>NC_066608.1:1297500-1652500 GCF_905475345.1 Vespula vulgaris
TATAGTATAGGTGGTTGTGTTCGTTCGTGAAACGATATAACGAAGGATACATCGCAGAAACCTCGTCCCCGAGATACACGATTAGGATTTAGGATCTACAGGATTTAGAGCCTGTAATACCAAACTCGACGTCTGCCGTTGTGGTCGGCTTTGCTATAGATACATACCTACGTGTTATACAGGAGAGTTCTACGGATTACGGTCAAAAGGATAAACAAGAAACTTCTTTTATAAACTGTTATACATTTTCAAGATTATTCTATTATATTTTTTACGTTGGATTATACCTACGAATTTGTCCAACTTTTGTTCCTTAATAACATCCGAAACGTTTTAAAAACTCTAAACCATCGATACTATCGATAAAAAAATATATAACGTTACTATATTCTAGTTACTATAATTAGATATATTATTTTTAGATTATATACTATTCTATATAATGATATTACGTTGGTAGACTGAAAACTCTTGTAACATGATACCTCAAAAAGAAAAAAAAACACGATGAAAAATTTACTGATGGTTCTTGCTAACATGATATTATTACAACACGGTTTCCATATAGCACGATTTAAACTTGGACAACTTTCATACAGTACGGTTTCGTTTAACACAGTTTCGATACAACGTAGAACAAATTAATCGTGTTATATGAAGTTTCTATGTACTATATTGTATATTATTATTACTTTTCTCTCTCTCTCTCTCTCTCTCTCTCTTTGATATTACTAATATTATAACAACTAGTACATAGTATAATAATATACAATGTAATAAACAACAGAGCACTGTACAACAGGTCCCACAATTTTCAAGAATGAAGATCGATTTTAAAAAAGACCAATATTGTCGGTAGCCTAAATTCGAATGCTGATTTTTCCGAATATGTACGTTTATTTTAAGCTCCTTTGCATTCCGATCCATACGAAAGGGTTGCATTATATATCATGTGAAATCCAAGTGTTCGACCCCAATCGAATGCAAGGAGAGAGAAATAGGGATAGAGGGAGAGATAGAAATAGCGAGAGACAGAGAAGGAGAGAGAGAGAGAGGGAGAGAGAAAGGAGTTAGACTAAATGTATTCTAATCGACATATTCTAAGAATAGAATATATCGATAGGTAAATCATCTTACAGATATAACGCATTTATATAATAAATGTTTGTGATACCTAGATCACGTATCACCACACAACAATCCCTCTGTTCATATCTACTGTGTGTACGTGTAAATACGTTTACGTCTTTGTTAAGTTACTGGTTTCGTGCAATTGAAGTTTACATTATCTCACGGAAATTCGTGTCTTAATTATTTGTACGGTGGTTCTCGATTCTCTTCATTATCGATATAATCTATTCGATTCCCTTTTAAATTCACACCACGCTAAACGTTTTGTTTGCTCGAACTATTCGTGTCATATCCGTTCTGTTCCGTCATGGACATGGAAAATACATCGATGAATATACCTATATCATATACATATACATACGTCGAATTAATAACCGACCTCTTCTGTCTTGTAATCCTGTCACACAGGATGTAATGCAACATGTTAAATGACCCCTTCTTAGCTTGGTTCATGCTTCAAAAGTAGGTCGATAACAGTGACAGAATGTCGTGACACGAAACGCGACACGTTCACGATGGAACAGATAAGAAAAGAGAATGAGGAATCTCGAACGTGGATATAAATATATAACGACCTAACTTTTTAATCAATCAACGAGCGACCTTCCATTTTTTTTTTATATCAATCATTGATTTGAAATTGGATTTGACCGGACATTTTCTTCTTCTTTTCTTTTTTTTTTTTAAGACGGTCTTCGATTTAAATTAATTATTACGTCGATCTACGAAATGGCCGAAATTTCATTTGACCGTCCTGGAAAGAAAATAAAAAGAAACGAATACGATTAGAAAACGAGAAAGAGAAAAAAGAAAAATAAGTAGCCTCTTCTCACGATAAAAACAACATTGTCGCAAAACGGAGACAAATTTTTATCTTCTCGTCTTTTAACGATCGTTCAACGATAAGTACGTCCCTGAGAGTTCTCTAGAGGTTTTAGATACAGTATCGGTAATTCCCTTTAAGGCGTACTTTCTCGAGTGAATATATGTGCACAAAATCGCGCCGAAATATATCTTGGTGTACGTTATCGTAACCGTTATCGTTATCGTTATCCTTTCGTTGAAAGAGAGAGAGAGAGAGAGAGAGAGAGAAAGAGAGAAAGAGATAGGGAAAGAGAGAAAGATAGAGAGAAAGTGTTAGAACTGGGATATTATTAACATTACAATGATCGTTATCGCTGATGAAATTTATTTCGAGGTCAACTAGAAAAAAAGAACAGAAGAAATTTATCCCCCATTCACGTATATACAATACTTAAAATGCTTTCAACATTATCACAGCTTTTTATTTTGGATTTTCTATATACATATACATATAAAAAAAAAAAGAAAAGAAAAAATAAGAAAAATATAATTGGTGGATTATTAAATATACTATATTAAATATACTTTTTAGTTAGAAAATTATTCGAATTCGTAGTAAGAACCAATAATTTCAGATTAAACGTCACGTGCGTCCGGTCATAGGCAGAGAACATATTTTACGTAACGTTAAAAGCCCGTAAGTGAATGGATTTATTGTACTCTTGCTTTTTTTTCGGTTCTTCTTTTTTTTCCCTTCTCTCTTTCTCTCTCTCTCTCTCTTTTTGCAAAGGCCACCAGCACGGTTCCACGATAAAATATTGCGCGCGATAGTCGAAACAGCGGAAATGGGCGAGACCTTTAATGGACGCATAAAAATGCGCGTAAACGTGTCGTGCTCGGCGCATTAAGCGATTAGAACGCTCGTTGCCTGTTAACTATCAGCCTCGCCGTTCGCGAATTTTAATTAAAATCGAGATATTCTGGCGTTGGTCTAAGGGCTCTCTCTCTCTCTCTCTCTCTCTCTCTCTTTCTCTTTCTCTCTGTCTCTTTTTCTCTCTCGTCAAAGGGCCTTCATTTAAATATATTCGTAAAGCTCTTTTGATGTTGTCGAGCGGAATTACATCGATAAAGAAAAACATTCATTTCGTTGGAAATAATATATTCGCGTTTATTAAAAAGAATTTAGATATTGTGATTTATATATTGTACAAAATGAATTGTGTCGTTTAAAAAGTGAAATTGAAATTAAAAAAAAAAAAAAGGTAAAAGGTAAAAGAAAAAAAAGGAAGAGAAAAGTTTGTATATAGAAATAACTACAATGTTGACGAGTAAAATTGTTACGCATCGATAAAGGACAAAAAAACATTCGTTTCATTCGATTTAAAATAATATTCATGTATTTAGATACCTGACTTTAATTAAAAAATAAAAGAATTGATTACGGAAATATTTATCGAATGAATTGTTCTATTATTTTCTTCTTTTATTTCCTTTTCCGTTTAAATGACTCGTAACCATATTCGAATTAATTTAACGATTGATGAAAAAAAATTTTTATGTGAAAAGATTTAATAAAGTATATTTACAATTCCATTTAACGTGTTATTTGTCGTTCATAGTAATAGTTAACGAAACGTATCGTCTACTTGTCTTCGATATATTTAATTCAACGCGAAAATTGAATATCGTAAAAATGTCCGTAGCAAAAATTGAGGCGTTATGTATCGTTGTAACATGAATTTAAAAAAGAGAGAAAAAGAGAGAGAGAGAGAGAGAGAGAGAGAGAGAGAGAGAGAGAGAGAATTGCTAGTAGAAGCTATTAGATCGTAGAGATGAATTGACATGTTATAACTCCAGCTTATTGTCCTAAAAAAATTTTGACGAACGTTAATGGCGACCCATATAATTTCTTCATAACTCTCTCTCTCTCTCTTTCTTTTTCTCTTTCTATTTTTTTTTTTTCTTAATAAATATTTCACATTATCATTGAAAGAATTCGCGTAAGTTTCCTTTTTTCTATCGACTAGTAATAAATTTTTTTCCAACGAAATATTGTTTTCAATATTGACTCTTAATATTATTGCTAACGTAGTATTCGATTTAAAAGATCTATGCGTAATAATACGAAATATGGAAACGAAAGTATATAGTTAGACAAAGAGAGAGAGAGAGAGAGAGAGAGAGAGAGAGAGAGAGAGAGAGAGAGAGAGAGAGAGAGAGAGAGAGAGAACTCGCTCGTAAATTTCGTCTCTATCGAGAAAACAGTCCGGTGCGATGCATAAAACTTGAAAGCGCTAAAACATGAGCTCGCGTATGAGCAGTTAGTTCGCGTAACTTATGGCTTACGGTTGGTTTGAACCAGGAAGAGTTTAGTGGTTACTATCGAAATATCGTCTGTCAAAATTTCGAAGCTCGTGTCGACATTTCTGTCGTTGGATGCTGGATTTTCCGATGTTACAAAATATCGATATATAATGTTTCATCTTTGTTTGCTTGAAAACACGTGTTTCTAATATCGCGTACTATATACACAATAAAATATATATGTGTGTGTCTAAATGTTTTATTAGGTTTATTTGTTTCATAGGATTTTTATTATTATTTTTTTTTTTTTTTAAGTATTTTAAGTAACACATAATATACAGTTATCAATGAAATGATGAATGAGAAATTAATATACATATACATAGAAAATATTCAAACGTTTCATTAATGTTTTACAAAGTAATTTAAGTGTCATTTAATATAGACTTCAATGAAATAATGAATGAGAGAAAATAAAAAAAAAAAAAATCCGGAGGTTTCATCAATACTTCAAAATCGTATTATAAATTTATCAATGAAACGAAATTAAATGATGAATGAATGGATGTACCTATATGAATGAATGTCTGTAAAAAAAAAAAAACTAAATATTTAAACGATTCATAGATACATGTATGTTTCATAAATACTACATATTTATACATTAGTCGGAATTTAAAATAATATATTTCTCCGAATATTCTTTAACGAGATATATTATAGATCAGAAATTGGACGCATAATGTTACGATTCTCAGCGAACGAAATGTAATGTATATAAAACAGGTAAGATAAGTCTTTCTCCATTGGAACAGGTGTCATGATTTGTCGGATATGCTTTTCTCTAGCGCGTGTAAACGCGGATCGTGTGTTCCCCATTCAAACATCCTCGACAACGTCTCGTGAGTTCGAGTCAATTCTACTTTTCTGTCAGTCTCTCTCTCTCTCTTTCTCTTTTTCTCACTCTTTTTCTCTATCTCTATCTATCTCTTTATCTCTTTCCTCTCTCTCTCTCTCTCTGTCCTATTCTTTCTTTTTATAGTCAAGAGAGTCATCCTGAATTCTTTCCTTGCTGCAAAGTCGAAGAAGCAAACGTTGCATTTTCTATGAGCAAATCGAAAGATAGTTAAATGTGTTTGGATATGTTTCGTTTTATCAATGAAATTTAGATCGAAGCAATAATAGATTTCTATTATTCGAATTCAATTTCTTTTGATTTTTCTTTTTATCTTTTCCTTCCTACTTAACAAGCAAGATCGATTAATTAAAAAGGAGAATTTCGTGGTAAAGTTTAATAGTCCAAATAATAGTGAAATTCATATTTTTACTTTATTATGTTATACCATGTTATGCTACTTGTTAACCGCAAGATAATAATACGGCAAACATAAAAATGAACATTATTGTGCAGCGAGTTTACCGTACGACTCGAATCACAGCCTCTTAACCGTAGTGCAACAGCTTGCCACGATAACGAGCAACTACGACCAACCATTTCGCCAAATTACATTTTATAAGAGGAAACGTGTGTGTATTTGTTTGTGTGTGTGTGCCCAACATAAATATTTTCTTAAATCTTGATAAAGAAGAAAAGAAAAGGATAATAAAAGAAAACAAAATAATAGACAAAAAAGAAACAAAAAAAGAAACCAGAAACGTAATCTGCTTTTTCAATGAACTATATTTTTAATGAACCAGTAAAACGATAACTTATTCTTTTTTTTTATTTTTCTCTCTCTCTCGTATATAAATAATCACTACAACAACGAAAAATGGAAAATACGATATTCGAAAGGATTTTAACGAGAGATAAAGAGAGAGGGAGAGAGAAAGAAAGAGAATGCAAATGAGTTGTGAAAAATGTTACGTTGTAATTACATAAAAAGAATTGATGTTCTTTTTTTTAGCGTTTCTAACGATCATCAGTTAAATTACTTTCTTCTAATGCATATATATATATATACACACACCCACACACATAAAGATGATTGTTAAGAAAGTTGCGTAGCAAATTGAAACGTTGGACACTAGGTACTGATCATTTGCATCTGATTATCATACTACTTTCGAGTTTTATCGCGGCTATGTAAAAGAAGAGTTACGTTCAAAGTGGCTATTTCAAAGTAACTCGCAGTTGAAACTTAGGTACTACCTTAGGTACTAGAGGGTTAAGCTGGCTATAGAAAGAGAGAGAGAGAGAGAGAGAGAGAGAGAGAGAGAGAGAGAGAGAGAGAGAGAGAGAAAGAATGAGAGAAAGAGAAAGAGAAAAAGAGAGAAAGAAAAAAAAAGAAAGAAAGAAAGAAAAGGAAGAAAAACATAAGAAATGACGTTCTTTAAACTCCGACATGCGATAAAGACTCTAATTTAGATCTACTTCGATAATCCGCATTGGGTAGTTTCCTATCGAATGGAAAATTCGAATTTTACTTTGCATCGGCACAAACAATGGCTAGGTACATACCATACGTATTATACATACATACGTACATATATATATATACATACAAAACCGTCGAATATCTAATAAATTTCTCGTCGAAATTATACGCTGTCAATATGCAATCGCGACGAATTTTGAGAAGGGAAAATTTATTTTCGGCTTTATTTTCGAGAGAATATATGGAGACGAGAAAACAAAGAAGAAAAAAAAAGAAAATAAAACACAGAAAATGAAAACGAAAAAAGAGACAAAAAAAGAAATACAAAAAATCGCTGATTTTCGGTAGAATAGATTGATTGTAAGGTTTAGAAAAATGGCGGCTGAAAGCTTTTTTATCCGGCGAGCCAATTATTCGAAAGTTCGTTTTTAAAAATGTTCAACAAACGGATATAGGACGAATGTCCCTACGATGCATCGACGATCGATCGATCGGGTCTACCGATGATTCGCTCGGTTAGCGGTCGGTATCGGTGTACACTATTTTCTCTCTTCTCTTCATCCCTCTCCTCTCTTCTTCAACGAGTAGTAGAGTACGAGTCTCCTACTCCTCTTTCCACGTAACGTGCCACGACCGGTCATTGAACGCTTTGTGTATCCTGACTCGATATCCATTATCGAGATGGACAAACGTACTATACGAGACGAGCTCAATCCGAACGGATTACCGGTTACAAACCAGTTTACTTCCAGGATTTCCTACGAACCTTTATTCGATAATGATGGACCAATCATTTCCGTCTGGAATGTTGGGACATATATCAATATACGTCTATTAGTATCATAAATTTTAAAACACCAACCGAGTGGATTACATCGATCTAACGTCGTGATAACAAATTAAATCTATTCCTTGTAAATATAGACTGGGTCAAAAGTTCACAAACTATGCTTCACAAGTTACCAAGTTGTATTTTTGGAACCAATAGAAAATAGAGAAGTTGATCTAAAAAATATAATGATTGATCTTTACGATCATCTAGTAGATATAATGGAATAATCTGTAATAATGATATATGTATTTATGTTCTTTTATCTAGTAGATTTGAAGCAACCTGTACTATATTGCGATTATCTCGATTCTAAAACTTGTATCAAACTATATGAAATCAAATAAAAATTTAACGAGGTATTCACTTCCAGGATTTCCTAGGAAGACTTTATTCGGTAATAATGGACTAATCGTTTCCAACTGGGATGCTGCGACGTGTATCAACGTATATCTACTAGCATCGTGAATTTTACAATATAAACCGAGTGGATTACATCGATCTAACGTTTGTTATCATGATAACGAATCAAATCATTCCCTTATAAATATAAATTGAATTAAAAGTTACCAAGCTTGTAGTTTCACAATTTGTAAGAAAGATCGGCCTGTAAAGTAATTGATTTTTACTATCATTTAGAAAGTTTTCAGTCAATCCGTATAATATTACAATTATTGATTCCGATAGCAATGTGAAATCGAATGGAAATGCGAGATGCTGTTTACTTCAAGGAAGCTTCGTTCTATTATGATGGACCAATAATTTCCATCTGCGATACTGCGACGTGTATAAATGTATAACGACTAGCATCATGAATTTAAAAATATAAACCGAGTGGATTACATCGATCTAACTTTGTTATCGAGATAACAAATCGGGAAAAAAGGGAAAATGAATTTAAAAAGTAATTGATTTTTATGAACATAGAGAAAGTTTCGAACTACTCTGCATAATATTACAATTACCGATTCTGATATTTGTATTTAACGATGTGAAATCGAATGGAAATGTGAGAAGCTGTTTACTTCCAGAACTTCCTACGAAGCTTTGCGCTCTAATGATGGACTAATTATTTCCGTCTGCGATGTTACGATCTGTTACTATCTGTATCCATGGGTGTTACTATCACGAATTCTAAAATAGAAAATTATTGGAGATTTAACGTCGTTATCGCGATTATAATAATCGAAAGTAATGATTAATCTTGTGAATATAATAACAGTAATATATTTAATGTTTAGTCGAACGAAAATGTTATATTCGTTAAAAATTACACGGTACGTATGAAAAGTCGGACAAAGATATATGCAATAGCAATAGAAAAGGTATGACACAGACGGTGGTATCGTTGTTGCTGATTTCATTGGTTACCTGGATACAAGCGGAATTTCTAATAAGGTCAGCTTGACGTTACATAGAGATTCTCCCGGTGAACAGATGTACGGAATATGCTCCGACTTGTTAACGAAATTCTGACCAACTGTAATTGGAAACATCGTAGATTATATGTATCTATGTACGTGTCCGTTTTTCGACGTAACATCTGTGAAATTTTCATTTATTTTCCTCCACGATATTCCAAGTACTTTTTCTTGCTCCCATAGCCATGAATTTTGACGAATCTATGAAAATACGTTCGAATAATCAGACTCGTTGATTATTTCTTCGAATTCTTCGACATTTTTCATTTTCAATCATTTTCTTCTCTTCTAGAATATGAAAGAAGAGCGATTACAACGTAGCGATATACGTATCTTCAATTATCTCGTCAAAATTTCACACATATATAGATATGTCTAGGTACATACATACGTATTCATGTGGTTACCTATAATAGTACAATCTATGTTTACTCGATGCCCGCATGGCAAATAGATGCTTATATAAGTACGATTAAACTTTGCATTCGATCTACTCCCATTTCTGGATCTATATATTCACTCATATAAAGTATATTCATAATTACCTTCAGGACAATTATATTTCCATACTAATATCATCTTTTAAACGTTAAATAATAATTTATAGGAAAGGATATTTCTAAAATTAGGTAAAACGTCGTATGTCTCGTATGAATTCGAAAGAGAAAGAGAGAGAGAGAGAGAGAGAGAGAGAGAGAGAGAGAATGAGTGAAAAGATAGATGAAGCTTCAAAAAAAAAAAAGAAAGAAAGAAAGAAAGAAAGAAAGAAAAAAGAAAAAAAAAGGAAAGAAAAAGAAATATAGAGTATTCACCGTGAAGGTGAAAAAGGAAAATGGTCCCAGGTCTAAAGTTGAAGGTAATGGGTTGGTTAACGATACATATGTATGCGCGTAAGTACATAGATATACCAAAATACATATGTATATCGAGTTGGTTCCATTTAAGTTGCCACAAGGACGATACGCATCCAGTAAAAGTACGCGAAGTCCCCGAGGACTCTCCGAAAATGGGGAAGCACTTTCGAGGGTGTCCGTAACGAGGTGGCACTGGGTGCTAACCACGGAATTAACCGAAACTCACCCCCAGCTATGCTAATGATCGTCCTGGTTAACTCCCTCTGTGAACACAAAGTTCTACTTGGAACTTTCTATTCTACCTCTTTCTCTCTCTCTCTCTCTCTCTCTCTTTCTCACGGATTCTACCAGGTTCATCAATTCTTACGATTACGATCGCGTTCTCCCATCGTTTTAAGAGATATATATCTCTTATTCTATACATCGTACTTCTAATTCTAAATGGGAAGATTTCTATTTGATAATTATGATGATAGATCCATGATTAGTTAATATATATATATATATATATATATATATATATATATATATATATATATACATATACACGTGTACGTGTATGTAATACGTATTTATTGTCTGTACCATGTTATTTCGGTATATCAGTGAGATTATCAAATATTTATTGAAGTAATTTGGTTATGGTTTTCAGAGATAACGAAATAAATTGCAAATGTGGATTTAAAATGTATCATTGATGACCTAGTTAAATCGATTCCAGAGATTTGCCTTTCCTTTTGGGAATTCTATCAGATAAATCTGATTGGAAATCAAAGGAAAATATGTAGTATAAAAAGTTGCTTTGATCGGACCGATGAAAAGTTTACATGTACGTAGATACAATCGTGCTAGCGTGTATACGTTTAATTTAGAAAATAACTATTTTCACCAATGAATTCCAACAAACGAATTCGAAATAGTAAAGCCGGTTGGTCACTATCTCTAAGAAGAAAATAAATTAGTAAATAAAAGTTGAATTTCGTCGTAAAAACCAGATAGGTCAACCGTACATGGTTTATTTCCCTTTACGAGAACCAACGAGATGTTCCGTAATGGACCACGAAGATATTTGCCATGGGATCCGTGTGCTGAGTTAGCAGGACATTGATTCAGTACCTGTAATAAGGTACGTCGTAGAATCGACGCTTCGACTTTGAGTAAATTCCATGCAGGAGGTTTCGCGAGACTTTGATAAATTTACATTTACGAAGATACTCAGTTAACGCTTGGTTAGTCTTGTTTCTTTAGCACGATATCAATTTCGTTTGAGTCAGTAAATGTAAATTTATCTTAAGTTATTACATATCTCGCGCGAAGAAAAGAAAGAATCTTATCGTGGCAAAATTATATATATATATATATAAAATCATGTACATAACATATGATCGTTCGTAAACTATTTATGGTAATCATTTGAGAAAGATAAAAATCTCCGATTCCGTTTACCTTTCCTTAGGGATTGCTAAAGTTTCGTACGTAGGTAGAGACACGTGGCTTACCATTTGTTCCGCATATCCCCCTCTAATAGATCGAAAGGGTGATAACGTCGTTTATGAGTAGTAACGTATGAACGTTTTATGCGGATCCATTATCATTATTATCATTAATGTTCCGAAACAAGAATATAACGTGAGGAAAGTTATTCGTTAAAAGAAATATGCAAAAGAATATTATTCATTCGATGAAAATTCTCATTTATCTCCTTCCAATTTCGTTCTATCGAAGAAAATTTTAAAACAAGAAAAGAAGAAGAAAAAGAAGAAGAACAAGTTTTCGTAGAAGTTCTCGTTTATTAAACGTCGAAGCTTCAAAGCTGCGATAGGATCGATTCTCATTCACGGTGAGATCGAAGAGTGTTATCTAGGACATAGTTCTCCCAGCGGTGTGGTTTTTGGATAGTCGGTCAGTGACTGTGGAAGATAGTCCGTTGAGGATACCGTGTGAGGTATACGATCTAGATTCTCTGGTATATACCCTTCTTCTATTAGAAAGGATCTCGTTTTGGTGTGGCTGAGCTAAGGGATAACCTGTACTGCGCTTGGACCAGCCCTGTTCGCGGCTCGAGAGAGATGAAGAGAGAGAGAAAGAGAGATAGATAGATAGATAGACAGAGATAGAGATAGAAATAGAGATGAAATAGATAGAGATAGAGATAGAGATGGAGAGAGAGAGAGAGAAGTACGAAACTCGAGGAAATGGAATATTCCACTTCGTGGGTTATTGGACAAATGAGGAGTCCTCCGGCAGGAAACGACGAGTTAGTACAGCAACTTGCTGGGGAGAGACTACGGCACGCATAGTTGCGGCGGATTCATACAAGTTCAGAAAATCGAATGGAGGAACGTGCAAGTTATTCTCCGTTTGCTCTTTTGAAACAATTCGACGTACTTAAGTATTACACGTTAAACCCGAATAAGGACGGATCTGTGATTCGTTCTTCTTATGTTAATGACGATCCTTTTAACGATTCTAACGACGTATTGAAATATTTGGAATAAATTCAACGTCGGTATGCTGTTAACAGGTGAATTTCTGAACGATCGTCATTGAACGAAGGAATGAAAAGTCTCTTCGAATATTCATTGAGTTAACCCGCTAAAGAGAGGTGTGTGTGAGAGAGAGAAAGGAAGAAGGGGGTGAGAGGGATGACTAGATGAGGGACGATAGGAGAGGAGGGATATAAGATAGAAGAGGGAAAAGGAACGCAATTCGAAGCGCAGATGTCGAGACGTCGAGAAGTCGAGTGTGCGATTCTTTTCGAGTGGGGTGGGCGCGGGAAGGGGTGAGTCGCGACTTTTTACGACTTTCCACTGCAAAACTTGCATTTCTTTGCGTTGCATAGAAGGTCGAGAAAGTATGAAAGAGAAAAGAAAAGAAAGACTAGTAGGGGGTGGCTGAAGAGGGGTGGGGGAGGGGAAGGAGTAAGGTCTACACCAAACGACGACGAACAAGAAGAAGAAGAAGAAGAAAAGAAGAAAAGAATAGGAAAAGGAAAAGGAAAAGGCTCTCGTCTGGAGTTTTATATTCAAATTTCCTACGGTCGAGCTATCCTCTAACTGTGGTCGCCACGTTCTAAACCCCGACTGGCCGTTTCAAGAAGAAGAAGAAGAAAAAGTAATGCGAGCAAGATCCACAAGATTTCCGTGGACCCTCCATGTTTTGTTTCCCAAACTCTCTCTTTTTCTCTTTTTTTTTTCTTTCCTTTTTTCTTTCTTTTCTCTCTCTCTCTCTTCTTTATCTTCTGGTACCTTCTGATCGTGAGTTTTCTTCGTATTCGATAGAAAACTGCTAGGGATCCAAAATTCAAGGATTCTGAAAGTCGACGCAGATGTGACTGGAATATTTTCTTTTTTTTTTTGTTTTCATTTTTTTATATAATGTATATATATACTTTTTTGTTTTGTTCAATTTTCTTCAATTTTATTTTAGAATTGTTTTGAAATTTGTTTTATTCTTGTATTACTATGTATTTATTTATTTATTTATTTATTTATTTATTTATTTATTTTACTTCTTTTTATTATAAAACATTGGAAATAAATATTCGATGTTCCTTATTTTTCTGTAGATATCAGAATCCCTATAAAATAATACTCACGTTTACGTAGAACATAATATATATTTTTGTTACGGTTTTGTTTGTTTGTTTTCTTTTTCTTTTTTATTTATACTTATTCCTTTGCTGAATTATTACATGAAACCTTTTTATTTCGATATAACGAAAAAAAAATTTGTTGCCACAAGTACATATTTTTTTATATTTTCATATGACGTACGTTATCAGTATGAATTTTTTATCATAATTTATACACTCGTTCTGTCGTTTTTTACATTTGAAATATTACCATTTGGATGCGACGAATAAACATTTTTTCTCAATAAATTTTCTCCGCATCTATTTCCGTATAATGCAAATCGGTTGAAACGACGATCGTTAACTTTTGTTCTTAAATAAAGGACTAATTAGTCTTCTGCACGTAATACGTACAGTATCAAAGAGTAGTTGCCCTTTTAAATGATGAAAATAGCAATAGTTCGCGGTCGAGGCGAATTCAACGTGTAATTAAATTCTAAGGAAGACGGACGGAGAATTAAGCTGTTTACTTTGCGTCTCTCGTTTCTGTGACGAGAGACGAACGATATAGCGTTAGAAGGGATTACTCAGTCGATGATAGCTGTTAAATGTTCGTTACTCGAGCGAATATTCAATGAAAATTGACGAAGGGATAGAAGAAAGGAGGATATGTGAAGGGTTTAGAAACCCCATTTATTTTACATTTAGCTTTGTCCCGCTTTTATGTTGAAGATGATACTGGTTCGAATTCAATCTTTCTCTCTCACACTCTTTTTTCTTGTTCCATATAGCTTATGCATCGAGTAACGTGAATATATAGATTTCGCTCTTACTTACGTTGAACATTTCTCATGTAAAATGTCGTCAGGTGATTTCACGTAACATCGTACAAGTGAAATTTGCACACGTTACATTTGCATGTTGACGAATGTTTCCTTGCGTAACTTACATGTTTGTATATGTATATATATATATATATATATATATATATATATATATATATATATATATGTATGTATATGTATATGTATATGTATATGTATATATATATATATAAACACACAAATACTGAATACGCACACACATATTATCTCTATTTCTATTTCTATCTCTATCTCTATGTCTATCTCTATTTCTATCTCTATCTGTTTCTTGATTATAATTTCAAATGAGACAAGAGAATTCACGCAGAGCATGATTATTAAAATTATTTGTTACTTGTAGTACGATTTGTTTTTTGCGAATTTCAATGGATTTGTGAGATATACTTTTGTTTAACGAGAAAATTGGCATATAAAAGAAGATATAGAAGTTATGTATTTTTCTTTTTTTATTTTGTTTTCTTTCTTTTTTATATATATATATATATGTAAAAAAAAATTGGTTAAAATGAATGTTCGACGCAATTGGTATCGCCCCGTTGAGAGAATTTTTGTGAGAGGAAGAGAGAGAGAGAGAGAGAGAGAGAGAGAGAAAGAGAAAGAGAGAGGAAGAGAAATCTAGTCACGTAGCGAATGTCGGACGGTTATTAAATCGAACGACACTTTCGGGTCAAATCATTTATATTTCGCGGCCTCTTTTTTCTCTGTCAAGTAACGTAAAATGGTTTGAGGATCGATCGTTATGAAATTTACAACGGATACATGAGTTTATGTCGATATGCACGTGAAAATATTGTGGAAATATAAATTTGTATAACGTTTGTTCTTAAAATGGTCTATTAAAAAAAAAAAAGAAAAAAAAATAGAAAAGTATTTAATCGATCAATAAAATAACGTCAAAATTTCTGATAAAAAATACTACTGTCGTTTATTTAGATATAAAATATATTGAAATTTATTTTCATTAAGATATATTCTTTCTCATTATTCACGTATAAAATAAAAAAAATTTCGATACAAAAAAAGTACTATATAGTATTATTTATTCAGAGATGAGATATCAAATATTTGTTCGATGCAAATTATTACACAATATTGTTCATTATTCATATAGATAAAAAAATATGTAAAAAGTTCCGACATCACTTATCGGCCAATTCAATCGAATAAAATAATAAAAAAAAAAAGGGAAAAAAGAAGAGAAAGAAAAAGAAAATAAAGACATAAGAACTTCAGTCGAATCTTGCGAATGTCAAATAATATTCATTCATTAAAGTTAGGATAAATGTAACAGTAGTAAACTTTATGACCGGAAATGTACAATGAATGTCTAATTAAAAGTGCCGCAGTAAGTTGAGAGAATAATTAGAGAGAGGGGTTGTAAAATCGTGGTAGGTTTTCTTTTAACCGTTAGACTATACCGAACTCGTTAACGATTTCTACGGCAGTTAACTCGTTGATTACTATGACGATTAAAAATCTACAAGTAAGTTCTTGATTGCACTCTTCTTTTCCTATTCTTTCGTTAGTGTAACGAGGTAGGTACTTTCAACATTATTTTCAACGAAAATGTGGCGCTGGTCCATACGTAATTGGACTACCCATTATTTTTCCCGAGCTTCGTTCGTCGTACCGCAGTAGCAGTTACAGTTACAGTTACAGTTGCAGTAGCAGTAGCAGTTACAATTGCAGTTGCAGAGAGATATTTTCTTCTTGGCTCTCCAGTCACGGCACGTATCGTACGGAACGTCGTTAGAAAAATTCCCACGTTAATCTACGATGTTACAACGTACCATCGCGATATATCTTGACGTCTTTATCCACGAACTAAGAACGTTTTTGATAGCTCCAAGCAACCTCTGAGGTGGCGGCAAGCACGACTACTTAAAATATTTTTTTTTTTCTTTTCTTTTCTTTTCTTTTTTTTCTTATTCCACTTCTACTTACTCTTCTTCTCTCACGAGTAATAAATCTGCATACGTTGGCTTGTGCTTTCCTTGGTTGCTTGCTTGCTCGTTTCTCCTCCTCCTCCTTCTGACTCGTGACTCGTCCCAAAGAAATTTGTCACGGTCGTTCTTTCATTTTGCTTTTCACGTCACGACAAAGAATCTCTACCCTTTCGAACCCATATTTGCTTTTTAGTGATCGATAATTTCTCATATCTCTCATCCTCATTCCACTTAGACTCGAACACTTCATTTTTCTTCTTGGCCACACTGCTTGAGCAACCCTCTGTGTGACCCTTACGTGCTGTGAGGATTCTAAACGTCTTTTAAATGGAAAGGAAGTCGTGGTGAGGGATGAGCGGTAAGGGGTGAGAGTGAGGATTTGGCGGGTGGGGGTGGGGCGTGAAGAGGAATGAAAAAGCCATAATTCAACTTCTACGTCGAAGTCGAATCTCTCTACTCAGGGAACTTAAGTTTCCTTTGATGCCTTCGAACTACTTCTATTGAGACGACAGGATTTTCGATGTCTTCAAATTACAGACATTCTAACTTGGCAGCGTGTAAACTTTAATAACAAGAGTGATAGAGAAAGAGAGCGAGAGAGAGAAAGAGAAGAACATGTTATTCTAATTTATTCCAAATTTCTTCATAATTCGAATCTACTGTCTTGTTAATCTTCAGTTAAATTTAATCCTTAAACATCATCATCAAAAGGAATTACTTTAGCGAATACAATTTCATTTTATAATATTTGTTTGTAATTTCAGTAATCAATAAAATCCAAACAAAAATGTAATAAAATATATGTATTATTATTCTTATCGTTCTTATTATTATTATTATTATTATTATTATTATTATTATTATTATTATTATTATTATTATTATTATTATTATTATTATTATTATTATTATTATTATTATTATTATTATTATTATTATTATTATTATTATTATTATTATTATTATTATTATTATTATTCGATATTAATAATATTAAAAAAGCAATATTTTTTTTAGTACCAGCTAAAATTTTATAAGCTTTGAAGAAAAAAGAGTTACCTTTCGATCTATAAATTCGTATAACCAAGTGTGATCGAACCAACAATCATAAATTTTTCTGATTTCAAACTTTCCTTTTCCTTATCCCTATACACCGTACTTCGAGTTATTACAGACTCATAATAGTATCGATCGAATTTAAGGAATTGTTGCAGAATGAAAAGTGTCGAATAGACGGAAAAGTTTAACTTTGCTTTCAAATTTTCTTTTTTTCTTTCTTCTTTTGGTTCCTTTTCCTTTTTACTTTTTTATTTTATTTTATTTTATTTTTTTTTTTTTTATATTTTTCTTTTCATTCGAGTGAGATCTCAGAGAATGAAATTTTGCGACTCGAAGTTCGGTTTTTTAAAAGATTTCAAGTACGTACTCGTTTATTGAGTACACTCGATCGCTTACCTCTGTAAAAACGTTTCCTTTGTATTTTTTATCAATAAGTTTTCTTCTTAGTTGTTGTTCCTGTTATTGTTATTATCGTTTTTTTGCTTGTTTGTTAGTTTGTTCGTTTGTTTTTTCGCTCTTGTTGCTCGATGTCCTTGTTCGACCTTTTCGATACAGCTAATACGCGTGAACGCGTTACTTCCTATTACGTGTATATGGATCAATGCACGATTTAATTTTGATTCGGCTATTACTTTCAAGATAGATCCGATTGGATTCACGTTAATTATTTGTTAACACGGATCGGCCCATATTATCGACGCACTTGAAATTACTCGAACGTATTTAGCAACGAAATGATTAATCTATTATCGAAAGGAGTTAATTACAGTATATCTCCTATTACGCACGGTTGATTATATTACCTGTAACATGGACAACACGTTCTAATATACACTTTTCATCGAAAAAACTAAATCTAATTTCATTAGATCGTCTATAGATGTATAGAGATATATCGAAACGAGGGAAGAGAAAAAAAATAAAAGAAAAAAAGCTGCAAGGAGTGAAAAAATCTTGCAAAAAGTGTTTCGAGTTAGAAAGAACTAATAAGAAAAAAAAAGTCGCAAGGATAGATAATTCCCTTCAAATTTTGTTGTTTTTACGATAGGCCGGAAAGATCGTTCGTCGTGAAAAAAAAAGAAACAGAAATGAGACACGATAAAAAATGAAAACTAAACAAATCTAATCAATTAATCGAATCAATCGATTAACTAACGAATAAGATATGAACACGAAACAATGAAAAATCTTTTCTTTTCTTTTCTTTTCTTTTTTTCTTCAATCAATTTCAAGTATCAGTATCCCGAAGTATCGATCGAACAATCGTATAAAGTTCGTGAATCGGGTTGGAGGGGATTCGCGAAAGTTAAGTAGTTTGCTATCGAATAGTCGAGTTTAAGTATTCCACATGAAAAGCGAAACGAAGTGAAGCGAAGCCGCGCGTATCGGGTTCGCACAACGACTGAGGATTCGTTCCTATTTTCTGACGCCTGCGCCCTACTAAATACCGACACGAAGCTACGGCCCTGCCGCGCATATCCCGCGCTTTTCGTTCTCTCTTACACTCTCTCTGTCTCTCTGTCTCTCACTCTCTCTCTCTCTTTCTCTATCTATCTCTCTTTTTTTTATGCCTGTCTATCTCTATCTCTTTTCACTTTTATCTTCTTCCTTTTCTTTGTCTTCATCTCTTCTATTCTCTTCTATTCTCTTCTCACCTCTTTTATTCTGTTCTCACGTTTACTATTTCAGAAACGCCTTCTTTTCGGAGCCTCTTGCGTTTCTAACGGATTGGCAGTGAAATCGGTGGGGTCAGCATTTTCACATTGGTTCACCGCCGGATTAAAAGCTTCCTCGGTTGCGACAAGAGTCAGCATCTTTTTCTAACCAATATTTCACGCCATTACACACCATTTCCCTGCAATTAAGATCCGAAAAATTTCGGAAAAAGAGAAAGAGAGAGAAGCATAACCCCACGTTTTATCGTACTCATTTTTTTTATTGTAATTTACTGGTCCTATCTCTCTCTCTCTCTCTCTCTCTCTCTCTCTCTCTCTCTCTCTCTCTCTCTCTCTCTCTCTCTCTCTCCCTCCCTCTCTTTTTCTCTCTTTCTTACTCATTAAGCTCGTATGCCTATGTTCCATTTTTCGAATGAAATTCTCTACCGACCAACTTTTTTACAGGGAAATAAAGTAGAGACAAACGTGTGGAGAGAAAGAGAATTAGAAAAATTTTTGGTCCCCTTTCTAATTTTCTTTCTTTGTCACGGAGTTTCCTCTAATCTAGCTAGAGGGACAAAGAGCAAAGGAATAAACGCGTTTACCGATTCGAAAGAAAACTTTCTCGTATCCATTTGTAACTTAAGAGAGAAATTTCCTTTTTTTTTCTCCTCTCCCTTCATTTTTTTCTTTGAAAGACGATGCATGTAAGTAACAACGATGCAATATTATTTTCGTTCGTATTCTTTTGAGTTTCAATCTCACGTTACATTTCTTCTTCGAGAGAAGACACATACGTAGGTGTATACGACGAGAGAATTCTTCACGCTATATCCACGAAGAATTCTTCTTAATGCCCTTCGATCCGACTGTTTTTATTCTATAACTCTCTTTCTCTTTCTAGTCTTTCACAGGGCAGTTCGCTCGACCTTTCATCGACTCGCCAGGGTAAATGCATTCTCCCGTTACTCGAGCACCTTAACTTCTTCTTCTTCTTCTAGTCCATTCTTCCGCTCCACTTTTACTTCTTCCGTAAAAACGTTGGACTTTTCTGGTAAAAGGCAGGCTTACCAAACGCGCAATCTCTCTCTCTCTTTCTCTCTCCTTATTCTTTCTCCTGGATGAGAGGATAAAGAAATACTGTTTGAAAAGCTGACAAACGAGATCTATTCTTTTAAAGTAACGACGAATAGTAACTTAAGTTTTATCTAATTTAAAAGGTCTTCTCTGTGTTCTTTTTTGGTACAACTTATAATGTAAAAAATAAAATTTTCTTGTTTAATGTAAATACCGATATAGACGAAATATGTATTCGACGTGTGTGTGTGTGTACGCCACTTTGCTAAAACCCATTTCGTTCTTTGATATGATATGCCTATTCTACAGGAATTACGCTTGCAACGATTTAATTGGGTTAGAGCCGTAGCCAACCCCTTCCAGTTACAACTACGATGAAGGTAATCGCATCGACCCATGCTCTCAAGGATCACCGGTATTACTTTACATCCTCTAAGTTAATCACTCTATGCTCGAGCTCTAGAATATTCTAAGTAAGTTTGTTACAAGTTCGATGAATGTTCACGATAAGCGTCAAATTAAAAGGTCAATCTGTCCTCCGTTGAATTTCATTAATCGAAGATGCAGACGCTGTTGTCGATCAAAAAATAAAAATCATATATATATATATCGGAAAATAAAAAAGAAAATGAAAATTATGAGAAAGAAAAAATTTGTCAAAGCTTATCGGTGTGTATCTATCTATCTTTCTATCTATATCGATTAGAAAGGATCGATAAAAAACTTTGCACACTTCAGTCGAATATCGCTGATGGCTCTTCTTCTTATGGCTAGACTCCTTCAAAGACATCTTATCCTTGTCATCCCTGTTGTAAGAATGCGGGTGAATAATGAAGTCTTGTCTGACGGACAAGACGTCTCGAAAGGGAACGTCCCATATTGGAAATCTCGCGAAAGAAAAAAATTTTACTGAGAAAGATGCCACCAACAAGAAGAAAAAGAAGAACAAGAACGAGAACAACAACAAAAAGATAATTGTTTGAAATATTTCAACAAGATGAATTTTCCAAGCATTCAAGACCAATTAATTCACGGAAAGCAATTTGTTTGAAACTAAGAATTGAAATATTTCCATCTCGAAAGCAATTTTCATTAAACAATATATTATAACCGGTGAATTTCGTTTCGAATATAGCCTTTTCGCAGTCTTTATACGAAATGATGAATTTTTCGAATAGGATTAGAGAATAGTAGCTTTTCTTTTCCGCGAATGCTTACCACGAAAACAAGTTTAACAATAAGATCGCTTGTTTTGAATTGTTATAATTACTTTCGACACGTACAAGAAAGGTAATTAAGAAGAAAAGACAGACAGACAGACAGACAGAAAGATAGATATGTATATATATAGAGAGAGAGAGAACTGAACGAAATAATCGTTTTATGACTATTGTGGAACTACAGAATTGAATAGGTAAGTAACGATCGAGTCAGCGAATACGTTTCTTCCGGTGTAAAAGAGAAAGGAAGATAGTAAAGGATTTGAAGTTTCTTGTCGGTTAATGAACGCAAAGGGCAAAAGGAGAAGTTGACTAACTAACGAACAAACGAACGAACGAACCAACGAAAGAACGAACGAACGAACGAATGAACGAACGAACGAACGAACGCTCAGTTGGTGAAGAACTTCTTCCTTTTCCTCAAGTTTCAAAGTAATCAAGTTTTCATGAGAATTTTAAATGCTTCGGAAAAATGGCTTAAATACTTTTTTCGGATTTTCAAACGGTCTACGTTAATATAAATCGATGGTATTTATAATGAAGGTAAACCTATTTTTAGATGGTGTTGCCGGTATAACATTAATAAGCTTTTTGTTAAATCTGTCAATGAAAAGAAATATCGTGGTTGTAAGCTTTACTAATAGCTTCAACGCGTTGGTATTTCATTCTTACTTGATAGCACGAGGTTTATGGAAACATATCTTCATGGATAGTCATAAATCTAAATTATCTAGGATCGCTTAATTCACGTGGGAGGTCAAACAATAAAAAGCAAGGGAAAAAAAGAAAATAAAAAATCAAACAATAAAACGAACGAAACGAAGGAACCAAAAAAAAAGAGAAAAAAAAGAAAAAATGAAAAAAGAAATGGAATAGGTGTACCAGGAATATATTACCGTCAGATTTATATCGGTGTCCCTTATAAAACCGTTCGTTCGAAATAAACAGAAAAAGTTTATTACGTTTGCAAGAAATATGAATATCTAAATTTTGTATCGTATTATAATAAAATAGAACATGTCGTCGTTCAAAGGGTAGCAGATTTTCCATTAATACGTTATAGGTGAAACGTTATTTTTTTTTTAGTATCCATCACTGACACAAAGAAAAAGAGACATGAAGAGAAAGAAAGAAAAAGATATAAAGAGAAAGAGATAAAGTGTCCATTACATGTCAGATATAAAAACGCGAGTACGTTAAAAGCGATCGTATTTATCGACAGCTTACAAACAAACTCGATTTCGAATGTAATGTTTGTTTTCGTATTGTTAACGAGTTACATCGGGGGCGCATAATTTAGTTTGGTGCGAGAATTGCAAGTTTTATCCAATGAAACGAAATAAATAAGAATGCCAACGACTCGAGCGATCTGTAGATACATATGTATGACGTAGATGCATGTATACAAACGTACATACACACTCATATATATATATATATTTATGTACATATTTCTTTTTCTCTCTATACTACTATACGATGTAGAGAAACGTATTGGAATAATCTATATATCTGTGTGTGTAAGGTTTGCGTGCACCACGCCACGAGGAGTCGGTATGCAGGCGCGAGACGAAATGGAATTTCTGTCGGTTGGCTCAGATAAACAGCCGCAATTTCGTTCGTGCGACAGAAACCACCTCGAAAAGCGTCACCGAGCAATGCTTCCTAGTCGAGTTTTTCCTTCTCCTTCTTCCTCTCCTCACCTCATCCTTCCTCACTCTCTTTCTCTCTCTCTCTCTCTCTCTTGCTCTTGCTCTTGCTTTTATAACTCTCTTTCTTTCTCTTTTTTTTCTTTTTCTTTATTCTTCGTTCACTGTCTCCTCCTATATATATATATGCACATACACACACATAAATACATACATATATATATATATCTTTCATTTGAAATTTCTACCACGATTTACATCCAAGAGGAAAACACCTCACTGGTATACCAAATGTTTCCTCTTTCTCTTTCTAACAGCACTTCTTTCCTTTTCGTTGATCTACCTCACGCGCGTTTCCATTCTTTCCAATGTACCTTTTATACCTATCCTCTCCTACTTCTTTCCCTCCCTTTTTCCCACCCGTTACACCCCATCCTTCCATCTTCCAAATGACTTTGGAAGTGCGATCGCAACGTCTTCGATATGCGAAGGATCTCGATACTACCCGTTATTCACCGAATTCTACGAGTTGAATTCAAGCGAGTGCAGCGACGCGAAAGTCGACTCGACTTAACGTTTCTCAGTAGACTACGAGTTTTCTTATGTATTTCTTCAATTCACGGATCCTTCTCTTTCCCCTCCTCTTTCTTCTCTCCTCTTTTTCCTTTTTTTTCTTTCTTTTTCTTCTTCTTCTTCTTCTTCTTCTTTACAACGTGACTACACGAATAGAAATCCTTCTTACGGTTTCTACTAACGTATGGGAAGCAATAGAAATGAGTTACCGAATGACATTTTGTACTTGTTCTTGAAATGTTTCGCTGCAAATGACTTATTATTTTGTAATACAAATATAAAATCATACTCGAGAGGAATCGATTTGATTCTTGCAATGTTATTAAAATTGCAATGTTTTTTTCTCGTTTTTCTTCCTTTTTTTTGTACGATTATGGTATTACAAAATATTCTTTTTTACAACGAGTAACGATCGAAAGACTTTCGAGAGCACGATACTCAAGATTTTTGTGAATTGTATACAATGACCCAGTTTTTTGCGCTCCAACATACACATTCGCTCAACAACTTTCCTCAGCACTCCGTGCACAAGTTTCTCGCTCAAGTGTACTTATCTGCGACTTCAAATGGACGAACTAAAGTCGCAGAAAAGTCGTGTTCGCACGTATGGTATAAGTGACTTAAGGCGAACTTGAGAAAGGAAAATTGTTCAGAGGCTCTCTTCTGATACGCTTTATCCTGTCGATAGTTATATCTTGAAAGAAGAATCTAAAGTAAATACATGCTTTTCACTTAAAAATAGTCAACAATTTTATATGTTTCAAAAGAAAAAAGAGAAGCGAAAAAAATATCGAATCGAATTTTTCGGTCATATATATTATACTTATATTTGTCAAAAAAAAAAAAAAATTAAAACATTCTTGAATCGATCTTCTTATAAAAATAATTATTAAAACCTTCTACCGAAAGAAACACAAGCTATAAAAACAAATCGATTATTATTATCCTCGAAATTTGTTATTGTCTAGTGAAAAAAAAGAAAAAAAAAAGAGAGAAAAAACTGGATCCTTTTTTATGTAAATTTATTTTTGAGTCTCTTAATCAGAGTTAAGAGTATTAGTGGGCAAGAGAACGAAACTATATCTGCGAAGAGATAAGGATAACGTAGCATTCGTTTCGGGACGTTAATCGGCTCTATGAACGTTGACCTTTTCCCTATGTTAGTGACACTCGTTTCGCGGAACGATCGCTACCGATCGAGATCAACATGGAGAATTTTCTTCAAATTGAAGCATCTTTCTCTTTTCATATTTTTCAAGCGTGTCGAGATTGGTCACGCTTATATAATTTAATGACCAGTTATAAACAAGATATCGGAGCGTTCTCCTGGAAAATTTGATTTTTTTTATGTAAAAGTAGAATAACAAAAAAGAAAAGAAAACGTTTCGATTAGTACGGTGTCTAACACCAAATTTACCTCTTTTTTTTTTAATCAATTATCAATAAATTGATCAACACAGTAATACTTGTAATAATATATTTAAAGTACATTTAAGGTACTTAAGTTTAAAATTCATTTATATTTAATATCGATTGAAGTATATAAAAGCAATATTTATTCGTCGTCGCGAACGTTTTATGAAAAAGATTTTGTCGTGAAAATCAGAAATGAATTTTTAGAGAAAAAAAAGAAAGAAGAAAAGAAAAATTTTTGTCGATATGTAAACCAGATGATATACCATATGCATACATACATATATATCAACAAAACCACCTAAGTATCTATATACAGTCGCTTAAACGTGAGTAAACTCGAGCTTCCTCATACGTGGAATTTATGTTTGTAGTCTATCAACAACGCGCTTGGTAAATTATCGTAGAGTTATTGTAACATGGTATTTGCGTAAGTCAATTTACCCTGTTGTGCCAGAATTTCGTGTGTTTCTGTTTAGCATAATATGCAATTCCACGACGAAGACTTCAAGTTCCTGAGTACCGTTGCTCTCTCTCTCTCTTTCTCTCTTTGTCTCTCTCGCTATCTCTCTCGACTTGTTTGAAAGGGGCACGTTACTTTAGTCTCTTTCGTGGTTTATGCTTTGTGCTTTAAAACGTTGAGTTTTGAATGAGCCCGAGTAAAAGGAGGATAGTTTTTCCTTTTAAAGAATAATTCATTTCGTTTAGTTACAACAATCGTCATAGTTATAAATCGAAAATTACTTTGTTGAAAAAAAAGAAGAGAAGAAAAAGAAAAAGAAATTATCTCGTTGTCATTGATAATGAAATCGTTCATCGTCGTAATTCAGAGAAATAAATTGACGTGATTTCGTGATTGCGTGTCACGGGAACATTATTACGTGACGAAGGAAGGAGCATTATTACGAAAGGAAGAGAGAAATTAAAAGGGAGCTTTTAATCCAAGTTTCCTTTATCAAAGTTTTATCCATCAGCCCCAGATCCGGAAGCAGAGATTTTCTTATTTTGAATGGCATTAAATCATGTATTTCGTCGGGTCCGTTGGATAGCATTAATGAAATAAGTTATATCTTGTCGTTTATTTACGAACTGTTTCTTATAAATTATAGATTCCTTTTTTTTCAACGAGAACGATGGGTAGATGAGTCAGAATCGAAAGAGTATTCGATAAAAGTCTCTCAAGACGATGTATTGGGGTAGTGTGGATGATGTGATATAAAAGTATAATAAGCTGGTTAAAGTGGCGTGAAATATTTATAAGTAGGTGGACGTCTACAGCTGCTCGAATTTATTCCTGTGATCGATGATCGTTGAGTGAACGAAAAAAAAGGAAAAAAAAGGGCAAGAAATATCTAATGGATTCGATTACTCAAGTATAGGATTTTTATCGAATTAACATTAATCTATATATGTGTGTACACATTATATATATGCATATATATATATATAATTTTAATTTTAATAAAAAAATAAGTATAATATAATTTATACGATAGCTTAAAAGAAGAAAGAAATGAAATTTAAAGCTTATGACAGCTTAAGCCGTTTACTCTCCAATGACCTAATTGCGACTGATACATTAAACAAACAAGTGATCGCACACGTTCATCTTAAGACAATTTGATAGAGGACTGATAATAAATTTAAAAAAATTAAAAAACTAAAAAAGAATGACCTAATGAACTGATTCTATTTTTTCTTTTTTTAATCGATTGCTTTATCGTATTTCATATTTCGTATTTGTTGTCATATTTTTTCTCATAAAGTGAGCAGATATCTTTCATCATGTCGTCACCTCTTTTGAGATATTCTCTCTCTCGACGATGCTATTAAAAACTTTGCACTCTTTTCGTCTCTAAAATTGTACCAGTATTGTATCAAAAGTAGGAAAGAAATAAAGAAGAAGAAGATGGAAGGAAGTAAAATGTAATGCTGAAGTAGTATCAGTACGACATCGTTGCATACTGCAAACTCTTTTTTTTTCTTTTGTGTCTTTTTTTTATCTAGTTTGTATAAGCACTCCACGAGTATTGTTATAAACAAGATAACAAAAAAGGGTTGTTAGCAAGACTCTCGTACGAGTCGAGAGACTGAAATATCCTTCCTATTTTTCACGGATGCAGTAATTTATGCAGGAAAGGTTATGCACAGTTTACTCGATCACGAGTTGGAAACGAGACTAAAACGAGAGGAACGACGTCGTTGGGAAATAGTAGACGAAGAGGGCAATAATGTCGGTGATTTTTTTTTTGGTGAGAACGCAACGAGCAAAAGCAAACAATAGAAAATAGAAGAAGAAATCCGTTGTAGGTGTTAATGATTCTTTTTACCAGGGACAAACGAGCGCGAACGATAAATGTTGAGGAATGGAAGGAGTAGTTCGCAGCTCGACGTTGACGAGAAAGAAAACTAAGGGTAGTAGGTCGAAAAGGAAGGATCAAAGTGAGGAATGATCTTATTTTTTTAACTAAAATCGCTTTTCAATAAAAGAAACGAATTTTGTTATTTTTGGTACATATATATCTATGTACGTATGCATATAGACGTGTATTCATTCCGTAAAACAAGAAAGTGAATCTTTTGAAGAGAACAAAAAAGAAAGGAAAAGATGATAATGGAAAGAGAAAGGGAGGGAGAGAGAAAAAGGTAGGGAGAAGGTGAGAGAAGGGTTAAGAAAAAGGGTAGCTCTTTGTAAAACATGTAACTCTCCTTTTCCTTTCGAACATCTCTAGTTTCTTTCTTTTTTCTTCTCTTTTCGTTCTCTATCCCTTTGCCCTCGTTTTTTACACTTCGAAGACTTATCAAGTGGACGAGGAAAAGAGAAAGAGAAAGAGAGAGAGAGAGAGAGAGAGAGAGAGAGAGAGAGAGAGAGAGAGAGAGAGAGAGAGAGAGAGAGAGAGAGAGAGAGAGAGAGAGAGAGAGAGAGGACAGAGAACATACTCTGAGAGAAAGAGTACCTAAATAATGGCGCCTTCCCGGAAGACGGATAGACCGAACTCTAAGCGCATCACACTTTTAATTTACGATTCTCCTTGCTCGTTTATTTCTTCTCACTTCTATTCTCTCTTTTTAACTCATTTTCTGAATTCAACATCGTATTTTGAAAGATTTCCTTTGGATCTTAATCCTAAATATGCAATAGAGAAGAGCTGCAAACAATGTGTACAAATCTTTAATTGAATTAATTAAATTGGAAAATTTCTATACATTTGTTTATAATATATCAATAAAATTTTATCTACGATAACAATAATATTAAAGCATATAAATAAAGAGAGGGCGTTTTTCCGATTAAAATGATCTTGGTTTCAAGTCTCTACGACTTTTCGTTCCGAAGATATCGTCGTTGAAACATTTCCATTCATAATTTCATTGAACATATGGTAACGTACTACGTGAGTACTACTCGTAGTAAACAGCTGATTGCGTAAATTCCAGGAAATTATGTAGGTCAGTGGGTCACTACATTTCATTCATAAAATTACATTGAAGTAAATTCTAATGCAAGCATCTTATTTATATTGAAATATCTCCGGAACTAGAAATGATAGACTTAAAATAAAAAGCGTTTTAAAAACTACAAACTATTATTTATCTACTCCAATATTAATAATTTATTATAAACAATTTGTTATAAATAATTTTTATAAACAATTTTTTATTTTTTATTTTCGTAAACATTTTTTCGAAATCATGTAATTCATACATAGGATATAACATCTATTTACTTAGATTTTTTAAAAATAATTTGTTATAAACAAATGTTTATTATTAATAAACAATTTAGTTAACTTTATAATAACTCCGGATGTAAAAATCGTAGAGACTTGAAATAAAAAGCATTTTAAAAACTACAAACTTTTGTTTATCTACTCGAACATTAATAATTTATTATAAATAATTTGTTATAAACAATTTTTATAAACAATTTTTTATTTTTTATTTTCGTAAACATTTTTTCGAAATCATGTAATTCATACATAGGATATAACATCTATTTACTTAGATTTTTTAGAAATAATTTCTTATAAACAAATGTTTATTATTAATAAACAATTTATTTAACTTTATAATAACTCCGGATCTAAAAATCGTAGAGACTTCAAATAAAAAACGTATTAAAGAGCAGACTTTTCTTTATCAGCACAAATATTAATAATTTTTTAAAAATTTATTAAGAATAAAAGAAGAATTCGTGCGTTATCGTTCATATAGAAAAAAAAAAAAGATATATCTTGCAAACCTCGATTCATTCGTTTCACACTTTACGTAATATGAATTTTTATTGGTGAATACTGTTACTATATATTGAGATTGTGTATAAAGACTAAACACATACACACACACGCGCGCGCGCGCGCCTACGCGTATATAAAAGTACTTTCTTTGGAAAAAGAGACAGGACTCGAGACGTCCTACGTATTTATTTCTATGCGTTCGTCGTAGTAGTACGCGTCGCTTTAAAAAGCGCTCCATTCTCAATAGTCCTGGGAATGTTCGAAGAAGGAAGGAAGGAAGGAAGGAAGGAAGGAAAAAGAAGAAGAATAGGTTGTTCACGAAAGCACGCACGCCACAAGGAGAGCGCGTGTACGAGCAGATTCCTCTTCCGTTGCACGTGCTCTGCATCAATGCAAGACCGTCTCTACCAGCTACCTGCCCCGTGCAAGATTTCTTCTGCTAATTCTTTTTTCTCTCAGCTTTTTTCTATTCCCTTTCTCCTCCTCCTCCTCCACCTCCACCTCCACCTCCACCTCTTCTCTTTCTCTTTCATGTACCCTCTTTGTATTCCTTTTGTGTATGTCGTGCTTCTATCTTATTTCAATATTCTCTCTGTCTCTGTCCTCTATCTCTCTGTTCTTTTATTCTATTCCGTTAATTTTAATAGAAATCTATACATAGCTATCTCGTATAAATTCGTTACAGAAACAAAAAAAGAAAAATGAATAAAATAAAAGAAAGAAAAAAGAGAAAGAAAAAGTATATAATATTTTTATTAATCTTTTATTAATCATAGATATTCTATTACTCCATATGCACGAGCGTGTGTCTGTGTGTGTGTGTGTGTTCGTTTTTTTCTGCACGGTAATAAATTTGTCGAACTACAAGTAGAATAATACTTTTATTAATTATAGGTTGTTTTTAATGGACCGACTGTATCCTTTTTTTTTTCTTTTTGTTATCATTTCATGAAAGGACGAGTAGAATAATACTTTTATTAACCGTGGATATTTTAATTGGCTTTACGTGTTTATTTTTCCTTTGTTCTGTTTTAAACTGTATTGAATTCTATCGTGAACAATTAATTTGATCAATTACTGTCCGCTCAATATGTGTTTAGTTGACTTTATTGTTTATGTGAAATAATATATTACAATCTATTATTATAACATTATACCATTAAATTAATCTCCTGAAAGAATATAACGTTGACTGATAGCTTTCGAATTTCGTGATATCCAAGATAAAATGTGTTATCGTTGCTTTTAATATTATCGTTATCGTTTATTTTAATTGTCTCTAATTCATTTGTAAGAGTCCTTCGATTCGTATACATGCGTCGTGCACGTACGATTCATCGAGAAAAGAATCGGGAATGGTTTTATTTATGAGAGTGAAATAAAGTACTAGTGGTAGTAACTCTCACAGAAACGAAAGGATAAAAGAAAATCGTATACGCTCACGAGAAAAGCATAGAACTTTTGTTCCATTTCGTAAGACTGCTCCCAGGTGATTTTGATACCGTAAACGTCTTCGTGTATTCTTCTTTCTTATCAGTCCTCCTGACTCCTTTGTTCGCGGTGGCATATCCGATCTGCCGAAGAAGATCTCATTGGCAAGATATTCGAGAAAATCGAAACGTCCAGCCGAGAAAACGAGAATGAACTTCCGACGAAATCGAACTGTCGATTCCGATTATTATCTATGAAACCTTCATTTTCTATCAAATTTCACGATTTCTTTTCCGAATTACTATACTTTTTCTCTCATCTAAAAAGAATTTACAGAGCAAAAAATCTCACGATGAATTCTCTAGTATTTCTATACAAAAAGTTATGAATTAAATTAGTATTGTATATAGATATGTACAAAATTGTTAAATAAAATGTTGTGCTATAATCGCATAATAATATGCTAAATTATTATTATTATTATTTTTATTTAAGAATAATTTAAAAAGAACGAAAAGTTATCTGAAACGTTTCAGACTTCTTTATCGTTATAAATTTATTTTTACGATAAGTACGATAAGTATCAGTTACGATAAGGTAAAAAATTTATCTTTTTCTTTTTTTTTTTTCTAGATCGTTCGACACACGTTACAGTTTTTACCTTTCATTCTTTTATTATTCAGTAGAGAGGGAGAATTCTCATACTCGTAAATCTTCTCTTTGAAAATTGTATAAAGACTAGATGAGAGATAGTTATTTTTTTTTATATTTTCGATCAGTTATTTCGAGCGTGACACTTTGATATTATTTCTATTTCGAAAGAATGCCATAGATGGATTGGAGGAATTTAAAGAAATAAACGAAGAAAAAGAACGAAGAAAAAAGAAGAAGAATAAGACAAAGAAAAGGACGAAGAAGAAGAACAAGTGAGAAAAGGTTATAAAAACATGAAATAAAGATCCCCAGATCTCGAAGAAGGCTGCCATAGGTTTGGAAGCAGAAGCATATTTTCGACGTCGACTTTTATTCGGTTCACGTAGCCCCTAGTACAGTAGTAGCTGCTGCTACTACAACTACCTTCACCACTCTTCTACTTCACCATACTCACACTTTTCTTCGTACCTTCTTCGAAAGGGATATGCCTTCTTGTTCGATCCTTCTGCCTTTTTCTCGGCTTCTTCTTTCGCTCTTTGGTCATCGGTCCTTTCTGGATACTGAAGAAGGATCGAGAACTCTCAACCTTTCCTCAGCTAGTTCTAGGTACCTGGTAACGATCGTCGATTTCATAAAATCGAACGAGCTCGCGAAACTTGCTCGTAAAACCGTCTCGTCCTTCACTCTTTTTCTTTTTTTATTCCTCTTCTCTCTCTCTCTCTCTCTCTCTCTCTCTCTCTCTCACCCTTTTTCTGTCCCTCTCTTTTGTACTATCCTTAAAGCGAGTATCTCGTAAGAGAAAGTTTGTATGTCGATTTTGCCACGTCAGGAAAAAAAAAGTCTTATAAACGCAACCAGTTTTTGGATCACTTCGGAGAAACAGAAAATTTGCTGGATCACTACTCGTCTTGTCGATCGAAGTTTCCCTTTTTCCTTTCTTTTTTTTTTTTTCTTACTATATCACTACGAGCTTAATGATATAAATGACGAATTAGATCAGTGCATCCATGTATGCGAAATTGTTAGGTAAATATAATTGCATGATGATGTATCGTTATATTATTTCACATGATTACAAATATTAAACCAAGTACGATATATCGAACGAAAAAAAATCAATTTATCACGAATGCCTTCGATTGTATTTAGTTTCAAACGATTTTAATTTTAATACGTATCGATGATATCATCTACGAACTCTTTCTTCGTTCATTTTCAATAAGTTTGACAATACTTCTCAAGTAGTTTCCAATCGTTCGGATTTCTGGAACATCATCATTTCCGTCGTCATCGTTCTTATCGACATAGTCGGTAGTTGGGTGCTGACCCGACTTCCGAATCCGTCTTTCATTCCGAGTTCATTATGGTCGGCTCAATGAGTTCTTTCAGACTCGAGCATCTTCTCCGCCATCTCTGTCCTCCTCTTTTCCTTCCGCGTTTGAACGATTATTAAATCTGCTTAAATCTTCTCTTCTCTTTCTTTTCTTTTTTCTTTTTTTTCTCTTCTTCTTCTCCCTCCTTCTTTTTCTCCTTTTCCTTTTTTATCATTTTTTTCTCCTCATTTTATCGATATAAAACTCGAGAATATTAATAGAAGCGAGAATCGATCTTGCATTCGACGACGGATATCCGAGGCTGAGAAGAGAGAAAAAAAAAGAAAAAAAGAAGAAAAAGAAAATGAAACAGAAAGAGACTTCATTAAATGAAAAATGCTCTTAGGGAATTCTTTTTCTATCGTGATTTAGTCTCTTGATACAGTGTTCCAACTCCGCGTCCTCAGAACTTCACACAGTTCCACACCCATACCCTAATCTCAAGTCCCACCACCGTTGTGTTCCTATTTCTTTAATTATCCTCAGTAACGTTTCACCTAACGACTATAGGTAAAATGTAACAGAAACTTTCTGTTAATTACTTATATTTGATATAACATAACGTAATAAGCTAGTTCTGTACGTAACGACTAGTAGTTAGCCGAGAGTAAATAGATTGCCCTTTTTCTTGTTTCTCCAAATAGCTTCTTGTTTTTCTGTTCTTTACAATGTACAACGCTCGTATTTTTAATCTTACGAAAGAGGAACAAAAACAACAGATGGAAATTTCGAACTTCTTTGTAGTACAGTTAATTACACACACACACATCAAATATGTCTTATAGAAGAGATTTTATAGATCTTATTTTATTATGCAAGATTATATATATATATATATATATATATATATATATATATATATAGAGAGAGAGAGAGAGAGAGAGAGAGAGAGAGAAATTGTTTACGCGCGTGTGTGTGTATACACGCGTGTATAAGTAAATAGGAGGGTAAACTGTGCAAGAGAAGAGATATGTATACTACCCACCCTCCTTTGTGGTATCTATTAATGCTAACGCCAGTGTCAATACCATAAATTTACTCCCACAAAACACCGTGGTGTACCTTGCACGAAAGAGCGTTTAGGGGAGAATCCCGAACTAATGTTGGAGGTAGAAGTTATGTGAGAAATAAAAAAAGAAAAGTAAAATAAAGTAAAATAAAGAAAAGAAGAAAATAAGAAAAGAAAGGGAAAAGAGAGAACGAGAAATGTTTCGAATTGTCGACGTCGAAAAGCTGAATTGGTCCTTTCCTTCAATTTACGTACGTATTACCATTGTTACTCAGTCCACAGGGATAAAATTTCTTGCTGATTGAGAGTCATGTTACTTCACTACTGCGACTATTGGATCTCTGTTTTAACCATATAAAAAAATCGAACTTTATCCGACTCACGCGTTTTCTTCGTAATATTCTTTTCTCTCTCTCTCTCTCTCTCTCCTGGTATAATATCCGTATTAAAGCAAAATCCGATATTTACATAAATCTACTCTGAAATATGAAATAAATATTATATTAATCAGAAATGAAATCGAGGAGAAGACAACGTCGGTATAACGTCGGCCAGACAACGTCGGTCGACCGCGTTAGAAACGTTTTCGAGGATGAAAGAGTAAAATTTCCAAGCTTTATTAACGTAATTGCTTTACCGCCGGTTAAAAGCCTTCCCTTGTCCGTTACTCGCATAAGCGCGTTGGATCTGAAACTTGTGCGAAAAAGCAAAAAGTAGAAGATTTAGCTTAGCGCCTAGCTCGCGATGGACTGGGGAGTGGGAGAGATGGGAGTGGAGCACAAGTGGGGTGAGATAGGGCGGTGAGCGAGATGGCCTTGATGAAGGGAAGGAAGTAAAGTAAAATTATAATCCGTCCTATAGTCCAATGAGATATACTCGTTCTTTAGCTTGAAAATCTCTAATTCAAAATATGAGATCATTGTCAAGAAGACGAGGACGAAGACGACAACGATAACGAAGAAGAAGAAGAAGAAGAAGAAGAAGAAGAAGAAGAAGAAGAAGAAGAAGAAGAAGAAGAAGAGATTAGATGAATTAATTCAAAGAAGCTTTTAGACGAGAGAAGGAAGAAAACGTTTTCATTCGGGGTAACTTCCAAACCGTTACCGCATATCGTGGCAAATCCAATTAGAATTTATGCGGCTAGGTCAGGCGGAAGTGGTCGATGCATATGCATCGAAGGTAACGCGTTTGCTTAGTTTGGGTGAAGAGAGGAGAGCTCTTGCGGTCTTCCGATGTTCTCGTAAACGCACTGGACCTTCCTCTCGAGCTATCTCTTACGAAGATTTCTCTATATCTCTGCCTCTCTCTCTCTCTCTCTCTCTCTCTCTCTCTCTCTCTCTCTCTCTCTCTCTCTCTCTCTCTATTTCTCTTTCTCACTTTGGTACTCGTCGTCGTTGTGGCAGCCATTAATTGATTCCCATACCTATCGTACCATCGAGAGAACGTACATTCATCTTTCTCTCTCTCTCTCTTTCTCTCTCTATCTTACAGTTAGTCTGTCTTCTTTGCTCATGGAGAAGCACGATTCAGGTACTTGAGACTGAAATGGTAAGAGGAAGGATCAGGAACAATTCTCGGTGAGTAGACGTAACGTCGATTCGATGCTGTTCTCTCCTTCCTTGATTAGTATTCAGATAGAGACTTACTTCGGGGAAAAGATGGTTTAACGGTTAAATCGATTTCACGATCGAGATCTAGCGAGGAGATCGAGTTCGCTAAGATTATTTAATCTCAGTCTGGATTATTACGTTTCATTCGTATGAGACACTTTACAGTTTTCTTCTTCCTTCTTCTTGTTCTTCTTCTTATAGTCATTTCTCTCTTATCATTTCTTTCCACTTTCGTTTCGTGAATCGTCAGCTTTCGTCTCACACCTGGCTACTCGAATTTTACGTTCTTAAGTCCTCGCAGAGATTTCTACTCTCTTCTTCTTTCTCTCTTTCCCTTCCTCTCTTTCTTGGTGACACTGGACTGCCAAGAGAACGAATTTTACGATCGTAACAGCTTGCGACTCCGTGTCGGATAGTTCCTATAAATTATCTTTGCATTTGGAAAATGCTTTATACGTTTCTACGTTATTAGACTGGATAAAAAGAATAAGAACACAGGTGTGTGTGTGTGTAAGAGTATGAGAGAAAAAAAGAGAGAAAAGAGAGAAAGAAAATGAAGTAGAAAGGAAATGCAAGAGTAAAAACGAAGTAGCATTTTGAGATCGTTTTCGTACTTTTGGAAATACACAAGGAAATTGTTTTTATCTCTTGAATTTATCTTTATTTTTTAGACGGAATAATAAACGTAAATTATTCTTTCTCTACAACGTTGCATTTAATTCGACGATTGTTCTATTATTTATTTAATTATATCCTAAAAGAAAAAAAGAGAGAAAAAGAATCGCACGGTCGTTTGTTTTTTTCCGATTAGAAATTCTGAAAAAAGAAACGTTCATTTCCGAATACTTTTGTTTCTATTGAAAAATGAAGGCGAAAGAGACAAAGATACATAAATCGTAATCGATTCATATTCATGTAACGTTCTGATGGACTATCGCTTGGTAACCAAACGAAATATGTATTTACAAACTCTCGTACAAGAGAAAATGATATAGCTGGTTTCATCGAGTACTACAGGTTTCTTGCATTGTAATATCAAAAAAAGAAAAAAGAAAAAAAAATAAAACAAAGCAAAAAAAGAAATAAAACAAAATGCAGTTGTACATTTTTCAACGTCGATGAAAATAAACCCACAAACAATTCAGCTTCACTCCTTTTTTGTATTTTTTTTTTTTTGCTTCATGGGCCGTAGCATCGGGTTATTAAAACTTTGCGAAACGGTCTCGGTTCAACGAGCAGTATTAAAATAAAAAAAAGAAGTTTAAATCGTGGATAACGAGAGAAAGCAGAAAATCCTGTGGTATTGTAAAACGTCTTCGAATAATAATGAAAATGATAAATCTTCCTAGAAATCATTTTTTTTATATTAGTTACACATATATAACCGTTCGATTATTCCGTTAAAAAAATTATCCGTATGTACATTTCTCTAACTGACTTATAAATTAAAATTTTCATACGAAGTTTAGCTCAATTAGATTATCGTTCATTTATCGAAATTTCTTTTCTGTCGACTCTTACTTTAACATTTCATCTGTATTACTATATACATATGTATATAGTAATAAAAAAGACGTATACCTACTTTCAAATCAATTTTTCAATCATAAATCACTTTACATACTCTCGATTTTTTTTTACTAATTCATTATGCGACGGATTAAAATACAAAAAAAAAAGAAAAAAAAAGAAAAAAGGAAAAAAGAGAAAAAAGAAAAAAGAAAAAGAACTAAGGAAATATCTACTATCGATATGCTGTCTGCTCTCGTTATAGAATATCGATGCTCGAAGCGATCGTCTTGATAGTTAACAGGGTATATTTTATCGTGCGAAAAGTCTCACTTCCCAAAGAGCACCTCGAGCGTTTCATATAAAGAGTTTCTCGGATCGACCATCTTCCATCCAACATCAAAATCGTCGGCAGTCGTGAACGATAAAAATATCCCAGACGTGGAAAATCCAAGTTCTCTTGAATCTCTTTCTATCTCTATCTCTCTCACACTCTCTTTCTTACCAACGATCGACAAGGCACGCTCGTAAATCGCTACCGAAACGGAAAAACGCGCCAGCCATAATCGTTATCCGTTAAACCGGCCAGAGGTTTTGCGTCTTTCGATGTTAGAATAGATTGCCAGTGTCACTGGTAACCACCGACTTCGACGCTGAGTCGCGATCGTAAAATCACTGGTAGTTTCAATCTACGTATCTCCTATACGTGTACATAACGATTCTCATGAAATTTAGATCGGATACGAACTAGTTCGTCTGCCTTAATCGAGATATAATCTCGACGATTTTTATATTACAATAGACTAGTTGCCAAGTATAACATCAGTAATCATCATATTTTCAAAATGGTAAAATGTAAAATCGATCGATTAATCGAGTCAAGAGGAACGGAAATAAGCTAATCATAAAAAAAATCGAGAAAGATACTAGAGATAGGAAAACGATCTATCAGGATCGTATCGAAATCACAGCGATCGCTCGTAAAAAGAGACTAGCCAAAAAAAAAGAAAAGAAAAGAGAGAAAGAAGATAAAAAAAAGAAAGAAAAGAAAAGAAAAAAGAAAAGAAAGAAAAAGAGAAAGGAAGAGAAGGGAAAAACGAATAAAGAAAAAAAAGATAGAAGAATGTGACAATGAAAATCCAGCCGGGTAAAGGTAGAAGTACCTTTATTAAAAGCCAACGACCATTAGAGCCCTGACAATGGCACGAAATTACTATATGAATAATTAAACTCACGAGTATAAGCTGTAAGGGGTGGTAAGCACCCTGGGCTGGCGTTGCTCGGCCGGAACTGAAAGTGCTGCCGTCGATAGAAGGGATGCGTTTACATACGTACGCACACACGATCGACGAGAACATAGATGACGTAAAGACAACGACAACGACAACGACAACGACAACTACAACGACAACGACAACGACAACGACAACGACAACGACGACGACAACGACACGACGACGACGACAACGACGAGGGCGACGTAGACTTTCCTGCTGTTTCCTAAGCATCGTCGTCGTCGTCGTCGTCGACGTCGACGTCGGTGGTATTAGTAGGGCCATCCTATTATTTCATGGATCCGCACGTGGAAGCATGTAAAAGCCCTAACCGCGAGAGAACAAAGACCTTTTAGGTACTGGTAACCTTCTACCTGCGGCGTTAACGCGAAGCCCCTGATGCGATGCGATGCGATGCGATGCCATGCGATGCGATGCGATGCGGTACGATGCGATGCGATGCGGTGCGGTGCGGTGCGATGTGATGAGAGTAATGGTGCGCGCGTTTAGCTCGTCTTCCGATTACGTTTTTCCCCCTCTCCACATCGACCAGGCAACCTTTTTAATCGATCGAGCCCCTTACACAACCCTTCTCGTTTCGTTCTATTGTCTAAAAGTGCACTTTTTTCGATCTCTACCTCTTCTTTTTCTTTTCATCTGTTTTTAACATACCATTTTTTCCAATTATTTATCCTTATATATTTCTTTTCTTTTTTAAATCTTGTTTCATTCATTAGACAACAATATTGATTTTAATTTTTTTTTTGCCCGAATATTCGTTAAATATTTTGCGATATAGTGTTTTATATTGCATAAAATATTAGTATTACATTACTATATGGATAATCATAAATACAATATATTGCTATACAGAAAAAGAGAGAGAGGGAGGGAGAGAGGGTGCTTCATATTAATGATAATAATATGATATAATATATTAATTATGCAGTGTTGCAATGGCAAGGATATAAATAATTATAGAAGTAGAACGAGAGAACAGAGACAGTTCAGTTCACAGCTACATTTTATTACGTCAAGCTGTACAGTTTTGTTCACGTACGATTTTATGGCATTTCTCGTGGTTGGAAAGGATTCGCAGCTGCTCCTGATATTTCGATTGCCCTCGGCAGTTTCGCACTATTGTAGGTATTATACCATATACTTACATACGTGTATAGAGAGAAAGAGAGAGAGAGAGAGAGAGAAAGAGAGAGAGAAAAGCTAGTGGATATGTATGTATGTACATACAATGCTGTCTTGAAATACTGCAAGAGAGTCCTTAGAAATTTGTTGAAGGAAGTTCCGTGTTCGTGTTTTAAAGCTAATCTTTTTCTTCTTTTCTTTTTTTTTTACTTTACTTTCCTTTCTTTGTTTTTTCTTTTTACTTTCTCGAAAGATCAGTCTCCAATTCGAGTTAGCGAGAGAGAAATTAACTTGGCAAGAAGAGCACATTGATTCTTTTCACTGTATATATCTTCTTTAGAAAACGTAAATCACGCGACAGTGACTACTACGTTACGCCTTGCGTGAGACCGTCGTGGAAAGAGAGAAAGAGAGAAAAAGAGAGGAAAAAAGGAAAGATAGATAGAGACAGAGAAAGAGGAATAAAGAAAGACGTAAATGTTGGTCGCGCGTGGCATGTGGCGATAGAGAAAGATACGGAGAAAAGTAGAGACGATTTGCATATCTTACCGATGGAATAATCGATGCCACTTAAAAGGTTTCTCTTTGCTTCGGGTTAAGCTTGCGGAGAGCTGTCCAAGAGGGTTATACGAAAAAAGAAGAGAGATTAGATTCTAACGAAGACAACTTGCTGCTGGAGAACACACTTCGATATTAGTAAACCAATTTTCAAAGAAATCTCCGAATAATTTACAATTTAATATTTTACGATTATTTTTAAAGGGCAGAAAAAAAACAAAAAAGTAAAATAAAACTAACGCGATTATAATTTAATAGTTAAAATATGACTTTTTTAATCAAACGTTACGGTGTGCTATTTTAATTAGGTCGAGCAAAACTTCGATATTCGATAAAAAATTTTCAAAGAAATAATTTCAAACGATTTTAAACTGATTTTTTTACTTAATTATTTTTATAAAGAAGATGAATTAAAATGAATAGAGAGCGACTATATATTTCGATAGTTAAAATGTTTTTTTAAACAAATGTTATGGTGTATTACTTTAATGGGACAACTGAGTCACGTAATATTTACGTATTTTTCTCATTCGAATTCTTTTTCCCTTATGCCCTTCTTTTTTCTTTTATTACACTCATGAAATCCCCGTTTGGGAATTTCATCTGCTTCGTAAGAATTTTACAAAGGGACTGATAGTATCTCGAAATATTTCGTATTTTAACCCAAGAAGATGCTATCTTTGTAAAATCCTATTTACAAGATTCATTTTCCGATTTTTCAAAAATTCTGAAAATTGTATTATTTATTTTATATTATGTGCATATAATGCAACGTGTGAACTGAAACATGTAGTATTTTATTATAGAATTTACCTTCAAGGAAAAGCTTAAAAATAATTGCTATAAACGATTTGTACTGATCCTTGGCTGATCCATAGCGACAAATTTTACCATTAACAATGAAACAGTGGGCGTAGAACCATTTGGAAGATTAAACGTACGTGATAGTATTAATAACGTTGGCTCATAATTATACGCCACGATAGATTATTTAATGATGCGTAATCAGCCTTTGATTTCATTCTAGCTAATTATTATTTCTGATCGGATACACATTTAAGGTTGAATTTACGATGATAATATTAGTGGGAAATATGAAATATTCATTTCCTGTATTTCGTCGATTTGCAATAACGTAATGTATGTATATACATAGATACATACTTGCATACATACATACATACATATATACAATAATTTAAAGTTAGATAATCTATTGTGTTTTCGGTGCTTGAAGTAAAATTATTGAATTCTTATTAAATATTATTTCACATAATCGATTATACGAAAAGAAATTTTGAAAACGAGATAGATGCGTATATGATATGTCATGTAGTGTATGTGTGTATGTATGTACACACACACACACACACACATTGATTATGCACACTCTCATACGCCCTTTATAACGCCTATCATCGGCGAAATTTAATTTTTAAAGCATCACCGTCTCTGATTTCCGCAAATTGCTGTTTGTCCTTCGACGTGCTGCTAAAGCGGTGGCCTAAAGTGGAGAGAGAAAGCATCAAAGTGATGAGAACGTGATTGATCGATGAGAGGATCTGCGTGCTTTAGCGATAAACGCTAACTCGGCATCTCGAAATTGAACGTTGCTTGGAAAAAGGGGAGAACGTATGTTTGTATATACGAATTTCGTGAAACAGAACAGTCTGATAAATCTAACTAAACTACTCTCGTCAAATCAAACCGAAATAAGCTTGTTTATTTATATCTATAAGTGAAAAAATTTTGCACAATAAATTCGTCCTTTTTAAAAAATGACGATATTTTTTACTTTCCTGTATATCTAAAGCAATGAGATATTTCTTTCGTTATGAATAATATCTACATATTGAAATATCTATTGCTACAGGCACGATCATTTATGCAAGCTTTTATGATTAACTTATTCGATTATGTATGTGCCATTACAATAGCGGAATGCATAGTCAAATTATATTTATTATTCAAAGAGGATATAGGATTTACCATTTACGTAAATCGTAATAGCGTTCACTTTAATGCGCGCTGTACTATATATCTTGTAAAGTATAAAAACACGAAAGTCGGTGCACGAGCTGTTTGCATTTCGTTAACAGTCGAGGGATGTTAAAAGCTCGTAAATATTGTCTTAAATTATCGACGCTTTCGTCATTATTTTTTCTTGAATTTTGAGTATTTATCGGGTTACTAATTTTTCTTCTGTTTTTTTCTCTCTCGACTTTACCGTACGGTAATGTTTTACGCGTTCATTTTTTATCATACTTTTTATATCTAGAGAAAATATCAAACATGCTTTTTTTCTATCCGTCTATTTATTTGTTCATTCCAGCATGAAAAGCAACGTTAAATTTCGTTTCTACGTTCACGTAACAAAAAAAAAGGAAGAAAAAATGAAAAAAGAAAGAAAAAGAGAAAAATAAAAAAGAAAATTAATCATATCGTCCAGTTAAGAAAATCCGTTAATGATAAACCTCATTTATTATTATTATTGAAAACATTGAAGATATTTTTCTTCTGTTTGTGGCGAAGTTGTGCCAATTTTTTAATAATTAACTACGTCAAAACAGATATAATAATTAATGTATTAAGTAATAAAATAATCCGTTTATATATTTATTCAATGTTGCCTGTAAATAATCTGAAAAGATAATGATTCTGTATAATTAATATCATTGACATGAGAAAAATGGATAATTTGGAAAAGATAGAAAAAATCCATAGAAAATAGTAAATTTTCATCGAATTTAAATGCAGCCATTAGCTCGACAGTACTTACGTTATATAGATTTATCATATATATCGAAAGTAATATCGATTTACCAGGTCTCACCACTGGGAGATTGCTTCATACGGAGACCCACGGGCTAAGACTCTACTATTATTATATTAATATATGAATTATTCTAAAAGATTATATATATATATATCCATATTAATTATTAAATTACAGATTTAATAATAAATCTAATAGAAAATTTGGAAAAAGAATCAAAATGTCAAACGCGTAACGAATCCACAAATTTTTTCTAATCAATTAAGATTAGAGGAAAATTTATGAATCGTTCATCGACCTACCTACCCGTAACAGGAATAGAGACCATTAGTAGTACTCCATTTCCCACGTAGACTAATATATAATATATTTAATATATCCTGATCTATGTTATATTGAAATTCAAAATAAAACGTGGAGTGAATAATTATGCAAAAAGCTTATATATATTATTCCAGCTTATATATATTATTTAAGCTTATATATATATTATATTTATTGTATATAGTATGTTTTAATGTATATTATAAGAAACTTAAAATTATATTGAAACTTATAATAAACTTAGGAACTTAGAACTTAGCAACTATCTTATTTATGCAATTTAATTATCTTATATTATGCAATAAATATATGATATAAAAAGTACCAGAAATAATATAACATTTTGTAAAATTAAAGATAAGTCAGTTTGTTTCTTTTTTGTTGTTGTATTAAATATATTATATTATTATCTAAGTCATCTATATATTTATTTAAATATAATTTCTTCACATGATAAATTGTAGAACCACCTGTAAACATACAATATCTAAAACATTTCATAATTAAATAAGAAGCAATCACAATAATATGCGTATGTAATATAATAAATCTGCAGTCCCGCTGTGAACATAAAACATCAAAAACATTTTATAATTAAACAAGAAGCAATCATAATAATATCCAAATTTAATATAATAATTCAGCAGTCCGCTGTGAAGGTAAAACATCAAAAACATTTTATAATTAAACAAGAAGCAATAACAATGATATGCGAATTTAATATAATAAATCAGCAGTCCACTGTGAACAGAAAACATCAAAAACATTTTATAATTAAACAAGAAGTAATAACAATAATATGCGAATTTAATATAATAAATCAGCAGTCCACTGTGAACAGAAAACATCAGAAACATTTTATAATTAAACAAGTAGCAATCACGATAATATCTAAATTTAATATAACAAATCAGCAGCCATCTGTGAACAAAAAATACAAAAAAAAATTTTTATAATTAAACAAGTAGCAATCCCAATTATATTCGAATTTAATAGAATAAATCAGCAGTCATCTGTGAACAGAAAACATCAAAAATATTTTATAATTAAACAAAAAGCAATCAAAATCAATATGTAGAATTTTTATATAATCAATCAACAACCTGTGGGTATAAAAAATTTATAACCGTATTAGTTTCTGAAAATAAAATATATATTATAAATAAAAATTATTTTATACACTCATACGCATTCACATACACACACGTACAAACGAAAACAGCAACCAACGACGGAGTGAAATCGAATCTTGCCAATATAGATGATATTTTCTGAAACAAAAATTAACTCTGTACAAATTTATTAAAAATTATTTGAATATTTCAAATGAATAAAAAAAAAAAAAAAGAAAAAAAATTTTTTATTTTTTATAATTCCAATTCTTCACTCAAGTCCTCAATAATTAAATGTATTATTATTTCTTCACATCATTATTGTGCTCCAACTTCTTCTTAATTAAAACATCTAAGAAACCTGAAACATAAATGTTTTATATATACCTTCATAATCTTTATTAATTTATTTTTGTCATATATTATGATAGTATTGGAAATCTTGTAATATTATTTTCGACACTGTTGTTTATATCCATTGATGTATAAAAGGATATTTTATAATATTTATTCTTCAAACTTGAAAGTACATCTCTCTGTAACAAAAAACTATTTTAAAAGGCATATGTAGAAAGATAAAATTGTATATACAATCCATGAGAAACATTTTCATAATTTTGATAATATCAAAAATTTAAACACGTGGCTCTACTTCAGCAACATTAAATGAAATGATCCATCATCTCCACCTGTAAAAATTATTACTGACGAGCAAAATGACAACGTGGTAAAAAAAATGTGATAAGACTACGAGCCATTATCAGAGAAACATATGATCCTCTGAAAAAATGACTCATCGTCGATAGTTGCCCTCTTGAGCCACAATATTGTGGGGGCCTCTTCGGCATATAGCCTCTTCTTTGCTTCGTGCCTTAACAATTGCTATAGAGCATTCCCTAACAAGAACTACAAAGAAAAAAAAATTAAAAATAAAAGCTTATTATACATTTTATGAACTATCCTAATCTGTGGACGATCAATGGATCGGAAGAATCCATCAATCGTACGCATTTACACAGACACATTTATTCGAATGCCCAAGCAAATATCTAATCAAATCGATGAACCTATTATTAACACTTCGCATTTAAAAAATTAAAAAGTATCGAAAAAAACTACAAAATCTATGATACATCTCATGGTCTTATCCTTTTATAGAATCACGTTTACTTTGTATTTTTACTATTTTTATTATACATCTACATGTATAAAAAATTATATATTCTTTATAAAAAAAAACGAATCAGAAAAGAGAGTGCGAAGTGTTAATATACTTAATACTAAGTATCCAACACGTTCAAAAATCTTTGCTAATTCGAAGGAAAGAAATTTTTAAACAAATGCAAAGACTTTTAAACTGTTGGATACTGATAGGTATATCTTGCAATACAGAGTATCAGCAAAATATGAGAGAAAAAAAAAACACAAACATGCTGTAATAATTATAAAATTTGCTGAAACTTTGCCTAAAATGCGGATACGGAACATTCCACTCCCGAGTGGAAATTAGAACGCATTGTATCCGGTCCTACCTACTTAAAATTAAATACACAGTCACACAGAAAAAGATATGCTACCTGCCTGCCTACAACCTATATTTAAAAAATAGCAAGACATTCGTTCCAACACACACACTCCACGATTCTCTCACATACCGCCAGGGTGCAAAAGCCTACACTAGAGAGTATGCCCCGGGGCACCTCCGACACCCTAGCTCAAACGCGTATTTTTTCTAATATATTAGGAGTACGTACCAATTGCTGTAATCGACTGTCAAGGCTAATGATTATTGCGTAAATGACTAAAGCAAAAAATACTAGTATATACTAGTATATATATATATGCATACTAGTAATATACGAATATTTCCATACAATATGTGCTGACTCTACTACGCAAAACGATATTAATATAATTATATATTAGATATATAATATATTTATTAAAAAGTTATCGCGAAACGATGTACAATGCACTTCCTAAAACGCACATACAAGTGCAAGGTACACCGTGCAATCACTAACGCTATGACAGTCGCCAATACGGGAAAACTTAAAACTAAACCCATACTAACAGTTTCTCACCCATACGAGTAACACCTGGGCACACGTATAGATGAGAACGCAGAAAGTATAGGGGGGAGAAACGGGAATTAGTTTATTAGAAGCTGAAAATCCTGATCTAAAAAATGATTAACTTATTCTAGGGCCTACGGACTATGACTCTACGTCTCTTTGTTTTTTATTAACAATGAATCTACTCGACTTTTTTCTTTCAAAAGCAATGACTCTATTAAGACTTTTCTTTTATGAAAAAAATAGATTGAATATTCCATTTATTTTTCATGTAACAATAATCAAAAAACCTCGGACGTTTCCTTCTAACAAATGGCTGTTCTAATTAAAAAGTTAAATCATGATTTACCACTCGTTTTCCAGAATCTATCCGTCGCGCGTCTTCTTGTTCATTTTTTACTACATCTATATCGATATATCGAAACAAATCGCGATTAAATAGACTAAATACGAAGCAATACATATAACGTTGATCACATTACGTGCTTTTCCGACGAAATCGGATAAATTAATATCCGATTTCATTACTAATATCGCGGGCAAACACGAATAAAAGTGCTCATTAATTGCACTATTAATTAATCCAATCTATGAAACAAGAAGACCCTATCCTAATCTAATAACCAATGAAAACACATAGGCGATTAAAAATATACCACTCGCGAGTAAATCCAAATTAGGAGTTACTCACGGTCATGCTCGTCAATAATTTATTTAAAAAATTACAACCAGTAACTCGTGCCGATTCGGACCTTTCGTCCTCGACATGATTGAGCACTTGGAGGGACTTAAAATTTGTTTACTCACTACTTAAGAAGTTCTACGGTGGCTCCAAAACACTCGTCCGCGATTTAGGTCGACATTGAGGTTGGATGATATGTAGCTGGTTGAAAATGAGGTAGGTAGACACCGAAGTTGGTCGAGATCCTCTTCAGTGATGCACTGACTCTAATTCGCGATAGATATTTATTAACGAACGGTCAGTGAATTTACTTCACGAAACTCTACTATCTTCTATAAGTACAGTCTACATAACTGTTAAAATCACTTTGTACGAGCAAATACTGACTCTATAACTGACTGCATTGCACGCAGTCGACATAAAAACACTTAAAATTAATTTAAATCGCGAAACGCGGTATAATTTAAACAAACGAGCAAGCACTGCTTCTAATTCGCGACTTTTTTGGTTTTTATTTTAGCGATACAACACTCAATTTATTCATTACTTCGCGCAAGGTTGCAATGATGTTCTGAAAATAACAAAAACAGAATTATTAGTATCATTGTTATAATAAAAAATCATTCAAATTATTGAAGAAATGTTTAATAAAAAACTTTACTTACTTAAAATCTTCGTTGATGCTTGCAGGATAGGCATCCTGCCCCAGAATGATAAAGAGGATGATTCTTTTTTTATTGGAACTGAAAAAGAAACAAAAATCAAATTATTGGTATCATTGTCATATTAAAAACTTTATTAAATTTATTGAGGAAATATGTGAAGTAACATTTACTTACTGGAATGTTTACTAGTTCTTTGCATGATGAGTAGCATCCTGCCAATAATGATGAAGAGGATGATTCTTCTTTTATTTGAGCTAATAAAGAAATTAAGATTATTAATATCGTTATGTTAAAAAATTTGGAAATTTATTCACGTGAGAATTACTGCGTATGACGATAGTAATGAAAATGTTATAAATTTTCTAAATTAACTGCATCAATCGACTGAATTATAAACTATACAAATTTGTATACTTTCTTGTGCAATGATCTATACTTTCTTCCTATGATATCAAATAAATGCAAATAATATTAGAATTAAAATATTCTAAAATGAAATAAATGCAAGGAAGAAATTAATCCGTTTCCTTGGTTGCGTACACGCCGAAAGATTCTGTAAGACTAAAGCGCGTACTATATCACCTTGAACGAGCTCGAACGTTCCATTGTTTTCGTCACGCTCTCGATCAAGAGATTTCTTTGAAATACGCCGATCTTTGACTGTTTGTTTACCGAGTACTACCTATCTCTCTCTATTAAACTCGCTTTGTATCTTTAAAGGAGAAAGACTAACCTTATACACAGGACGAAGGACAAAGATATATAGAAAAAGAAAGCCGGGATGTTTCGTCTATCGGTACGTCGAATTCTTGGAAACCTGAAAAACGAAAGATGAATTAGTAAAGAAAATATTTATATATATATATATATATGAGTACAGGAAAATCCCAAGCGTCGTATGTGTGTGTGTGTGTGTGAAAATCGAATATAATAGGAAATACAATTAATGATGACCAATTAATGATAAATTATTATTAAAAGTATCATTAAAAAGTAAGAGAAATATCGATATCGTGGAAAGAAAGCCAGAAAATTAGAAAATAAAAGTATGACGTAATAGCTACCAAGACAGATTTTATTTTCGCGGATATCTTTTAAACGCGAAAATACCCCGACTTGCGAACATACATGCGTGGAAATCGCGTTTTTGGCAATCGATTGATACATAGGAAGACAGTGTACAGTAGAAAAATATATTAATTACCTGAAATTAATGAGGACGATACGGCTTCCGTGTGTAGCTGTCAAGCACCGAACACAAAATGGCGTTACATCTGCCGATAAGACGATTACGCAACGAGCCGCGCATGCGCAGATACGTCACTAGTCAATTAATGAACAATTTCTCGATCTAATAATCGAAAATATAAAATTTTTATAAATACGATATAAAATTATACGAATTGTCGGAATACATCACAAATATTCTATAATCACATAATTAGGAGAGAAAAATAAAATTTATAGAGAAATAATGCCAAAAAATACGAAAAAGAAAAAGGAGGCAATATGCAATCATCACTTTTATTTTCATTAATATTTCTTTTTCAGTACTATTGTCACGATTTACTAACAATACACCATAAAAAACACATTTTTAGGAATCGAGTGATATAGTGGAACATAATGTATCTTAAAAAATAAATACTAATTACTCGTAATTAAGAGAAGAACGACGAAGCTTCTGTCACGACTTGGCAACATTGACTTCTATGGTAAAAAGATTCTCATCCTGCACGTACTTAACGCCATCTTGATTAATGTCGTCTGAAATAAACGCAATTTCTCGATTTAATAATCGAGAATATAAAATTTTTATAAATGCGATATTCAAGTATAGAAATAATCGGAATGCACCGCAAATGTTATATAATCACATAATTAGGATAGAAAAGGGAAATCTGTAGAGAAATAATGCAAAAAAATACGAAAAAAAGAAAAGACACAATATGTAGTTCTCACTTTTATTTTCACTAATATTTCTTTTTCAATACCGTTTTCAGTACCGTTTCAGTTTCTCAAATCTATATTACTACTATGTAAAAGCATTTTCAGTAACAATGATAAAATTAAACTATGACTAAGAGCCATTTTCCAAGAGTTCTGTGGAACCTTCGAAAATAACTCAATAGTCTCCTCTTGAACTACAATTTGTGGTAGCCTCGCCTCTTAGGTATATACCCTCTTCTGTGCTTCGTGCTCTAACCATAATTATTGAAAACATTCCATAACTATGGTCAATATCAAAGAACTAAAACTGTTCCTGATTCTAAAATATGGAAGAAGACCAATAAATCTAACACAACTCTAAAACCATTCTGAAACAAATACAGAAATCACGGAAGAAAAACGAGAATTAATACATCAATTGCTGAAAATCTTAATCTAAAAATTGATCAACTTATTCTATGTTCTACGTGTTGTGATTTTACAATTCTCTTTGTCTTTTTTCAATGCCTCTACTCTATATTATTTTTTCAAAAGCAATGACTCTACTTTACTTTATTCTTACAAAAACAATGACTCTATTGAGACTTTTCTTTTATGAACAAAATAGATTGAATATTTCATTTATTTTTCATGTAACAATAATCAAAATATCTCAGACGATTCCTTTTAACAAGTAACTATTCTAATTAAACTTACTTGTACGCATCGAAGAGATGTATAAACTGGTATATACTGATATGGACGTTCTATATTGTAGCTTGTGAAATTCTGAAAAATGTAAGATCATATTAGCATAATACAAGATTAAAAGTGTGTAAATAATATATGTAGGGAATATCCAGAGATGGTGTATGTATGTATACTTATATATATCGTATACCTATATATGTATACATATAATATACATAGTGATTGTATACTATATGTGTACATATATATTTATATGATCTTATTCTATTTGTATATATGATTGTACATGTACACATGTGTGTGTGTGTGTGTGTGTGTGTGTATATGATCGTATACCTCTGTGTTTGTGTGTTGAGCCTCATGAAAATCGTGTGTTTGACTATCGATTGATATGTAAAAAGAGGATGTACGTTAGAAAAAATTTATCAATTACCTGTAATTATACGAAGCGAGGAAACACCGTGTATACTTGTCACTGCGTCCAAGATGATGACAAGCCACTGACAAAACAGAAAAGTAGATCCATAATTCGATAACGTCATAGCAGAACCAAACGAGTCAAATCAAATATTATGTTTTACAATTCAAAATAACAAAAACTATAATATTAGTCATAAATAATACGATATGGATGACAAATGTAATTAATTCGAATTTTAAACATGGACAATAATTTTCTACTGAAATAATCATATTTTTTAACGACATAGAAACATTAAATAGATACGCACTTATATCACAAGTACCTATATTATCTCTATGTTTGTATATTACGCGCGAAATAATGAGCAATTAAATCGAAATAATTCGATGATTTGGTATATATCCAATATATACGTGTGATATGTACTTGTAGGTATAAGAAACAAATAATACCTCTTTGAATTTTTATTTACACATATCGAATAGGTACGATCGAAGTAATATATTACATGTCAATAATAATTCTATATAATCGAGAAAGCGCGAATATCGAAAAGAAAGAAACGAAGAAGAAATGATACATATGTAAAAATAGGTACATAGAGAACTAATCCATTGAAATGTATATAAACGATGAGTATTAAACCACGAAAATACGCATTACTTTTGAATAATACTACCCATATTATTTCTTAAAAAGTACTTATATTCGAAGCGAAAGTAGAGGACAAAAAAAGAAAGAAAAAACACAGAAATTTTTACACACAGATAATCTACACATGCAAATGAACGTCGAGTCGGCGCGACGCACCGAGCATTCGTAAAAATCGTATATCGCATGTACATATATACGTATATTATACACGCATACGTTCTTCAAAAAGAACGAGCATTCGATCTCATTATATACAATCGCGTTATGTCTCATCCTTCACACGCAGGAAATCCATAAAGAAAGAAGTGACTTATCGGTAGTAGTCATTGTTCCTTCAAACGACGAACATCCTCTTCATTCCGGACAACGAAGAACGATGCACTCTAATACGATGCTCTGCTGTTGTATCTCGTGAAATTCTTGAAAATATAAAAAATATGGGATCTCATATTAATACAGGATAAAATCAAAAGTGTGTGTGTGTGAAAAAAAGGAAAGATAGAAGAGTGTATGTGTATATATAATGCGTAAAACAATCCATACATGTGTGTGTACGTTTGTATGAATATATATGAAAATCGTGGATTATGAAACAAAATATCGATCAATCATAATTATAAACGAAAAATTATTGATCAGAGCATTGTTAAAACGGGTGAGAAGTATCGATATTGTGAAATCAAGCTAGAAAATTGAAAAAAAAGTACGCAATAGCTCCCCGGGGGATCAACGAAATTTTATATTCGCGAATATCTTTTAAACGCCATAACATCCCGAGTCGCGAACGCGGCCTCTCTAAAATCGCGTGTTTAACTATCGATTGGTGTATAATAATCAGGTGTACGTTAAAAAAAAAATCTGCTAATTACCTGTAATTAACAAAAACGACGGGGCGACGTATTTGCTTGATATGAACTGAAGCAGCAATGGCGTCATCTATACCGTGAACTAGGTAATGAAGCTAGAAGCGGCACATGCATCTGCATCATTTTAGAAATATAACGCACTAATAAATATATTAATTTTTCTTAATATTTTATTGAAAGAATAGCACAGAATATAATATTCAATCGCAAAAAAATCATTGAGAATGGTTATCAAATATCTTAATGTTTTCTTAAAATTCGCGCCAAATGCGTAGATTCCCGCGTAATATACCAACCCATGTTTCTTCTCTCTCTCCTACTTCGGGAGTCAAGAAACGATTACATAATAAATCGAATGATCAATGAATTTAACTTTCTATGATTAATATCTCTTGTAAATGTTCAGAAAGATATTTAATTATATTTGTCTATAGATTGTCTTATAAATATAAATTATTAAATAATTTCTATTCGAAAGTATTTATTATGTACTCGTTGGTAGGCAGAAGTTCTAATGGCTTTGAAAGAAGAAGAAGGTCCAAGGAAGAAGAAATTGATCGGAATAAGGTAAGAAAAAACAGAGATATAGTCTAGATTTCTGAACATTATTGATATATATAAATTTTGAAAAGCATTAGGATATTGACCAATATCATTTTTTGCAAAAATATCTCTTTACCATCGCAAAATTTGCGAACAAAATTACTCTCTCTCGTTGCTGTCACACAGATGCCGCATACATTCACACAAATCCATGGAATAGAGTATAAAAACATTGGCTCCAATCTGTGAAAATACTGACCTGTGTAAATTAGTACGCTTCATTCGTTATTTCTTAGACAAATTCGTCCTTTTAATGCAAAGGTAAGCACAAACAAATACTCTTTTATTCGTTCGTACACATTTCCTATGCTTAGCTACATAAGAATTTCAAATTAGTTTTCTTCTATATTCCGACGAGTGCATATCGAGAATCTATCTTTTTAAACGCGAAAGCTCAGAAATTAATATTTTCTATAAGTTTTTACAATTATTTAAACAGTTTTTCTGTATTATTACAAAAAACTAATATATAAATAATAATACATTCGTTTAACAACACAAAGACCGTATCATGCAAGAAACAAAATAATTTCAATTTAATATTTTAATACTTGGCAATTTTCGTCACAGCGTCATTGATTTCGTGCAACATAACATACACGACTTTTATTTACTTTGATTATTATTTCGTTAGTCTCCTTTTGTACGCCGACGAGTGCGTATCTCAATACTCGTAGATATGCTCCCCGCAAGTAAAAGAGAAGAGTTAATGTAAGTAAATTAATCGATCACTCATTCATTCAATAATTTATACGATTTCTATCTTTGTAGAATTAAACGGAGTGGTGGGGATACGGGGCCACTTGGGGGAAATATAAAGCGGCCGCCTTTGGCAGTGGGTCCATTCATGCTTCGAATTTCCACCATTCAAATCTCAATCCTTGCGGTACGCACGCTCCGCAAGTAAAAGAAAAGAGTAATGTAAGTAAATTAATCGATCACTCATTCATTCAATAATTTATACGATTTCTATCTTTGTAGAATTAAACGGAGTGGTGGGGATACGGGGCCACTTGGGGGAAATATAAAGCGGCCGCCTTTGGCAGTGAGTCCATTCATGCTTCGAATTTCCACCATTCAAATCTCAATCTTTGCGGTACGCACGCTCCGCAAGTAAAAGAAAAGAGTAATGTAAGTAAATTAATCGATCACTCATTCATTCAATAATTTATACGATTTCTATCTTTGTAGAATTAAACGGAGTGGTGGGGATACGGGGCCACTTGGGGGAAATATAAAGCGGCCGCCTTTGGCAGTGGGTCCATTCATGCCTGGAATTTCCACCATTCAAATCTCAATCCTTGCGGTACGCACGCTCCGCAAGTAAAAGAAAAGAGTAATGTAAGTAAATTAATCGATCACTCATTCATTCAATAATTTATACGATTTCTATCTTTGTAGAATTAAACGGAGTGGTGGGGATACGGGGCCACTTGGGGGAAATATAAAGCGGCCGCCTTTGGCAGTGGGTCCATTCATGCTTCGAATTTCCACCATTCAAATCTCAATCCTTGCGGTACGCACGCTCCGCAAGTAAAAGAAAAGAGTAATGTAAGTAAATTAATCGATCACTCATTCATTCAATAATTTATACGATTTCTATCTTTGTAGAATTAAACGGAGTGGTGGGGATACGGGGCCACTTGGGGGAAATATAAAGCGGCCGCCTTTGGCAGTGGGTCCATTCATGCCTCGAATTTCCACCATTCAAATCTCAATCCTTGCGGTACGCACGCTCCGCAAGTAAAAGAAAAGAGTAATGTAAGTAAATTAATCGATCACTCATTCATTCAATAATTTATACGATTTCTATCTTTGTAGAATTAAACGGAGTGGTGGGGATACGGGGCCACTTGGGGGAAATATAAAGCGGCCGCCTTTGGCAGTGGGTCCATTCATGCCTCGAATTTCCACCATTCAAATCTCAATCCTCGCGGTACGCACGCTCCGCAAGTAAGAGAGAAGAGTTAATGTAAGACCATTAATCGATCACTCGTTCATTCAATAATTTATACGATTTGTTTTGTTTTAGAACTACATCTTGAAATATTAACCTCCGGATGGCAGCATATTACAAGGTTTTATCTTATATTTCGGGTGGGACCCTTGGGAGGGGCCCAAGGGTGTGGGCCTCCGGGCGGGTTACTCTATCCATAACTTTTTCCTTTTCGTTTCCCTTTTATTCCTTTTTTGCTATAGGTTTTATCTTCGTGGAATCATCGCTGCGCGCAACCATAACAAAATTGGCCCTGTGATTGTCTTTCACTACATCGACGAGAGGAGAGTAGTGAAGCAGTGAGACTAAGAAACATTCCCTGAATGCCATAGAAGCGAGTACTGACGAAGATTTTACGCAAGTACAATGTTGTCTCATTCTTATTTTCCACTTTCTATACTATTCCTTTTGTTTTAGATTTCCACTTTGCACTCTCGGAGGTCGTTGACAGTCTTTCTTCATGGGGGACATAGAAATTTCCATAGGATGCCATAGGAGCGCGGACTAACGAAGATTTTACGCAAGTACAATGTTGTCTCATTCTTATTTTCCACTTTCTATACTATTCTTTTTGTTTTAGATTTCCACTTTGCACTCTCGGAGGTCGTTGACAGTCTTCCTCCATGGGGGACATAGGAATTTCCATAGGATACCATGGGAGCGCGGACTAACGAAGATTTTACGCAAGTACAATGTTGTCTCATTCTTATTTTCCACTTTCTATACTTTCTTTTTTGTTTTAGATTTCCACTGTGCACTCTCGGAGGTCGTTGACAGTCTTCCTCCATGGGGGACATAGAAATTTCCATAGGATGCCATAGGAGCGCGGACTAACGAAGATTTTACGCAAGTACAATGTTGTCTCATTCTTATTTTCCACTTTCTATACTATTCTTTTTGTTTTAGATTTCCACTTTGCACTCTCGGAGGTCGTTGACAGTCTTCCTCCATGGGGGACATAGGAATTTCCATAGGATACCATGGGAGCGCGGACTAACGAAGATTTTACGCAAGTACAATGTTGTCTCATTCTTATTTTCCACTTTCTATACTTTCTTTTTTGTTTTAGATTTCCACATTGCACTCTCGGAGGTCGTTGACAGTCTTCCTCCATGGGGGACATAGAAATTTCCATAGGATGCCATAGGAGCGAGTATTAACGAATAGTTAATAGGAGTACACAAAAGATTATTGATTTTAGACTTAAATGCGAAGTGGGGATACATGCCATCGAGTGACGACAACAAAGTCGGTTCTTTGGCCGACCATAACAGTTACTAGTTCATTTGTGTTTTGGACTTCGACGAGAGAACTTGGAAATTTTCACAGACTGCCATAAGAGCGAGGACTAACGAAGATTTTACGCAAGTACAATGTTGTCTCATTCTTATTTTCCACTTTCTATACTTTCTTTTTTGTTTTAGATTTCCACTGTGCACTCTCGGAGGCCGTTGACAGTCTATCTGCATGGGGGACATAGAAATTTCCATAGGATGCCATAGGAGCGAGGACTAGCGAAGATTTTACGCAAGTACAATGTTGTCTCATTCTTATTTTCCACTTTCTATACTATTCTTTTTGTTTTAGATTTCCACTTTGCACTCTCGGAGGTCGTTGACAGTCTTCCTCCATGGGGGACATAGGAATTTCCATAGGATGCCATGGGAGCGCGGACTAACGAAGATTTTACGCAAGTACAATGTTGTATCATTCTTATTTTCCACTTTCTATACTTTCTTTTTTGTTTTAGATTTCCACTGTGCACTCTCGGAGGCCGTTGACAGTCTATCTGCATGGGGGACATAGAAATTTCCATAGGATGCCATAGGAGCGAGGACTAGCGAAGATTTTACGCAAGTACAATGTTGTCTCATTCTTATTTTCCACTTTCTATACTATTCTTTTTGTTTTAGATTGTCAATGTGCTCTCTCGGAGGCCGTTGACAGCCTTTCTCCATGGGGGACATAGAAATTTCCATAGGATTACATAGGAGCGAGTATTAACGAATAGTTAATAGGAGTATACAAAAGATTATTGATTTTAGACTTAAATGCGAAGTGGGGATACATGCCATCGAGTGACGACAACAAAGTCGGTTCTTTGGCCGACCATAACAGTTACTAGTTCATTTGTGTTTTTGACTTCGACGAGAGAACTTGGAAATTTTCACAGAGTGCCATAAGAGCGAGGACTAACGAAGATTTTACGCAAGTACAATGTTGTATCATTCTTATTTTCCACTTTCTATACTTTCTTTTTGTTTTAGATTTCCACTGTGCACTCTCGGAGGTCGTTGACAGTCTTCCTCCATGGGGGACATAGAAATTTCCATAGGATGCCATAGGAGCGCGGACTAACGAAGATTTTACGCAAGTACAATGTTGTATCATTCTTATTTTCCACTTTCTATACTTTCTTTTTGTTTTAGATTTCCACTGTGCACTCTCGGAGGTCGTTGACAGTCTTCCTCCATGGGGGACATAGAAATTTCCATAGGATGCCATAGGAGCGAGTATTAACGAATAGTTAATAGGAGTACACAAAAGATTATTGATTTTAGACTTAAATGCGAAGTGGGGATACATGCCATCGAGTGACGACAACAAAGTCGGTTCTTTGGCCGACCATAACAGTTACTAGTTCATTTGTGTTTTGGACTTCGACGAGAGAACTTGGAAATTTTCACAGACTGCCATAAGAGCGAGGACTAACGAAGATTTTACGCAAGTACAATGTTGTCTCATTCTTATTTTCCACTTTCTATACTTTCTTTTTTGTTTTAGATTTCCACTGTGCACTCTCGGAGGCCGTTGACAGTCTATCTGCATGGGGGACATAGAAATTTCCATAGGATGCCATAGGAGCGAGGACTAGCGAAGATTTTACGCAAGTACAATGTTGTCTCATTCTTATTTTCCACTTTCTATACTATTCTTTTTGTTTTAGATTGTCAATGTGCACTCTCGGAGGTCGTTGACAGTCTTCCTCCATGGGGGACATAGAAATTTCCATAGGATGCCATAGGAGCGAGTATTAATGAATAGTTAATAGGAGTATACAAAAGATTATTGATTTTAGACTTAAATGCGAAGTGGGGATACATGCCATCGAGTGACGACAACAAAGTCGGTTCTTTGGCCGACCATAACAGTTACTAGTTCATTTGTGTTTTTGACTTCGACGAGAGAACTTGGAAATTTTCACAGAGTGCCATAAGAGCGAGGACTAACGAAGATTTTACGCAAGTACAATGTTGTCTCATTCTTATTTTCCACTTTCTATACTTTCTTTTTTGTTTTAGATTTCCACTGTGCACTCTCGGAGGCCGTTGACAGTCTATCTGCATGGGGGACATAGAAATTTCCATAGGATGCCATAGGAGCGAGGACTAGCGAAGATTTTACGCAAGTACAATGTTGTCTCATTCTTATTTTCCACTTTCTATACTATTCTTTTTGTTTTAGATTTCCACTTTGCACTCTCGGAGGTCGTTGACAGTCTTCCTCCATGGGGGACATAGGAGTTTCCATAGGATGCCATGGGAGCGCGGACTAACGAAGATTTTACGCAAGTACAATGTTGTATCATTCTTATTTTCCACTTTCTATACTTTCTTTTTTGTTTTAGATTTCCACTGTGCACTCTCGGAGGCCGTTGACAGTCTATCTGCATAGGGGACATAGAAATTTCCATAGGATGCCATAGGAGCGAGGACTAGCGAAGATTTTACGCAAGTACAATGTTGTCTCATTCTTATTTTCCACTTTCTATACTATTCTTTTTGTTTTAGATTGTCAATGTGCTCTCTCGGAGGCCGTTGACAGCCTTTCTCCATGGGGGACATAGAAATTTCCATAGGATTACATAGGAGCGAGTATTAACGAATAGTTAATAGGAGAATACAAAAGATTATTGATTTTAGACTTAAATGCGAAGTGGGGATACATGCCATCGAGTGACGACAACAAAGTCGGTTCTTTGGCCGACCATAACAGTTACTAGTTCATTTGTGTTTTGGACTTCGACGAGAGAACTTGGAAATTTTCACAGACTGCCATAAGAGCGAGGACTAACGAAGATTTTACGCAAGTACAATGTTGTCTCATTCTTATTTTCCACTTTCTATACTATTCTTTTTGTTTTAGATTTCCACTGTGCACTCTCGGTGGTCGTTGACAGTCTTCCTCCATGGTGGACATAGAAATTTCTATAGGATGCCATAGGAGCGCGGACTAACGAAGATTTTACGCAAGTACAATGTTGTCTCATTCTTATTTTCCACTTTCTATACTTTCTTTTTTGTTTTAGATTTCCACTTTGCACTCTCGGAGGTCGTTGACAGTCTTCCTCCATGGGGGACATAGAAATTTCCATAGGATGCCATAGGAGCGCGGACTAACGAAGATTTTACGCAAGTACAATGTGTTACACTCACATTTTCGTATTTCTATACTGTTTCTTTTGTTTTAGAGTACGTTCTGTGCCTTCCGGGGACTTTAGCAATCTACCACCAGGAATGGACTTAGAAATTTTTGCCCCTTACGGGGACTTTGACAATCTACCACCAGAAGTGGACTTAGAAATTTTTGCCCCTTTCGGGGACTTGGACAATCTACCACCTGGAGTGGACTTAGAAATTTTTGCCCGTTTCGGGGACTTTGACAATCTACCACCAGGAATGGACTTAGAAATTTTTGCCCCTTACGGGGACTTTGACAATCTACCACCTGGAGTGGACTTAGAAATTTTTGCCCCTTTCGGGGACTTTGACAATCTACCACCTGGAGTGGACTTAGAAATTTTTGCCCCTTTCGGGGACTTTGACAATCTACCACCAGGAATGGACTTAGAAATTTTTGCCCCTTACGGGGACTTTGACAATCTACCACCAGGAATGGACTTAGAAATTTTTGCCCCTTACGGGGACTTTGACAATCTACCACCAGAAGTGGACTTAGAAATTTTTGCCCCTTTCGGGGACTTTGACAATCTACCACCTGGAGTGGACTTAGAAATTTTTGCCCCTTTCGGGGACTTTGACAATCTACCACCTGGAGTGGACTTAGAAATTTTTGCCCCTTTCGGGGACTTTGACAATCTACCACCTGGAGTGGACTTAGAAATTTTTGCCCCTTTCGGGGACTTTGACAATCTACCACCAGGAATGGACTTAGAAATTTTTGCCCCTTACGGGGACTTTGACAATCTACCACCAGAAGTGGACTTAGAAATTTTTGCCCCTTTCGGGGACTTGGACAATCTACCACCTGGAGTGGACTTAGAAATTTTTGCCCCTTTCGGGGACTTTGACAATCTACCACCAGGAATGGACTTAGAAATTTTTGCCCCTTTCGGGGACTTTGACAATCTACCACCAGGAATGGACTTAGAAATTTTTGCCCCTTTCGGGGACTTTGACAATCTACCACCAGGAATGGACTTAGAAATTTTTGCCCCTTTCGGGGACTTTGACAATCTACCACCTGGAGTGGACTTAGAAATTTTTGCCCCTTTCGGGGACTTTGACAATCTACCACCTGGAGTGGACTTAGAAATTTTTGCCCCTTTCGGGGACTTTGACAATCTACCACCTGGAGTGGACTTAGAAATTTTTGCCCCTTTCGGGGACTTTGACAATCTACCACCTGGAGTGGACTTAGAAATTTTTGCCCCTTTCGGGGACTTTGACAATCTACCACCTGGAGTGGACTTAGAAATTTTTGCCCCTTTCGGGGACTTTAACAATCTACCACCTGGAGTGGACTTAGAAATTTTTGCCCCTTTCGGGGACTTTGACAATCTACCACCAGGAATGGACTTAGAAATTTTTGCCCCTTACGGGGACTTTGACAATCTACCACCTGCAGTGGACTTAGAAATTTTTGCCCCTTTCGGGGACTTTGACAATCTACCACCTGGAATGGACTTAGAAATTTTTGCCCCTTTCGGGGACTTTGACAATCTACCACCTGGAGTGGACTTAGAAATTTCTGTGTCTTCAGGGGATGTTGACAATCTACCAGCAGGAATGGACTTAGGAATTTTCGCAGGATGCCATTCGAGCGAGTATTCACGAAGATTTAAAGTAAATATATTTCTCTATCATATATTTCTTGAATAATTTATACAATTTCTTTTCATAACTGTGATATCAATTATTTTGTTTCAATTTTTCTGTTTCAGAACTTTATTGCAATCGTGCGCGTAGCAATGAAGTAATCGAGTGTTTTTACCGCTAAAATAAAAATTTCGCGAAGTAGAAGCAGTGTTTGTTCGTTCGCGTTTCGCGATTTAAACCTTAAGTGTTTTTGCATAGACTGCGTGCAATGCAGTCCTTAGAGTCAGTGTTTGTTCGCGTAGTTTTTTGATTTTTTAACAGTCGCACAGACTGTGATTATAATATATAGTAGAGTTTCGCGGAATAAATTCAGTGACCGTTCGTTAATAAATAACTACCGTGTATTAGAGTCAGTGCATCACCGAAGAGGATCTCAACCAACTTCGATGTCGACCTACCTCATTTTCAACCAACTGCAATTCGCCCACCCTTGATTCCGTCCTAAATCGCGGTGCAGTGTTTTGGAGCCATCGCAGAACTTCTCAAGTAGTAAGTTAATTTTTAAGTCCCTCCGATCACTCAATCATGTCGAGGACGAAAGGTCCGAATCGGCACGAGTGATTGGTTGTAATTTATAATTTAAGAGCATTGAGTGACCACTAGGAAATTTCTTTCGATTTTTTGTTTTGGATGGTTTTCGAGTTTCCTTAGATTTATTAGTTTTCTTCCAAGTTTTCGAATAAGAGTAGTTAATAATGGTTATCGAATGTTCTATAGTTGTTGGTTGGGCATGAAGCAAAGAAGAGGCTATATGTCGAAGAGGTTCCCAGAAACTGTGGTTGAAGAGGACTGCTATTGGATTGTTGTTTTATTTTGGAAGGTTCGATAGATTAGTCGAAATAGATATATTTTAATTTCTATGTGGTTACCCAAAATGCTCTTATGTAATAATAATTTTGATTTCAGAAACTCGGACGACGTAGTAGCACTCCGTCTTTCATCCCACATTGGTACTCGTATGCGAATGGAATTATTACCTATGTTATTCATTTTTCTATTCAAGTCGAGTTGTAAATTTTTATTTTCTTTATATTTTCTCTTTTAAAGTTCTCTTTCTAATGTGCACTGAATAAAAGTGCATATGGAATTGATAAAAACGCACCGAAATGCATAGGAAGTTCTTTCTTTCCCGCGGTACGGGAAGTGAATATTCGTTTATATTAGGATCGGAAGATTTTCATTTTGATTTTCTCTTTTAATTTAAATTAAGTTATGTTCAGAATTTTATTCTCTAAATTAATTGTTCCGGTTTAATTGCTCAAGTTTCTTTCGGGTGGGACCCTTGGGAGGGGCCCTCGGGTGTGGGCCTTTGTGCGGGCTACTTTCTCAGTATCTTGCAAAGCTCTTTCCTCTTTATATTTTCTTCTCCTTTTCTTTTTCTTTTAATCTTTTTCTGTTTCAGGTGAGATCATCGAGGGATGGATCATCGAGGGATGGATCATCGAGGGATGGATCATCGAGGGAACGGTCAAGTGATTTTTATTTCTTTCATTATAGTACATTTATATTTATTCTGCACATTTCTACTTATTATAAGCATTTCTTTTATGTATAAGCAAGGTTATATTTATTATAGGCATATTTATTATATTTATTACATGCTTTCTATAGATTATACGTCTTTTTATTTATAGAAACGCATAGATACGTAATAGTTTAAACGATTACCCGAGATTAATTACTCTACTTTCTCTCGACTCTGGTACTTTGATTTTTTTCGGGTGAAGCGATCTTCAGTATATTCGTCCGTCGTTCCAAATTCTATCTTTCTCTTGCACTCTCGCACTCATTCCCGGTTTCTTTTCTCCTTTCTCTCTTCTTCTTTTTCTTCTTCACATCTGCTTTTACTATTTCTCTTTTTCTGTTTCTAAATCATCGAGGGATCGATCATCGTGGGATGTTTACACGGAAGTTAATGGAACCTCGCTGCATATAATTCAAATTATATTCAGAGAGGGTATGTCTCCTTGCTTCCGTACGCGACGATAGGGATAACATTCACGCGCGTGCTGGTCGTCACGCGCATGAGTGTTCGCGGTCGCGAGATTATAAGTCCTACCGAGGACTACGTTTTGATTTTTGAAATATAGACACGACCGGTCGTGTCTCGAGATGTCTGAAGCTGACGGTGCGGACGGTGGCGTTCTTCGTAAGCAGGGTCTCGTAAGCGTTCTCGTTCGTCTCCAGTTTTCTCATAAGCCGGAAACTCCCGATGCGGAAAGACATCTCGAACGCGAATTTTAGAGTAGAGTCACCGTTAGCCCGTGGGTCCCCAGATGCAGCTACCTCCTCGTGGTGGGACCTGGGTCGGTAGTACTTGCGATATATTGAAATCTGTCAAATTGTTTCTAAAATCTTTAATTAAATTATATATGTTATCTAAAATCTATAACGAAATTGTATATACAATCATATAGCGCAAGTACTACCGGGCGGATGGCTGCATATTTCAATCTCTTTCCAAAATCTCTTTTCTGACAAATTTCAATTAGAATAATTTAAATTAATTATATTTTAAATTGCTAATCATACTTTAACAGATAAATAGATTGAATATATCAAAATTTTAAATTAATAAAGTTATAAAATTAATACCGAAACGGACAGAAAACTTTTCTATAACACATATGTTCTCTGTCATTTATATTTATCCATGTTTACTTTCATTACTTATATACTTTTATTAATTATATTGATTATATACTTTTATTAATTATATTGATTATATACTTTTATTAATTATAGATTTTTGATAATTATATTGATTATATACTTTTATTTATTATATTCATTACTTTTATTAACTATTATTAATTATTAGTCTTGGGTGGGACCCTTGGGAGGGGCCCTCGGGTGTGGGCCTTAGGCGGGTTTCGTTCTTTCGCTAGGGAAAAATTGAACTCAATTATGTTACTCTGTCGAGTTAACCATTCTTCGAGATACACATTCATCGTTCGAAATTCTACTTTTCTCACTCGCATTTCCGCAAATACTCTCAGTTTCTTTTCTCCTTTATCTCTTCTTCCTTCTTTTCCTCTTTTCTTTTTATTCTTTTTGATCATCTTTTGATACTGTCTTTCTGTTTCAGGTTAGATTATCGAGGGAGCCATCATCTAGGGAGCCATCATCGAGGGACCGACCATCGTGAAATTAAATTTTTACAGGAAAGTATTTGAATGTAAATGTCTTTTTGCATATAATTTTACATGTAATTTTACATATAATTTTTGCTATTATATTTAATTTTTATCTTTTTAGGTTTTTCTTTATATTTAATTTTTATATTTTAATTTTTTGTCTTATATTTAATTTTTGCCTTTTTAATTTTTGCTCTTATATTTAATTTTTATTGTCTTTTAAATATTTGCTTTAATATTGAATTTTTACTATTTTTTTAATTCTTCTTTTAAATTTATGTTTTCTTTAATTCTTTTTCTGTTTCAGATTAGGTGACCGAGGGACCGATCATCGTGGGATCTTTACACGGAAGTTAATGGAACCTCTCTGCATATAATTCTTATTATATGCAGGGAGGGTATGTCTCCTTGCTTCCGTACGCGAATGATAGGTAAAACACTCACGCGTGTGACGGCCGGCACACGCGTGGGTGTTCGCGGACGCGAGATAAAGTCCTGCCGAGGACTACGTTTTGATTTTGAAATCGAATTAGACACGACCGGTCGTGTCTCGAGATGTCTGAAGCCGACGGAGTGGACGGTGGAGCGATCTGTAAGCGGGGTTTTATACATCTCCAGTTTGCTGAGAAATCTGAAGCTCCCGAAGCGGAAAGGCATCTCGGATCGCGGATTTTAGAGTAGACTCCCCGTTAGCCCGTGGGTCCCCAGATGCAGCTACCTCCACGCGGTGGGACCTGGGTCGGTAGTATTTGCGATATAGTGAAATCTATGTCTAAATTATTTCTAAAATCTATAATTAAATTATATATGTTATTTAAAATCTATAACAAAATTGTATATATAATCACATAGCGCAAGTACTACCGGGCGGATGGCTGCGTATTTCAATCTTTTTCCAAAATCTGTTTTCTGTCAAATTTCAATTAGAATAATTTAAATTTGTAATCATACTTTAACATATAAATTAAATTGCTCATCATACTTTAACATATAAATAGATTGAATATATTAAAATTCTAAATTAATAAAGTTATAAAATTAATACCGAAACGCACAGAAAACTTTTCTATGACACTTATGTTCTCTATCATTCATATTTATACATCTTTACTTTTATTACTTATATACTTTTATTAATTATAGATTTTTGATAACTTTATTGATTATATACTTTTATTTATTATATTCATTATTTTTATTAACTATTATTAATCATTAGTCTCGGGTGGGACCCTTGGGAGGGGCCCTCGGGTGTGGGCCTTAGGCGGGTTTCGTTCTTTCGCTAGGGAAATATTGAACTCAATTATGTTACTGTGATTTTCGTCGAGTTAACCATTCTTCGAGATACACATTCATCGTTCGAAATTCTACTTTTCTCACTCACACTTCTGCAAATACTCTCAGTTTCTTTTCTCTTTTGTCTCTTCTTCCTTCTTTTTCTCTTTTCTTTTTATCCTTTTTGATCATCTTTTGATACTGTCTTTCTGTTTCAGGTTAGATCATCGAGGGAGCCATCATCTAGGGAGCCATCATCGAGGGACCGACCATCGTGAAATTAAATTTTTACAGGAAAGTATTTGAATGTAAATGTCTTTTTGCATATAATTTTACATGTAATTTTACATATAATTTTTGCTATTATATTTAATTTTTATCTTTTTAGTTTTTTTCTTTATATTTAATTTTTATATTTTAATTTTTTCTCTTATATTTAATTTTTATTGTCTTTTAAATATTTGCTTTAATATTGAATTTTTACTATTTTTTTAATTCTTCTTTTAAATTTATGTTTTCTTTAATTCTTTTTCTGTTTCAGATTAGGTGACCGAGGGACCGATCATCGTGGGATTTTTACACGGAAGTTAATGGAACCTCTCTGCATATAATTCTTATTATATGCAGGGAGGGTATGTCTCCTTGCTTCCGTACGCGAATGATAGGTAAAACACTCACGCGTGTGACGGCCGGCACACGCGTGGGTGTTCGCGGACGCGAGATAAAGTCCTGCCGAGGACTACGTTTTGATTTTGAAATCGAATTAGACACGACCGGTCGTGTCTCGAGATGTCTGAAGCCGACGGTGTGGACGGTGGAGCGATCTGTAAGCGGGGTTTTACACATCTCCAGTTTGCTGAGAAATCTGAAGCTCCCGAAGTGGAAAGGCATCTCGGATCGTGGATTTTAGAGTAGAGTCCCCGTTAGTCCGCGGGTCTCTACTTGCAGCAACCTCCACGCGGTGGGACCTGGGTCGGTAATACTTGCGTTATGTCGAAATTTTCTGAGATACAAGTATTACCGAGCGAATGGCTGCACATTTCAAAATCTTTTCCAAAATCTTTTCTATGTAATTCTAAGTTACATTTCGCATGGTTTCATACATCTTTTGTATTTTCTACAATAAGCTTACAGTCATTTCTATTCATTGTAACGTATAGCTCTATAATGTAATAATTAATCGGGATTAATTATTATGGTTTCTCTCGGGTGGGTCCCATGAGTAGGGCTCATGGGCGTGGGCTTCTGTGCGGGTCTCCTTCTTTCTGCACCGAAAAATCGAGCTGGATTTTTCTACACTGGTTTTCGTCGATCTTTTATGTTCATCTTTTCTTCCCAATTTCATCTTCTTCACACGTGCATGTGTTCCATTACATCTTACGGATATTCTTTTCTTTCTTTTCTTTTCTGCTCCATCCTTTCCACGTGTGCGCACGTTCTGGCTTTCTTCTCTTGTCATTTCTTCTTCGCAAATCTCGATATATCCGCGCGGAATACGGGTAGGATAGAAAGCACACTTACGCCTGTGTCGGCGGGCACAGACGTGGTGTTCTCGGGCGCGAATAAAAGTCCTTCGGTAATGGACTTCGTTTGATTGCTAAAACGAAATGACTGGTTGTGTGTCGGTTTATGTGCTGCCGATTAAAATGGTTTGCTATCCGTAAGAGTGGACTGACCCTCCTCCAGTTAGCCGCCTGAATTCTCGGTTGTGCGTGGACGCCGCGAACGCGAATTTAGACTAGAGTCACCGTTATTATAACACTCCCGGGAGTGTTCGGGCGCGATTAAAAGTCCTGCCGGGGACTTCGTTTTATAGAACGTCGATCATTTGAACACACCGGTCACGCGAATTTCAGAGTAGAGACCCCGTTAGACCGTGGGTCTCCAACTGCAGCAACCTCCACGCGGTGGGACCTGGGTCGGAAGTACTTGTGTTTCATCAATATCTTATGGTGTGCAAGTATTGCCGAGCGAATGGCTGCGTTCTCTAAGGCTTGTCTAAAATTTCTTCTATGTAATTCCAAATTGAACATCGCAGGACGTACATATTATATTCTTTCTTACACTTTCCGTATATTCATTGGAAAAGTCACAGTGATTCCTATACTTTGAAATTGTTAGCTCTATAATAATTGAGATAATTGTTCAAAATTAATTATCACTGTTTCTATCGGGTGGGACCCATGGGAGGGGCTCATGGGCGTGGGCTTCTGTGCGGGTCTCCTTCTTTCGCTACCAAAAAATTCTGCTGGATTTTCGTACTCTGGTTTTGGTCGAGTATAGCGATATTCTATGCCCATCTTTTCTTTCCCATTTCATCATTTCCACACGTTCGTGCACGTGTTCCATTGCATCTTACAGATATTCTTTTCTTTCTTTTCTTCCTAGTTCTATGGTTCTCACATGCGCGCACGTTCCGGCTTCCTTTTCTTCTATTTCTCTTCCTCTTCTTCTCCTCTTCACCGATTTCGATACATCGGCGAAGGTCCAATGTATCGTCGAATGGTTTGTTTCATATTCGATTGTTAGACGCGAATACGGGTAAGATAGAAAGAACATTTGCGCGTGTGTCGGCGGGCACAGGCGTGGTGTTCCCGGGCGCGATTAAAAGTCCTACGATAATGGACTTCGTTTGATTGCTAAAAACGAACGAATGACCGGTCGTGATACGGTCATCGGATGACTGTAGAGTGAGACGGTCTATGTGCTACTGAGGAGGATGGTATATGGCTATTTGTAAGGATGTTCAGTCCGTTGACTGACCCACCTTATATCTATAGTCACCTGAGTCCATGGTGAGGTGTATGCAACCCCGCGGGACCGCGAATTAGAGTAGAGTCACCGTTATTCTAGCACTCACGTGGATGTTCGGGCGCGATTAAAGTCCTACCGTGGACTTCGTTTTATTGTTCGAAATACGAAAGGCACGGACGGTCGTGCTTAAAGGTGGGATGTGGGCATCCGAGGCTGACGGCCTCAACGTTATCCCCAGTAGGATACCGTTGCGGACTTGATGTCTCTGTTCGCTCATGTTGCCTCGCGAACACCGGGAACGCGTATTTTAGAGTAGAGCTACCGTTGTACTAACACCACGTGAGTGTTCGGGCGCGAATTAAGTGTCCTACCGTGGACTTAGTTTCATTTGCTTAATATAGAGATAAGATTACGCCGGTAATGCGTATTTTGCAGTAGAGTCATTCGGACACTCACGTGAGTGTCCGAGCGCGATTAAAAGTCCTACCGAGGACTTCGTTTTATTTGTGCGGCGATTATTTGTTCACGCCGGTCTCGCGGATCTTAGAGAGTAGAGTCCCCGTTAGCTCGTGGGTCCCCAGATGCAGCAACCTCCAAGCGGTGGGACCTGGGTCGGTAATACTTGCGATATATCGAAATCTATGTCTTAATTATATTTAAAGTCTGTAACTAAATTATACGTGTAATTATAAAACGCAAGTATTACCGGGCGGATGGCTGCATATTTCTTTATTTTTACAACATCTCTAAGTTCAATTAACCGTTAAATTGATTACATTTTGAATTGTTAGTTGTACTTAATACACAGATAAATAAATTTGAATATAACAAAATTTTTAATTATTTTTCTAAGAGAACGCACAGAAATCTTTTCTGTCGTCTTTATGTTCATTATCATTCCTACTTATTCTTATTTACTTTTATTAATTATATACTTTTATTAGTTGTATTAGTTATATACTTTTATTAATTATTCGAAATATTTACTTTTATTTATTATATTTGTTATTTTTGAGAACTTTTAATTGTTGTATGTCTCGGGTGGAACTTTTGGCCGATTTACTGTTTCAGTATCTTTGCAGTGCTATTTTTCTCTTCTTTCTTTACTTTTTCTCTTTTTTCCTTTTTTTCTCCTCTTCTTCTTTAACTGTTGTCAAGGTCTCATATAACACCGGGCAAATAGTTGCATATTTCAATGTTTCTTTAATAACGGAGAAATATTTTCTTTTAAAATTACATTGTGAAGTGGGGATAATTTTCTTTGTGAGTTGAAAACAAAATCGGACCTCTCACCGACTTTAACAGTTAGTTGTGCTTTGGAATTCGACGAGAGCACATGGCAATTTGCGCAGATGCCATTCCTGCCAGTATTAACGAACAGTTTATTCAAATACATAACAGCTTATTTCATTCAGGATTTAAATGCGAGGTGGGGATACTGGGGTTCGGAAGACGACAATAGTGTCGGGTCTTTGGCCGATCTTTATAGATCGTGGTTCAGTTGTGCGTTGGACCTCGACGAGTGAACTTAGAAATTTTCGCACCTTTGTGGAACTTTAAAAATCTATCTCCATGTGTGGACTTAGAAATTTTCTCACCTTTGGGGGACTTTAAAAATCTATCTCCATGTGTGGACTTAGAAATTTTCGCACCTTTGTGGAACTTTAAAAATCTATCTCCATGTGTGGAATTAGAAATTTTCGCACCTTTGTGGAACTTTAAAAATCTATCTCCATGTGTGGACTTAGAAATTTTCGCACCTTTGTGGAACTTTAAAAATCTATCTCCATGTGTGGACTTAGAAATTTTCGCACCTTTGTGGAACTTTAAAAATCTATCTCCATGTGTGGACTTAGAAATTTTCTCACCTTTGGGGGACTTTAAAAATCTATCTCCATGTGTGGACTTAGAAATTTTCGCACCTTTGTGGAACTTTAAAAATCTATCTCCATGTGTGGAATTAGAAATTTTCGCACCTTTGTGGAACTTCAAATATCTATCTCCATGTGTGGACTTAGAAATTTTCGCACCTTTGTGGAACTTTAAAAATCTATCTCCATGTGTGGACTTAGAAATTTTCGCACCTTTGTGGAACTTTAAAAATCTATCTCCATGTGTGGACTTAGAAATTTTCGCACCTTTGTGGAACTTTAAAAATCTATCTCCATGTGTGGACTTAGAAATTTTCGCACCTTTGTGGAACTTTAAAAATCTATCTCCATGTGTGGACTTAGAAATTTTCTCACCTTTGGGGGACTTTAAAAATCTATCTCCATGTGTGGACTTAGAAATTTTCGCACCTTTGTGGAACTTTAAAAATCTATCTCCATGTGTGGAATTAGAAATTTTCGCACCTTTGTGGAACTTTAAAAATCTATCTCCATGTGTGGACTTAGAAATTTTCGCACCTTTGTGGAACTTTAAAAATCTATCTCCATGTGTGGACTTAGAAATTTTCGCACCTTTGTGGAACTTTAAAAATCTATCTCCATGTGTGGACTTAGAAATTTTCGCACCTTTGTGGAACTTTAAAAATCTATCTCCATGTGTGGACTTAGAAATTTTCGCACCTTTGTGGAACTTTAAAAATCTATCTCCATGTGTGGACTTAGAAATTTTCTCACCTTTGGGGGACTTTGAAAATCTACCTCCACGAGTGGACTTAGAAATTTCCGCAGGATGCCGAATTCGAATATTAACGAAGACTTAATGTAAGTATATTTTTCTATCATATATTTGTTGAATGATTTTGTTTTCATTATAACAATGATACTAATTATTTCGTTTGTATTTTTGTTTCAGAACCTCGTTGCAGACGCGCGCGTTACAATGATGTAATCGAGTGTTAGTATCGCTAAAATAAATTTATCGCGAAGTAGAAGCAGTGTTTGTTCGTTCGCGTTTCGCGATTTAAACCATAAGTGTTTTTGCATAGACTGCGTGCAATGCAGTCCTTAGAGTCAGTGTTTGTTCGCGTAGTTTTTTGATTTTTTAACAGTCGCACAGACTGTGATTATAATATATAGTAGAGTTTCGCGAAATAAATTCAGTGTCCGTTCGTTAATAAACAACTACCGCGTATTAGAGTCAGTGCATCACTGAAGAGGATCTCGACCAACTTCGATGTCGACCTACCTCATTTTCAACCAACTACAAATCGTCCACCCTCAATTTCGACCTAAATCGCGGTCCAGTGTTTTGGAGCCGTCGCAGAACTTCTTAAGTGGTGAGTTAATTTTTAAGTTCCTCCGATCACTCAATCATGTCGAGGACGAAAGGTCCGAATCGGCACGGGTGATTGGTTGTAATTAATTAGTAAAGGAGTAATGAGTGACCACGAGTAAATTTCTTCGGAGATTTACTCGTGAATGGTTCGTTATTTTTTTTTATTTATTTATTAGATCAGGATAGAGTCTTCTTGCTTAAACGCGTTAACTATAATTATTTGAAATTTTAAATATATGAATGCATTTTTAAATGACTTTGTCCCGCGAGTATGGTACAAAAATCGCGATATTCGTGAATTTTAATAATAAGTAAGCAAGAAGACATTCGCGATGGATAGTTTCTGGATTACAAGCGAGATTGTATAATTTATTTTCGAATAATTAGAATAATCGCTTGTAAGAAGGAGCGTCCAATGATTTTTCATTACATTCTTAGATAAAGATTAATCAATTTCATTAATAAAAGAAAAGTCTCAATAGAGTCATTGCTTTTGAAAGAGTAAAGTAGAGTAGAGTCATTGCTTTTGAAAGAATAGAGTAGAGAATAGACAAAGAGACTTGTAAAATCACAACGCGTAGAACATAGAACAATTTAATCTATTTTTAGCTTAGGATTTTCAGCAATTAATATATAAATTCTCGTTTCTCTACCGATGCTTTCTCGATTTTTCGTTTCAGGATTGGTTTAGAGTTGCGTTAGATTTGTTAGTTTCCTTCGATGTTTTAGAATAAGAGATAGTTCTAGTTTCTTGGCGATAGTTGACGATAGTACAAATATTCTATAGTAGTTGTTAGGGCACGAAGCAAAGAAGAGGCTATATGCCGAAGAGGCCCCCACAAATCGTGGCTCAAGAGGGCAACTATTAAAGTATAGAGTTATTTTCGAAGTTTCGACAGAACACTTCGAGAATAACTCTTAGTCATATTTTAATTATACCATGTTGTCACTCAGAATGCTCTTATATAATAATAATTTAATTTTCAGAAACTAAGAAGATCTATTCATTCCGTGTCCCATCTCACAGTGCCACGCGTTTGCGAATAGAAGTTTTACGTATTTTATACATCTTTATCATTAAAGCCGAGTGATAAATTTTTCCCATACTGTTTTTCTAAAGATCAATTAAATCCGTAATTTTATTTTTATAAAATTAAGTTTCAATATAAAGTAATAATTTCGGAACGTATAAAATATGGCAATTGTGAGGACCACTGAAAGTACACTGAGTGAAAGTGCACATGGGAATGAAACAAGAACATTGAAATACATAGCATATTCTTGTCTCACTTTTACAGGAAGGATACCTAACAGGATTCCAGTATTACCCAGCATATGGCTGCATATCGTAGATTGAATAATTATTTTAAACAGTTGATTAAATTGTTCATTAACTCTTCTATCTTCTGTCGGGTGGGACCCTTGGGAGGGGCCCTCGGGTGTGGGCCTTAGGCGGGTTTCGTTCTTTTACTGAAGAAAAATCTAATTCAATTACGATATCCTTATATTTTTATCAACTGGACCGATCTTCAAATTACACACAACGTTCGGAATTCTATTTTTCTCATGCGTACATACGCAAATTTTGCCTTCGTTTTTCCTTTTTCTGTCTGTCTATTCTTTTCCTATTTTCTTTATATCTGTTTCTCATTCTGTTTCATACTTTTTCTGTTTCAGGTTAGATCATCGAGGGACCGATCATCGAGAGACCGATCATCGAGGGACCCATCATCCTGTAATTAAATTTTTACAGGGAAGTTTTTGCATATAATTTTATATATAATTTTCGTTCTTATATTTAATTTCTATTATACTTTTAATTTTTGCTTTTGTATTTAACTTTTGTTAACTTTTTAATTTTTGTTTTTATATTTATGTTTTATTAACTTTTTAATTTTTTTATTATCTTTTTAATATTTGCTTTTATATTTAATTTTTATTATCTTTTTAATCTTCGTTCTTATATTTAGCACTACTATTATTTTTTTTTCTGTTTCAGATTAGGTGACTGATCATCGTGGGATCTTTACACGGAAGTTAATGGAACCTCTCTGCATATAATTCTTATTATATGCAGGGAGGGTATGTCTCCTTGCTTCCGTACGCGAATGATAGGTAAAACACTCACGCGTGTGACGGCCGGCACATGCGTGGGTGTTCGCGGACGCGAGATAAAGTCCTGCCGAGGACTACGTTTTGATTTTGAAATCGAATTAGACACGACCGGTCGTGTCTCGAGATGTCTGAAGCCGACGGTGTGGACGGTGGAGCGATCTGTAAGCGGGGTTTTACACATCTCCAGTTTGCTGAGAAATCTGAAGCTCCCGAAGTGGAAAGGCATCTCGGATCGTGGATTTTAGAGTAGAGTCCCCGTTAGTCCGCGGGTCTCTACTTGCAGCAACCTCCACGCGGTGGGACCTGGGTCGGTAATACTTGCGTTATGTCGAAATCTTATAAAATACAAGTATTACCGAGCGAATGGCTGCACATTTCAAAATCTTTTCCAAAATCTTTTCTATGTAATTCTAAGTTACATTTCGCATGGTTTCATAAATCTTTCGTATTTTCAGCAATAAGTTCACATTCATTCTTATTCATTAAAATGCATAGCTCCCTAATGTAATAATTATTCGAGATGAATTATTATGGTTTCTCTCGGGTGGGTCCCATGAGTGGGGCTCATGGGCGTGGGCTTCTGTGCGGGTCTCCTTCTTTCTGCACCGAAAAATCGAGCTGGATTTTTCTACACTGGTTTTCGTCGATCTTTTATGTTCATCTTTTCTTCCCAATTTCATCTTCTTCACACGTGCATGTGTTCCATTACATCTTACGGATATTCTTTTCTTTCTTTTCTTTTCTGCTCCATCCTTTCCACGTGTGCGCACGTTCTGGCTTTCTTCTCTTGTCATTTCTTCTTCGCAAATCTCGATATATCCGCGCGGAATACGGGTAGGATAGAAAGCACACTTACGCCTGTGTCGGCGGGCACAGACGTGGTGTTCTCGGGCGCGAATAAAAGTCCTTCGGTAATGGACTTCGTTTGATTGCTAAAACGAAATGACTGGTTGTGTGTCGGTTTATGTGCTGCCGAGTAAAATGGTTTGCTATCCGTAAGTGTGGACTGACCCTCCTCCAGTTAGCCGCCTGAATTCTCGGTTGTGCGTGGACGCCGCGAACGCGAATTTAGACTAGAGTCACCGTTATTATAACACTCCCGGGAGTGTTCGGGCGCGATTAAAAGTCCTGCCGGGGACTTCGTTTTATAGAACGTCGATCATTTGAACACACCGGTCACGCGAATTTCAGAGTAGAGACCCCGTTAGACCGTGGGTCTCCAACTGCAGCAACCTCCACGCGGTGGGACCTGGGTCGGAAGTACTTGCGTTTCGTCAGATCTTATGGTGTGCAAGTATTGCCGAGCGAATGGCTGCGTTCTCTAAGGCTTGTCTAAAATTTCTTCTATGTAATTCCAAATTGAATATCGAAGTACGTACGTTCTACATTCTTTCTTACACCTTCCGTATATTCGGCAGTAAGTACGCAGTCATTTCTATTCATTGAAAGCCACAGCTGTGTAATAATTGAAATAATTATTCGAGAATAATTATCATAGTTTCTCTCGGGTGGGTCCCTTGGGATGGGCCCTTGGGCGTGGGCTTCTGTGCGGGTCTCCTTCTTTCTGTACGGAAAATTCAAGCTCGATTTCCGTTCTCTGATCGGTCGAATTCATTTTCTCTTTTCCTCTCTTTTCTATGTCCATCTTTTATTTTAATTTCATCGTTTCCACACATGCCTGTGTTTCATTATAACTTCCGGATATCCTTTCTTTCAATTCTTCGGAGTTTTATCGTATTCACGTGCGCGCATGTTCCGTTTTTTTTCCTCATTCTCTTCTTCGCGGTTTTCGGTATATCGGCGCAGGACCGATCTATCGTCGAAGGGTTCGTTTCATGTTCGATTGCTAGACGCGAATACGGGTAAGATAGGAAGAACACTCACGCCTGCGTCGGCGGGCACAGACGTGGTGTTCTCGGGCGCGAATAAAAGTCCTACGGTAATGGACTACGTTTGATTGCTAAAACGAATTTATGACTGGTCGTGTGTCGGTTTATGTGCTGCCGAGTAGTATGGTTTGCTATCCGTAAGCGTGGACTGACCCTCCTCCAGTTAGCTGCCTGAAATCTTGGTTAGTACATGGACGTCGGGAACGCGGATGTAGAATAGAGTCACCGTTATTCTAACACTCACGGGAGTGTTCGGGCGCGATTAAAAGTCCTACCGGGGACTTCGTTTTATAGAACGTCGATCATTTGAACACACCGGTCACGCGAATTTCAGAGTAGAGACCCCGTTAGTCCGTGGGTCTCCAACTGCAGCAACCTCCACGCGGTGGGACCTGGGTCGGAAGTACTTGTGTTTCATCAATATCTTATGGTGTGCAAGTATTGCCGAGCGAATGGCTGCGTTCTCTAAGGCTTGTCTAAAATTTCTTCTATGTAATTCCAAATTGAACATCGCAGGACGTAGATATTATATTCTTTCTTACACTTTCCGTATATACATTGGTAAAGTCACAGTGATTCCTATACTTTGAAATTGTTAGCTCTATAATAATTGAGATAATAGTTCAAAATTAATTATCATTGTTTCTCTCGGGTGGGACCCATGGGAGGGGCTCATGGGCGTGGGCTTCTGTGCGGGTCTCCTTCTTTCTGTACGGAAAATTCCAGCTCGATTTCCGTACTCTGACCGGTCGAATTCATTTTCTCTTTTCTTCTCTTTTCTATGTCCATCTTTCTATTTCAATTTCATCGTTTTCACATTTGCCTGTATTCATTATAATTTCCGAATATTCTTTCTATTCTTCTGAGCTCTATCATATTCACGTGCGCGCATGTTCCGGTTTTCTTTTCCTCTTTCTCTTCTTCGTTGTTTTCGATAAATCGGAGCAGGTCCGATGTATCGTCGAAAGGTTCGTTTCATAATCGATTGCTAGACGCGAATACGGGTAGAATAGGAAGAATACTCACGCCTGTGTCGGCGGGCACATGCGTGGTGTTCTCGGGCGCGATAATGAAATCGTTTGATTGCTAAACCGAATAATGACCGGTCGTGTGTCGGTTCGTGTGCTGCCGAGTGGTATGGATCTGCTATCCGTAAGCGTGGACTGACCCTCCTCCAGTTAGCCGCCTGAATTCTCGGTTGGTACGTGGACGCCGCGAACGCGAACTTAGAGTAGAGTCACCGTTATTATAACACTCCCGGGAGTGTTCGGGCGCGATTAAAAGTCCTACCGGGGACTTCGTTTTATTGAACGCCGTTTATTTGATCACGCCGGTCACGCGAATATTAGAGTAGAGTCCCCGTTAGCCCGTGGGTCCCCACATGCAGCTACCTCCTAGCGGTGGGACCTGGGTCGGTAATACTTGCGATATATCAGAATCTGTGTCTTAATTATATTTAAAATCTTTAACTAAATTACACATATAATTATAAAACGCAAGTATTACCGGGCGAATGGCTGCATATTTCTATATTTTTACAGTATCTCTCGTCTGTCTAAGTTCAATTAAACGTTAAATTGATTACATTATAAATTGATAGTTTTATTTCGACAGATAAATAAATTTCAATATAACAAAATTTTTAATTAATTTTCTAAGAGAACGCACAGAAAACTTTTCTATCCCACTTATGTTAGCTATCGTTCGTATTTATCCCGACTTACTTTTATTACTTATATTCCTTAATAATTGTATACTTTTGATAATTACATTAATTATATACTTTTACATAATATATGAATCACTATTATTAACATTTATTAATTGTTAGTCTCGGGTGGGACCCTTGGGAGGGGCCTTTGGGTGTGGGCCTTTAGGCGGGCTGCCGTCTCGGCATCTTTTAGGGCTCTTTTTCTCATTTTCTTTTCTTTTTTTTTATTATATCCATGTCTTGTCTTTTCTTTTCTTCTTCTTTAACTCTTTCTCTGTTTCTGATGAAATGATGGAAAGATGAATCATCGTGAGACCCATCATCGTGACATTTATTTATTGAATTACTATTCTTTTCTATTAATTATATACATTTAGATTCACTCTAAATTTTTCATAATGCTATATATTCCTATACTTCTTATTAATTATATGCATTTATTCATTTATGCATTTCTATTTATTATATTTATTTCTGTTATATATATTTCTATTTATTATATTATTCTTTTCTGCTTTTTCTCTTTTCTGTTTCAGGTTAGATCACCGAGGGATCTACCATGGAGAAATTATATTTTTACAGGGAAATTATTGAATATAGATGGCTTTTTGCATATAGTTTTGCATGTAATTTTTACATGTTTATCTTTTCTTCTTTTATTCTTTTTCTGTTTCAGGTTAGGTGATCGAGGGACGGATCATCGTGGGATTCTCGCACGGGAGTTCATGGAACCTCCCTGCATATAATCTCTGTTATATGCAGGGAGGGTATTTCCATGCTTCCGTACGCGAATGATAGGGAAAGTACTCACTCGCGTGACGGCCGACACGCGTTCATCGCCCAAGGACCATGGAGGGATTTAGATTTTCATACGGGTGTTTAAAGAATCTTTCTACCTCAGGCGTAGAAAGATTTCTTTTCTCCCGTTCGGGTAAGATAGAAGGACACTCGTTTACGTCGGCTGGCATAGACGTTGGTGTTCTCGGGCGCGATTAAGTCCAAACTTGGCTCCAACGTACTCAACATACTCGCGTGAGTGTTTCCGGGATACTCGCGCAAGTATTTGTGAGTGCGGTAGGATTCAGTTTTGGGTGCCGGCGTTTGTCGCGAAAGCACGACCGGTCGTGCTCAAGTGGTGATCGAAGCTTCCGATGTTGGATAGTTGAGCTATGCGTAAGTCGGTTCCCAAATGCGGAGACGCATGGGGCTGCAATTTTAGCGTTTGGAGGCTTGAATTCGTCGGGAGTGGAGGTCGCCCCGTTGCTTTGTCTTCTTGATAGTAGTAATAGTAGTAAAAAGTAGAGTCACCGTTAGTCCGTGGGTCCCCACTTGCAGCAACCTCCACGCGGTGGGACCTGGGTCGGCAGTACTTGTTGTTTATCGAAATCTTATAAGGTGCAAGTATTTCCGAGCAAATGGCTGCAAATTTTAAGATTTTTCCAAGATCTTTTCTAAGTAATTCCAAAATATATTTCACATTGCTTCTTACATCTTTCGTATATTCAGCAATGAGTTTACAGTCATTTCTATTCGTTGAAACGCATAGCTCTATATTATAATAATTAATCGAGATTAGTTATTATGGTTTTTATCGGGTGGGTCCCATGAGTGGGGCTCATGGGCGTGGGCTTCTGTGCGGGTTTCCTTCTTTCTGCATCGAAAAATCAAGCTGGATTTTTGTACTCTGGTTTTCGTCGGGTGTATCGATCTTCTATGTTCATCTTTTCTTCCCAATTTCATCTTTTCCACGCATGCATGTGTTCCATTGCTTCTTACGGATATTCTTTTCTTTCTTTTCTTTTCTACTTCATCCATTTCGCGTGTGCGCACGGTCTGGCTTTCTTCTCTTCTCATTTTCTTCTCCTTTTCTTTTCTTTCTCTTCTTCTTTTCCTCTTCTTCGCGAATTTCGCTATATCCGCGCGGAATACGGGTAGGATAGGAAGAACACTCGCGCGTGTGTCGGCGGGCATATGCGTGATGTTCTCGGGCGCGATTAGAAGTCCTACGATAAAGGACTCCGTTTGATTGCTAAAACGAATTTATGACTGGTCGTGTGTCGGTTTATGTGCTGCCGAGTAAAATGGTTTGCTATCCGTAAGAGTGGACTGACCCTCCTCCAGTTAGCCGCCTGAATTCTCGGTTGTGCGTGGACGCCGCGAACGCGAATTTAGACTAGAGTCACCGTTATTATAACACTCCCGGGAGTGTTCGGGCGCGATTAAAAGTCCTGCCGGGGACTTCGTTTTATAGAACGTCGATCATTTGAACACACCGGTCACGCGAATTTCAGAGTAGAGACCCCGTTAGACCGTGGGTCTCCAACTGCAGCAACCTCCACGCGGTGGGACCTGGGTCGGAAGTACTTGTGTTTCATCAATATCTTATGGTGTGCAAGTATTGCCGAGCGAATGGCTGCGTTCTCTAAGGCTTGTCTAAAATTTCTTCTATGTAATTCCAAATTGAACATCGCAGGACGTACATATTATATTCTTTCTTACACTTTCCGTATATTCATTGGTAAAGTCACAGTGATTCCTATACTTTGAAATTGTTAGCTCTATAATAATTGAGATAATTGTTCAAAATTAATTATCACTGTTTCTATCGGGTGGGACCCATGGGAGGGGCTCATGGGCGTGGGCTTCTGTGCGGGTATCCTTCTTTCGCTACCAAAAAACTCAGCTGGATTTTCATACTCTGGTTTTGGTCGAGTTTAGCGATGTTCTATGCCAATCGTTTCTTCAATTTCATCTTTTTCACACGTTCGTGCACGTGTTTCATTGCATCTTGCACATATTCTTATCTTTCTTTTCTGCCGAGTTCTATGGTTCTCACATGCGCGCACGTTCCGGCTTTCTTTTTCTTTCTTTCTCTTTTTCACGGATTTCGATACATCGGCGCAGGTCCAATGTATCGTCGAATGGTTTGTTCCATATTCGATTGTTAGACGCGAATACGGGTAAGATAGAAAGAACATTTGCGCGTGTGTCGGCGGGCACAGGCGTGGTGTTCCCGGGCGCGATTAAAAGTCCTACGATAATGGACTTCGTTTGATTGCTAAAAACGAACGAATGACCGGTCGTGATACGGTCATCGGATGACTGTAGAGTGAGACGGTCTATGTGCTACTGAGGAGGATGGTATATGGCTATTTGTAAGGATGTTCAGTCCGTTGACTGACCCACCTTATATCTATAGTCACCTGAGTCCATGGTGAGGTGTATGCAACCCCGCGGGACCGCGAATTAGAGTAGAGTCACCGTTATTCTAGCACTCACGTGGATGTTCGGGCGCGATTAAAGTCCTACCGTGGACTTCGTTTTATTGTTCGAAATACGAAAGGCACGGACGGTCGTGCTTAAAGGTGGGATGTGGGCATCCGAGGCTGACGGCCTCAACGTTATCCCCAGTAGGATACCGTTGCGGACTTGATGTCTCTGTTCGCTCATGTTGCCTCGCGAACACCGGGAACGCGTATTTTAGAGTAGAGCTACCGTTGTACTAACACCACGTGAGTGTTCGGGCGCGAATTAAGTGTCCTACCGTGGACTTAGTTTCATTTGCTTAATATAGAGATAAGATTACGCCGGTAATGCGTATTTTGCAGTAGAGTCATTCGGACACTCACGTGAGTGTCCGAGCGCGATTAAAAGTCCTACCGAGGACTTCGTTTTATTTGTGCGGCGATTATTTGTTCACGCCGGTCTCGCGGATCTTAGAGAGTAGAGTCCCCGTTAGCTCGTGGGTCCCCAGATGCAGCAACCTCCAAGCGGTGGGACCTGGGTCGGTAATACTTGCGATATATCGAAATCTATGTCGTAATTATATTTAAAGTCCGTAACTAAATTATGCACATACTTATAAAACGCAAGTATTACCGGGCGAATGGCTGCATATTTCTATATTTTTACTCATGTTTGTTTAACTTCAATTAAACGTTAAATTGATTACATTTTAAAGTGTTAGTTATATTTCCACAGATAAATAAATTTGAATATAACAAAATTTTCAATTAATTTTCTAAGAGAACGTACAGTAAACTTTTCCATCGTACTTATGTTTGTATTTATCCTTATTTAATTTTATTACTTATACAATTTTAATAATTGTATATTTTTATAATTACATTAATTATATACTTTTATTTACTATATGAATCATTTTTATTAACTTTTATTAATTGTTAGCCTCGGGTGTGGGCCTTTTGACGGGCTGCCGTTTCGGCATCTTTTAATGCTCTTTTTCTCTTTTCCTTTTCTTCTCTTTTCTTTTTTCTTCTTCTTCTTTAACTCTTTTTCTATTTCACATTAAATGATGGAAAGATGAATCGTCGTGGGATCGATCATCGTAAAGTTTATTTATTGAATTATTTTTCATTTCTATTAATTATATACATTTAGGTTCACTATAGATTTTTATTAATCCTATATATACCTATTAATTATATGCATTTATATTTATTATATTATTCTTTTCTCCTTTTTCTCTTTTATGTTTCAGGTTAGATCATCGAGGGATCTATCATGGTGAAATTATATTATCACAGAGAAGTCATTGAATATAAATGTCTTTTTGCATATAATTTTGCATGTAATTTGTACATGTTTATCTTTTCGTCTGTTATGCTTTTTCTGTTTCAGGTTGGGTGATCGGGGGACGGATCATCGTAAAATTTTTACACGAAAGTTAATAGAACCTCTCCGCATATAATTCTTATTATATGCAGGGAGGGTATGTCTCATTGCTTCCGTACGCGAATGGTAGGGAAAACATTCACGCGTGTTTCTGAAACAAAAAGAAAATATTTGATACTATACTACAATAGAACGTAATATAATACGCCCGTTTAACGTACCAGTATATAGATGCACTTTTTATTTCTATTATCAATCTGTTTCTATAAATCATTTAAACGCGTGATTCTACATTTTGATATATGATGCAATCGAAAATTCGAACAATTGAGGAATCTTGAATATGTGCTATCAATAAAAATATAAAATATATGAATTACTTTTTCATGAATACATTATTTAACCAAAAATTATAGATAACATTAGATCAACGATAAAAACTGTAAAGACAAGAAAAAAGATAATTACTAAGATGTTAATGCTCATGATAATTAAGTTTCAAATTTTAATTAAGAGTTTGTGCATCTTGATTACTTGAAAGCCTAGGCGTAATTTTTTATTCAAATAAACAATCATTTACACACACAATTTTATTATATATATCAATAAGTATATGTTGCATATGTATATATGTATTTAATTTTATATATATTGAATATGTATATATATATATACTATAATAATGAATTTGTTAGATAAGAAATTAATCTATTTATATCTCTATTGAAATACGAGAAATAAACAAAATGGAAAACTAGTTAAAATCATCATAGAACATAATAAATGTTGATTGAATTTAAATGCAGCCATTAGCTCGACAGTACTTACGTTATTTGCATTTATCATATATCGTAAGTAATATCGATTTCCAGGTCTCACCACATGGAGGTTGCTGCATATGGAGACCCACGGGCTAAAGACTCTACTTTTAATATGAATTACTTTGGAAGCTATTATATAAAATCATTATTATGATATATTCAATAATAATTATTATAACTTTAAAGAATTATAATTAGAAAAAAGAAACAAAATCAATCGCGAAACGAATCAAAAATTTTTTTCTAATCGATCATGACTAGATGAAAACTTATGAATTCGTTTGATATCGATCTACCTACCCGGTTAAGAATAGAGCCCTTTATGGAATTCTATTCCCATTAAACTAATGTGAACCTTGCTGCACACGATACTGAAATCCTGTGAACATAAAAAATCTAAACCATATATTTAAACAAGAAGCAATCGAAGTAATATGCGAATTTCATATAATGAAGTAGCGATCACCTGTGAACATAAAACATCAAAAATATTTTTTATTAAACAAGTAGCAATCGAAACAATGTGCGAATTTTATTTATTAAATTAGCACTGTGCCGTTTACAGTCACCTGTGAACATAAAGTATTAAAAACATTTTATAACTAAACAAGAAACAATCAAAATCAATATGCATATTTTATATAATAAACAAATAACCTGTGGACATAAGAAATTTATAATTTTATTACTTTCTGAAAATAAAATATATATTAAACTAAGAATTATTTTATACACACATATACATGCATACATACATATCTCACAAACGAAAAGAACAACCAACGAAGAGTGGATGATGTTTCCTGAAACAGAAATTAACTATGATTAGTTCGAATTTATTGAATATTTCAATTCTTTATTTTTTATAATTTCAATTCTTCAGTACCTAATTAGGTATTATTCGTCATCAATACCTAATTAGATTATTTCTCCACATTATTATTTTACATTGATTTCTTGTTAATCCAAGCACCTGAAAAACCTGAAACACAAAGTTTGCATGATGAATTCGTAATCTTTATCAATTTACTTTTATGTCATACGCTATAATAATATGACAAATCTTGAAAGATTATTTCCGACATTGTTGTTAACACCTACTGATGTATAAAAGAATATTTTGCAATATTTGATCTTGAAACATGAAAACAACACCTCTCTGTAACAGAAAACTATATAAAAGGGCATGTGTGGAAAGACAAAATATTTATCTACAATCTATAGGCAAATATTTTTATAATTTTGATAATTTAATAAGTAAAAAATTATATACGTATATATTTCACCATAAATTGTAATGCTGAAATAAAAGAAAGAAAAAAAAATGTATTAAAATGGCCATAAAATTGGCACTGAATATATCGAATTCTCGATGCATTAGTAAACATGTTTTACATTTAAATAAAAATATGAAATTATGAGTGCATGTTATGTACAAGTATATAGAAATATATAAAAATATATAGAAATATATAGAATGATATATGAATATATAGAAATATATAGAAGCACATATAAAGATATAAAGATATAATTGCATAATAAATTATCAGTTGTTTAATACAATTAAGATACATAATGTAAATCATTCAAGATACGTTATGAAAAAAAGGAAAAGAATTGTGATTATTTCATCAATATTTAAGGATTAGGTCGCGTTAAAAAAAGAAAAAGAGTAAAAGTATACTGCACCTTGTGTCGTATTATAAAATGCATACACAATTTTGCATACTGCCATAAACATATCCGTAACGAGATCAGATTTATATTTAATCGATGGATTACATATATCCTATATTATTACGTTTATATTAACGCGAAGTGTCTGATGTACATATTACATCGTTTATATGTACGACACTTTTTTATCTATTAAATTATAAAAAATATAGTAATATAATTTCACAATTTTCAAATCATGTAGTTTTTATATTATATATAAAAGATAATGAAATATTAAATCTGAAAGAAAAAAATAAGATTATATATAAAATTTATATATGAAAATATTACACATATTAAAGGCAAAATATAGTTTTAATACATTGTTGCATATTATTCTTATTAATTTATTTTATCGTCACTGCTTGCCTTAACATATCCTAACTTCCCTAACTACAACAAGTCTTGTAGATTTTTAATCAGAATAATTAGAATCTATATAAGATGATGATTATATTTATACAAGATTTGTAAAATGACTCTTACAATAAATGAGCCTTTTTACAACTTGTAAAAAAAAACTGGATAAAGTATATATATATATATAAATATATAATCATCAAAAGTGAATGTACATAAAAAAAGATAAAGAAAAAATTATTGATTTACTAATAATCATATAAAAAATTTTAAATTATCCTGAAATAAATATCTACATGCTTGAGTATCCCAGGTGCATTCCTGAATGCAAACCTGTCCTTGAACTATTTTCGCTCACACTCCTGAGTGTGGAACAGCCTTTTCATTCGCTTCATTTATATACCAAGATTTATGCATTTTTATTCCAAAAATAATCATATTTCTCTCAAATATGTATAAACATTTGCTAATAATCTTTATATCATTTATTATATCTTCTTAATATTTCTTATGAAACTTTCATATATATAATAAAAGTACTCCCTCTTTCTCTCTCTCTCCCTCTCTCATGTATATATTTATTAATTCTGTCATTTCATATTTATGAGTTGATAATTTTGGAATAAGAATGTATACCCTTGACATATTTTATGCACTCCTGAGTGCTAGGCTGTTATTTTTGTATTATATCGCTCGCTTAGCAAGACATACATTTCTAATTAGAATGATTCAAAATTTCTTTTTGTTCATTTACGCACTGTTCAAATATAAATAAATTATTATATTAGGAAGAGTATAAAATATTCTTGATTTATTACTAAATAACTTTAAAGGAATACTTTGAGGTAGGAATACTTTAAATACTTATAATATAATACTTTCATATATGCATTTTCATTCATGTATTTTTGATCATTCTAAATGAGAAATACATATCCTTACTATAATATGTTCATCTGCATTCCTGAATGCAGGTATGTACTTACTACGAACTTATTGTATATGCACTCCTGAGTGCAGGCAAGCCATTCAATCGCTTCATTTATATGCCAAGATTTATGCATTTTTATTCCAAAAAATATTCATACTTCTCTTAAATACGTATAAATATTTGTTAATAATCTTTGTATCATTCATTAATAATCTTCTTAATATTTCTTATGAAACTTTCATATATATAATAAAAATACTCCCTCTTTCTCTCTTTCTCTCTCCTTCTCACATATTATTATCTCACATATTATCCTTCTCACTTATTAAATCTTTCATCTTATCTTTATTTGTTGATAATTTTGGAATAAATATGTATACCCTTGACATATCTTAATATGCACTCCTGAGTGCTGGCTGCCATTTATGTCGCTTCATTCATCTAGCAAGACTTATACATATCTTATCGGAATAATTCAAATTTTCTTTTAATTCATTTGCACCATTCAAATATCATTCAACTATTATATATGGAATAAAGTTAAATTTCATTTATTTATTATTAAACAAGTTTAATATCGTATATTGAAAAAAAATATCACCAGAGTTCGACGTATTTATATATTTCTTCATTAAGTATCCTTATTAGTGCATTCATTCATCTTTGATTACTCCGAATGTGAAATGTATATCCTTACTATAATTTGTTCATTTGCATTCCTGAATGCAATCATGTACTTACTGTAACCTTTCATATGCACTCCTGAGTGCAGGAAATCCATTTTATTCGTTTTATTTATATACCAAGACTTATATCTTTTTATTCCAAAAAATATTTATATTTCTTTCAAATATGTATAAACATTTATTAATAATCTTTGTATCACTCGTTATATTTTCTTAATATTTCTTATGAAGCTTTCATATATGTAATAAAAATACTCTTACTTTCTCCTTCTTTCTCTCTCTCTCTTTCTCTCTCTCTCATATATATTTATTAAGTCTTTCATCTGATATTCATTTGTTAATAATTTTGGAATAAAAATGTATATCCTTGACATATTTTAATATGCACTCCTGAGTGCTGGTTGTCATTTTATATATTCATCTGCATTCCTGAATGCAGGCATTTCGATTCATCATCAAGTCTTGTAGATTTTTAATCAGAATAACCAAAATAAACAGAATAATCAGAATAATCAGATTAATCAGATTAATCAGAACAATCAGAAGCAGATTGCGAAAAGATAATGAGGGTGAGGATATGGATGATAACGATAATGATTACCACATAAGAGTCATTTTACAACTCGTGGTAAAGCTGTGTTGACATTGAAATATGCATATATCTCGTATATATACATACACATTATGAACTTATGAACATGAAAGAGAAAAAATATGATTAAAATATGATTATTCTGAATTGAAAATCAACATGCTTGGGTATCCAAATGCACTCCTGAGTGCAATGCTGCTGCAGGTCACGGACGTCCACACAATATTTAACGAGCGTAACTCTATTTTTATAACTAAAAATTTACTTCAAGAAAAGACTACTTTACCTTAAAACTTCAAAATCCAAGGACTCGACTTTAATTTGAAAAGGAAAAATGCAAGGACTCGATTTTAATTTACAAAGAAAAATGCAATGACTCGATCTTAATTTAAAATGAAAAGAGGGAGGGCTTGATTTTAATTAGAAAAAAGAAAAAATAAAAATAAAAATAGAAAATGCAAAGGGCTTGATTCTACTCTGCAATGAAAAATTGACTCTACTTTTAAAAAATACAATGACTCGACTTTATTTTAAGAAAAAATTGCAATGAATCTATTAATTAATAACTAACTGCAAAAGCTTGACTCTAATCGCAAGATTTCTAATTTTTCACGAACGCGAGTGCGGAACGCCGTAGCAAGGAGATGGAATGGTCCATCATCTCCATCCAGGAACAAACTACTACGAGCATAAGTGTCAACGTGGTAAAAGGGTAAAAGGGGATTTGATAAGACCACAAGCCATTAACGAAGGGTTCGACATACCGACCACCTTTGAAAAATGACTTGCAGTCGATAGTTGCCCTCTTGAGCCACAGTTTGTGTGGGGGCCTCTTCAGCATATAGCCTCTTCTTGCTTCGTGCCCTAACCACTGCATTGGAGCATTCCTTACGTGCGACGCAAGATAAGTTTACGTATCAAAAAACGCCCTACCGTTCGAAGCAACGCACCCACAAAGATTGACATACTGCAGTGGTTGCTACTACAAGAATGAAATCGTCCCTAAGCTAAACCGACCTAATCCCGACCTGATCTCACTTTACGCAACAAGACTCAAACCACTCGTGTAAACGCACGCATCAAACGAGACGCAATAGTCGCAAGCTAAGGGGTTGGGAAGTGAAAACACATTTTCGCACGCAGGTTTGTTCTGTTTTTTCTTTTCTTTCTTTTTTTTTTCCTTAACCTAACGAGTGGTAAGTGCTTGCGACGTAAAGTATCGATTTCTTCTAAATAGTATAACCACTGTAGTATGGCAAAATTCGCGAATGAATCACCCCAAACGGCACTGACGAGTCCCAACACGTATTCTCAACTGCGTTTTCTACTCTACCTAAGTGCGTCTCGATTTTCTAACGATTTTTATTTATTTACTTATTTATCCGATTAAAAAAATAAAAATAAAAAATAAAAGTAAAATATTCGTATATAAATATTCGAACTAAACCGTAAAGCTATCCTAGCCTGTGGACGATTAATGGACTCAAAGAATCCATCAGCCGTACGCAATAACACAGGCACATTTAATCGAATGCTCCAGCAGATATAATATTCGTTCTAATCGATGAACCTATTACATACTAACATTAACTCGTTGCACTTAGAAGATGGATATACTTTCGGTAAAATATCAAGATTACAAGAATTGTAATACTTTCATTTTACTTATGCAGGTATAATTTATTTCTAAATAAGAAATATATAGATGATAAATATTTTAAGAATCGCGAAGTGCAAGAGTTAATTTAAAACTAAGTACCGAACAAATTCAAAATCCTTTGCTAAGTTCAAAAGATATGGGATGTATCTGATGTTCTCATTGGGTGCAAAGTTTTTCGAACAGTTTGATACTGATATATCGCGCGATGCAAAGTGTCAGCAAAAAATGTAAGAAAAAAAATTATAAAAAAAAAAAAAAAAAGATGAAAAGACAAAAAAATTCAGCCATGCTGAAAGATTGTAAAATTTGCTGAAACTTCACAAATCCCCGGAGAAAGGACTTCCCACTCCTGAGTGGGAATCGCATCCTTACCCGGTCCCTACCTACTTAAAATTAATTAAAACATTCACTCAGAAAAGTATGCTACCTGCCTGCCTATGACCTATATTTAAAAAGTGCAAACATTCACACCAACACATACACTCCACGGTTCTCTCACACTCCACCAGGGTGCAAAAGCCTACACTAGAGAGCATGCCCCGGGGCACCTCCGACACCCTAGTTCAACCACGTATTTTTTCTAATATATTTTGGGAGTACGTACCAGTTGCTGAAATCGACTGCCAAGGCTGATGATTATTGCATATATGACTAAAGCAAAAATACTAGTACATACTAGTATATATATAGATACTAGTAATATATACGAGTATTTAGAATTTTCCACTAAAATGTGGTAACTATTATGCAAACCGATATTAATATAATTATATGTTAGATATATCAGATATCTATTTAAAAGTTATCGCGAAACGATGTACAATGCACTTCCTAAAACGCACATACAAGTGCAAGGTACACCGTGCAATCACCAGCACAATGACAGTCGCTGAAAAGGAAACTTAAAACTAAAACCACACTGTGACTGTTTCTCACCCATACGAGTAACACCTGGGTTAAACGCATGGATGAGAACGCAGAAAGCATGGGGGGAGAAAGGGGTATTAGTATATTAGTGCTGAAAATCCTGAGCTAAAAAATGATTAATTTATAATATATATAAAAAAATATATAAAAAAATATATAAAAATATATATATATAAAATTTAAGCGGACTGTGACTCTAGAGTCTCTTTGCACGTCTTATTAGCAAGAGCTCAAGCAAGGATGGATGATGGTAGGCGGTCACCACATATGAGTGTGACCACCACATATGGGTTTTACCACTAAAAGTGGTAAAAAAATAATAAGTGGCAAAAATAGTTTTGCAACCCCACCTGTATGCACCGCTTAAGGGCCTTTGAGCGACCCGCGGTAGGCAGTCGTTGACATGGAGGGATGAAATATGCACATAGCTCATATATATGCATACGCATTATGCAGTTATGAAATTTCATTATTAAGAAATATATAATTTTAATAAAAAAACCTCGGACGACTCCTTTCATTAAATGGCTGTTCTAATGAAAGAACGGGATTATAATCCACCACTTAACTGCCAGAATCTATCCGTCGCGGAAGGGGTTTGTCTTCTTGCTCATTTATGGGTAATTCGATATTTGGAAATATCGAAGTAAATCGCGATTAAATGGACTAAGTACGAAGCAATGCATGTAACGTAAACCACGTTATATGCTTTATACGAAATCGGGTAAATTAATGCCCGATTTCATTACTAATATCGCGAGCAAAAACGAAGAGAAAAAAGTGCTAATAAACAGCACTGTAAATTAAATGACTTTGAAACAAGAAGACCCTGGCCTGATCTATATATATATAATAATAATAATAATAATAATAAAATATGCACAAGAAAATATCTAACTACATGTATAAGGGACCACTCGTGAATAAAATCAAAGATTTTAATCACGGACACTTTTGCTCGTTTCGGACATGGGACGTCTGCGAATACAACCAGTAACCCGTGCCGATAAGGACCTTTCATCCTCGGCATGACGGGCACCAGAGGAACTTTAAATTTTTTCACTTACTACTTAAGAAGTTCTGCGATGGCTCCAAAACACTCGTCCCCCTCGTAGGAGGTCGAATGATGTCGTGAAGTTGATTGAAATTATCGTTGAATCGATGAATCGTTGAATCGTTGAATCGATGAATCTGTAATACAAAAAAGAACAAAAAAAGATTAATTATATTTTGCATATCGAACCAATATATTTGTGAATGAATGAAAATGATTAAAAAAAAAAATATATGATTTAAATGACCAACGAGAGAAGTTACGATTGCAAGAAAGAAATATACTTACATGTAATTGTATCCAGACGAAGCTTTACAATCGTCGGTAAAGATGAAGAGGAAGAATTTTTAAATTCACACTTTCGACCATTACAATATTTATCGCAACGCAATCCTCTTCTCCCGCATTGGCCGAAAGTGTGTTAATGATTCTAACAACGCGGCGAAAAAATGGTTTTAACAAGAATATCACATAAATTCTTGTTTTTTCATTTATTAACGCGACCGAGAAATTTTAATCGACGAACAACACTGACTCTAATTCGCGATTTTATTTTATTTTCTAAAGCAACCTATTTGGTTGCAAAACAATAGAACTACTTCGTACAAGCACTGACTCTAAGATCGCATTGCGCGCGATCTACAACTGAAGATCTGTAATAAAAATAGTTAAAGCAAGCTGTGGCGTTTATCTCTACAATTTCACATTAAAATTTATGTTTAAAATCATCTTTAAAATCATATTATTCAAATCACATGATCTGAAATTGTAAGATTATATTATATCTTTTATATGCTATATATAAAAAAATATTGAAAAGATGTAACTGCAAAACTTATAAACTATATTAAAATAAAGGGAAAAAAAGGAAATAATTAAAAATCGCGTTGTATCTATCGTTTAAAGATAGATATAATCACGATAGGGATATGTTTATAGAAGTATACTAATTGTATAAATACCTATAAATCAAAATAGATATAGCATTAAAATAATACTAGACAAGGGACAGTAACATTTATATTATAACACTTATAATATTAATTAAACGATTAAACGTATCTTGAAATTTTATTCTATTTGAATTGAACGCGTATTTTTTATTGTTCATTTTTATTGTACATTTTTTATTGTTCTCTATATTCATAAATTAATATTCATTATATTCTTTAAACTCTTAATTAATTAATCTTAAATTACTATATATTAACAAATTAAAATATTATATTAAAATTTCTCTAATGCACCGAACGTCAGCAACTGACTCGGCAGTGCGTACGTTTTATAATGTAAAATACATTAACGTACGCAATACCGATTACCGGATTTCACCACTAGGAAGTTGCTGCGATAGAGATCCATCTAAATTTATGAAGAGAAATAAAAAATCCTATATAATAAAAGTTGTGAAGATAACACAATATGTAAAGTTATAACAAAAGTGCAATAGAACACATCAAGTCGTATAACGTAATAGATAGTTAAAACTAATCTTACTCTTTTATTAGTTGAAATGTAATTAAAATTTTTTAAAGATAAACTTACTTATATATACCATATACGAAGAGCAATAGAAAAAAGTATACTATCGAATATGTCCAAGTCGACAGATTATTTGAATATGATGAATAAAAACTAAACAAAATTCAAGAATATTATTAATATAGATTATGATTAGATGTATTTATGTATATAAATCTGTGTATATATAATAAGTATATGTATATATAATGAGTATATGATATGCGTATTCAACACACAGTTCATTAAAATTAATATCTAAATTTTTATGTATACTTGAAATTTCATTAAAATTTCTTAAAGATAAACTTACTACTTTACACTGTATAGGAAGAACAGCAGGAAGTATGTGATAGTTGCTCTTGAAGGTGCCCACGTCCGCATATTAGTTGAATATGATGAATAAGAACTAGACAAAATTCAAAAATATTATTAATATAAAACGAGGTTAGATGTATTTATGTATATGAATGAAGTATATATGATGAGTGTACATATGTATATAATGTGTATATGATCTGCATATTCGACATACAGTTCATTAAAATATCTACATTTTTATTTATTGGTTGAAATTTAATTAAAATTTCTTAATGAGAAACTTATTTGTTAAAGATAAAGCATTACGTACAAAAAGTACCATAAAATATTTAATGGTATGGAGTGTACCACAGTTCAGCAATTAGGTTATTACATAAATAGGAACGAGAATAAATATTACATAAATAGGAACGAGAATAAATATTACATAAATAGTAACGAGATAAAATTTGAAAATATTATAATACAGAATAAGATTAAATAAATTTATCTATATAAATGTATATATGTATATGTAATGTGTGATATGATAATACATAAATATTATATATATTGTTAATATAATATTCAATATATAAATGTTACATATATTATTAATATAATATCAAATGCGATTAATAAACGATAAATGATTAAGTCCAGTTTATAAAATATTATATCTACAAAATATAAATGAGAAGATTGATTTAATAATTACCTAATTAACCTAGAAAGTCCAGAGCTCGAACAGGTTTAAACACGTTGCTCACAAGTCCTGGTAGGAATGAAAATTAAGCCAATTTAGAATAAGGAAGAATGGGAGAAAGTCAAATCAAGGTTTCGATCGTCCGTGTTTTGTTTACATGGAATTGTAAATTCTCTGTATACCATGATGTATATAAATATATATACGTATACACCTCTGATATAAAAACTAAATGTTTCATGCTCGACTGTTCTTTGTTTTGTTGGTTAGTGGAGACTGGAAATAAGTTGGTAAGAATGTTTGACAATATTGTAATGCTATCTTTCTCTTTCTCTTTTTCTCTCTTTCGCTCTATTAAGAGCTTGCATTAAGAACGACTTAGACATAGTGCGTAGTACGATTGAAATATTATTTCTATCATATTACATATAATTTTCTATATGTTTCTCACTATGGTGAAACATATTAATTCCATATTAATAGAATATAAAATTAATCGCGTGCCTATGAATGTGTGTATAGGAGATATGAAACGCATATAGGAATTTATATGTTTAATGTATGTGTATATTTGTATGTGTGTGTGTATATAATGTGTATGTACATAAAAATCGTATATATATAAAACGATATCGAAAACGATCAATTAATGAAAGATTATATATAAAAATATCGTTAAAAAACGGAAAAAGTGTTGAGATGTCGTAAAAATAAAGCAGGAAAATTCGTAAAATAAATATTACGTCTTAGCTTCAGGAGTGAAGTCATATACGTAGATTTTATTTTCGCGAATATTATTTTAACGAGAGTATTCCGGGACTTGCGAACATTCACACGTGGAAATTATGTTTTCGACAATCGATTGTTATATAAAATACGGTTGTACGTTAGAAAAAATATATTAATTACCTGTAATTAATAAGACGACGCAGTCCGCTGCCACCTGTAGCACTCACAAACTCAAAATGACATAGTTACTAGATAGGGAGCTACGTAATCAGTGCGCGCATGCGCAGAACACAATTTATAATATGGCCCACGATAATTTTTCGATATATTATAGGAAAATATCGAAACATTACAAAGTCGATATATCGAGACGAATACTTCGATAATTGAAACTAAGAAAATTAATCAGTATAATACCGTACATAGAAGAGTAAAGTTTAGAAAGACGATAAAGAAAGTTGTAAAGACGTACGTGAGTGAACGTGTATTTATTTAATACGCGAATAACCTTTTATTCTCGACGTTATAGTGATAATCGTGATCAGTGATATTATTTGGAAATGATATGTTCGGAAATAGATGGTTATACATTGTTATACACGCTTTATAGGTTAGAAAATATTTCTTAATTACTTGTGATTAATTTGTACAAAAAAGCTTCGTTACGACTTTCATCACGTACGAATTCGAAAGAACATTGATTGGTTATGTCGAAGTAGAAGGAAACGACCACACCTTTCCTATATATTACGTGATTATACACAGGTATGTGAATTAATTCCTTTATTTATAATTAAAAGCTAATATTCCACATAAGATATAATGGGCAAAAGTAAAGCCATTAGAAGTTTTATTAATCGATAACGCGAAATTAGATATAAGTACCTTCTTAATTTCTAATTTAAAGAGATTTTCGCTACGTACACACACATACACGTACTTACACACGTATATAGACACACACATATACTAGAAATTAATTTGAAGTCACACGTACGTAATTTATCTTTCTACAATATCAGTCAGAAGTTAAATGTATTTAATAGCTCGTTACTCTTGAATTTCATTATTGTTGTAATTTCTTATTTAGAAAATCCATCTCATTGATGGTAACGTCAAAGGATATATAATGTGGATCATCAATTCGGTATCTAGGTTGAATCGCGTGGAATTTTGTGACGCTATTGTGAGAGTACTCGAGTAGAGCCAGCTCGTTGAATTCGCACGAATAGTTGGCTCGTTAGTCGGATAAAGTGCGATCGAGAGATGTGGTTTCCCAACTCTCCTTCTCTATCTCTCTCTCTTTCTGTCTCTTTCTCTATCTGTTGTACTCATTTCATTCCTCTACGAACACTCGTATAAATGGTGGAACAAAAGTTCCCAGGTTGTATTAAAAATTAATTAATTATTTAAATTAATCACGATAATCTTTTTTTCCGATCGTAAAATTTCAAGGTTTTAAAATTATAAGCCTAATTACAAGATTAAAAAAGTCTCGAAAATCGTAGATACATAATCGTTTTTATATTCTTTTAAAATGAAATAGAAATTATTGGCCCACCCTATATATATATATATATATATATATATATATATATATATATATATCTTTCTCTTTTCTCTCGTATAACCTCTCGTAACATGGTATATAATACACATGACACTCATTTTCGTGAAGTATTTATGCGATTTTAGTTGGGAATACGTAGCGACATACCGAGAAGAAACGAGTTGGCTCGCTCGAGTTTTTCAAATGCGTCTCTCTAAGAAATTATTTTATAATTCTATTGTAGTTAATCTATATAATCTATATAATCTCGGTAATATTTGCGTTCTATAATTTACATTTATATTTCGATTACTGAGAGAAAGCAGCCCGTCCTAAAAGTTAAAGTTAGCCAAATGTCCGTTTTTGTTGATTTTAAATTCAGTAAACGTCTACGAGTTGAAAATTCAATCGTATTGAAATGTTAAAGTAAAATTATTTTATATTTAACGCGCGTTCCGAGTCGAATAAGCGAATGTATTATTGTTTAAATATTAGTTTACTACACATCGTGTACATTATACATCGTTTAAATAATTATAAAATCACAAATAGTATAAATTATTGAAGCTTAGCCGTACAGAAAGAGTGAATTTCGATGTTTACTCGTCAGAATGCAAAATAGAACTTGGTCGATAACAGTCAAAGTAAGTCAAATATTCATTTTTGTTTCTATTAAATGACATCGATTTTAAAATTCAACTATATTCAAATATTAAATTAAAATTATGTTCTATTTAACGCGTGTTACGAACTATGGAATGTTCAAGCGTTTGTACTATTGTCTAAATATTAGTTTATTGCACTCCGTGTATATTCTAGATTATTTGAATAAATATAAAATAACCAATAGTATACATTATTGAAGCTTACTCGCACGGAAAGAGTGAATTTTGATGTTTACTTGTCGGAATGCAAAATAGAACTGTTTCGATAACAGTCAAAGTTAGCCAAGCGTTCGTTTTTGTTGACATTAGATGCAGGTAACAGCCCCAAAATGTAAGTGAATCGAAATGTTAAATTGGTATTAAAAGCTATTTAATGTTTAAGCGTATAGAATATTGTTTAAATATTACTTTATTGTGCTAAATATTTCTTTAGCATTCTTAGCATTACACATCGTTTAATCACAACATTATCGAAAGCGTGTTATTTAAAATGATCCATATGAAAAGAGAGAGATAGAGAGAAAGAAATAGAGATCAAAGATATAGTAGAATAGATTAAAAAAAGAAAACTTGTTAGATTATTTCAGAAATTAATTACCCTTTTTCGAAACTTTTTGACCTAATTTCTCTATTTTTTTTTTTTTAGACCGTAAGACTATAAAGCCAAATAACTTTCTGTGCGATACGAAAAAAAAAAAGAGAGAGAGGGAGAAAAGAGAGAACAAGGAAAAAAACTATTTATCGGAAAAAACCCTAAGAAAAAGTAATTGATATCTTTTTTTTTTTCTTTTTTTCCAAATCATCTACAGGAACTTTCGGTTCCACCGGGTATATCCAAGCCAAAAACATCCTAACAATAATCAATATCGAACTTTCAACTCTTTCAACTTCGTGAGTTTTCTCTCGTTTCTCTTTTGCTTCAACATCACGTTTCTCTTCTCTTCTCTTCTCTTCTCTTTATTAGCAGCCACTTGGCATGCTTGGTAACGTCGCTTGTAGGGCGTGCCAAGCTTGCCGCGTATTTCCACCTACGAGAAAGTGAGAGACGAAGCTCGTTTTATGAGAAGACCTAGTGCAAGAGAACTAGACGAGGCAAGTTGAAGTATAATCGGAGACTCGCGCCGAAATTTCATTCGTCTCCCTTTGAATTCTCGAAAGCGTTTAACGTTGAGTAGCCGTTGAGACTTCCGTTTTCGTCGCATGCCTTTTGCACGGCGGCCCCTTTTACATGAGACGTGCTTTTTGACGTCTCAGGAGACGTAGAAAGACGAATACCTTTTCTTCCAGTTTGATCGATAAGAGAATATTAAGTACCGAAATTCGACTCTACGAAGTTTAACAAGTTATCAAAACTTTTTGTGTTATTTTTGTGGGATAAAAAACTGTAAAATTCAATTTTCTTTTAAGCTCTATTTCTTTTTTTTTTCATTTGTAATAAATTTCTTACATAAATATGTATATATATATGTATGAATGTATGTATGTATGTATGTATGTATGTATGTATGGATATGTACATGTATAAGAGAAATACGCGAATATTTTTCTTCAAGTGAAATTCAGATTTGAAGTTTATTAGGTAACCAAAACTTTCTACAATTTTTATCGAAGAAATTGTAAAATTGAATTTTATTTTGAATTACATTTTTTCCATTTAAATTTGCATATTTACATAAATGTATGTATAGTAGAAAAATGTGAATACTTTTCTTCTCTCTCTCAGTTAGATCGATAAGAGTAAATGAGTGCTGTAATTCGACTTGAAAATTTATCGAGTTACTAAACTTTTTGTAATTTTTATCGAAGAAATTGTTAAATTTTCTTTCGAGTCGCACATTTTTTTTTTCCCCATGTAAATTTGCAAATTCAGATAAATACAGATACGTATGGTAAAAGGACGAATACAATTTTTTACAGTATGATAATAGACGAAAGAATTAATGACAAAATTTGTATTGAAAATTTGTCAAGTTATCAAAACTTCTTGTTACTTTTTATTTTTTTTTTATCTTTTATTTAACAAATCATATAGTATAAAATCTTCCTTTGGTTTAACTCTTCATCATTCTGTTTTGTTTTCTTTTCCATTGAAATCTACATATTTATATAAATGTACATATTTACAGAGGTAATACTCATTGTTAGATTGTGGTTATCTATCTATTTACATACAAACGTACACACACACACACATATATATATATATATATATATATATATATATATATATATATATTATATAAAACCCGAGTGAAAACAGACAGAAAGAAATATTAAAGAATCGATCTCTCTTGTTTAGAATCTATGTACGGTCGGTTAGTCGTATGAAAATAGACGCAACGAAAAGTACGTCGTGTCAGTTAGAAATGTGAGGCACCTTAATGCGAATCCAAAATCGTACGTGCATACATTTTCCGCATATAGAAAGGTTACGAATGTGGGAGAGTTGCAAAAGATCATATGGCTGTAAGAGAATGCAACTCGTGCATTATTACTTACACGTATACGAGTTGATCTCCCTTTCTCTCTCGCTCTCTCTCTCTCTCCCTCTATTTCTCTCCAACGCATTGTTCGCGATACATTATTAATACCGTGGATGCGAGGAGTAAGCAGCCAATGTACGACGCCACCAATGTTGGATATCCTAAAGTAGAAGAGAGGAAAAGGACAGAGAAAGAGAATTCATTTTCTTTCTCTTTCTCTCTCTCTCTCTCTCTCTCTCTCTCTCTCTCTGTCTCTCTCTCTCTTTCTCTCTCTCTCTATCTCTCTTTCTCTCTTTTTCTTGTATCTTCCACGTCGGCGCTCCTCAAATATACATACCGTATTCACCTTTCTAAAATCCGCGGGATAACCGGCTTGCATCCGAGAGTTTATACTAACACATAGATACCTATAGGCGAGTACACTGTTAACACACATATCTACGATTAGAGGTATTTACAAAACGAGACTTCCTAGTATGAAACCTTTGGATGGAGGAAATTTCGAAAGAAACTTTTTTAATTATTTTTACCTTTACTTATTTATTAGTTTCTTTTTATATGGATTTCTTTTTTCTTTTTTTTTTTTTTTTATTGACGAGTACTGTTATAGATTTTAATCATAATTATATATCTATTATTTTAACTATGGGTATTTATTATATATATTTGTATTAGTAATGTTAAATAGGTTTGCATTATGAACGTCTAAATATGTGACATAATATGATTATGTCTACGTGTCACACGATGCATCATTTCTATTGAATTTACGATACGGAAATATAAATGTGGCCGAAAATGAATGTGTATCATAGTAGCACGTGCTTAAAATGACACGGTCGCCATATCGTAGCACATATGTGACTGTACGATTCCCTTCATTTCGAGTCACTCGTTTGCTATAATTAAATCGTTATTAGATTTTGGAAATCCCCATAAATATCCACGGTTGTTCACGGGCATAAAATACCGAGTTACCTAATTTATTCAATTGAGTTCTATTTTTGGTCGGATTAATTAATCAATAACGTGAAACGTACGAATAGTTCTCTATGTCTATGTCTATAATTCTCTTTGTCTAGTTTCCTTACAAAATTGTTATACTTATTCGATGTTAATCAAGATTTTTTCTTCTTTATTTTCATTCCTTTTTTTTTTAGTAATAATTGTTATGTAATATTTTGTTTTATTTTGGTTTGTTCGTTTAATATTCTTTTCCTTCTTGGCAATTTTCAGATAATGTTTTCTTTCCCGATTTCTTCTGTTAACACTTTCTCCTATATATACTCCTCGTTTGATAAAAATATACTCGTTGTGTCAGGAAAGCTTTTTTTTCCATTAGGCGCGAAGATTTATACGAGTGTCACCAGGAAAGAGTCATAAATTTGAACTCGTCGTATGCCCTTTCGTAAAGAACGAACTGTATTTAGGCCATGAAAAAAATTGCATTTTTCCCTTCTACTTTTCACGTGCGGCCCCTTTTTTATACATATATACATATACATATACATATATTATATCTTTTGAAATATATCAGATAGAGATTGCTTCTTTTTTCTTTTTCGTTGATATCTTACGAATATTTTAATATGCAAAGAAGTTTTTTTTTCCTTATTAGATATTTTGTTATCATTTAAATATTAATTTTCGTTGAAATATTTCGACGGAGTTCATTGATCGTTCGACGTATTACTAAATAGTGATATCTCTCTAAAAATCAATATATATATACACATACACAGATATCTACGTATTATCGAATATTTCGTTACGATAGAATTTCAAAGTCGTAAATTCTTTAGATGACATAGAACGTTACTATGGAGGATCAATTTGCACGTGGGTAACCATTTTATTTCAAAAGTATCTTCTCGTTTGTTAGTTGATCGTGAATGTCTATGGTAATTCATTGTTGTAATAACTGTTGATATATTGACACGAGTAAAAGCGTAACGTGTGATAATTCGATTTTATGAAGAAAAAAGAGAGAGAGAGAGAGAGAGAGAAAACGAAAGAAAGAAAGAGAAAGAGAGACGATAAAATTTCTTATATAATATAAACAACAGTCTGTATCGTTTTGAAGCATTTAACCGGAAAATATGTAAGATCGTTTTCAGAAAATACAATGGCTGGTAACTTTGGATTTTATTATTGGTTGAACGAAGAACACGAAGGAAAAGCTGAACGTAATATCGAACTCAAAAATCTTTGGATGTCGGTAAGAATCAAGAGAAAAATTTAGAACACCAAGTTCTCGTTTTCCTTCTCTCTCTCTCTCTCTCTCTCTTTCTCTCTTTCTTTCTCTATCTATTTCTCTCGAACGTTTTATAGACGAGATCAGGCGAATACGAGCGTAATGCGACAAATGGAGCGTGGTAGGGCGACGAGCGACATTAATAAAGCGATTGAAATAAATCGAAACACACTTCGTATAGAACGGTGTTATAGAGAACGTGCGAAATAAATGTGATACTGTCGAAACGTGACTTCGATTCCTGTTGCGAGCTTAAATATTACCCTTCTCTACTTTTATTCTCATCCACGAGTTCTTTTTATTTATTTCCTTTTTTATTTATTTCCTTTTTTCTCTTCCCTTTTTCTTTTTTTTCCTTTTTTAAATTTTTACGTCGATTTCGAATCGCCGATGATACTGAAAAAAAAAGAAAAACGTTGATAAACTTCGAATCGTAATTATATTCTAATTATCGCGATAAAACGAACGAAACGAATGTTTTCTCTCTATCTTTATTTTCAATTTATTTTATGTATTCCAGTTTCATCGTACGCTTTACGTTTTATTCGAAATCTTGTGACTTTTATATATATATTATATTTATATATAATTGTAGCCAGAGTATATCGGCTATAAAAGCAGAGAGAAATAATTGTAAATCATAAATACAGATGATTTGGCAGATATCATTTTGAAAGTGTGACAAATCGTGTATATCTCAAAGCGTTCGATAGGAATTTTCAATATTAAAATAACTATGAACGACATTCATTCGATTTCGTGTTACCGTGTTAACATGCAGGATCTCTCTCGTTTTTAGTAGATATTGTATTATACATATCCACTTGTATAATACATCGATATTCGTTGAGCTCGAACATTCACATACTCTCTTCAAACTCATTATACTCAATTCCTACGCTTTTCTCTTTTTTCTGTTCTGATAATGATCATGCAAATTGATACACGAAAAACCTCGCACCGTTACGACAATGTAATAGTGCTATATAGATCTGTAGATTGCGGCAAAGCAAGTTAAATGCTTGCTCCTAATCTTTACAACTTTTATTAGATCGTTTGGTTACCCCTTTCACTGTATAAGCCTTCTCTTCTATTTGTTTTCTTTTTTTTTTCTTGCTCATAACGATCGAAATAAAGCGTACTAGAAAAGACCAAAAAAAATTTCTCTTCCGAGAAAATTAATTCGTTCGGCTTAGATAAAAAGAAGTCAATAAATATAATATATATATATATATATGTATATATATATATATTTTTTTAATATTTTTTTGTATCTTTTTTGTATATTTTTCTCCTTTCTGTTTGGCTACGATAATCGAAATAAGATATTTCGTGAAAATTCAGTAATTGAAATAAAGAAAAAAAAAAACGAACGAACGAATTCGATAAATAATTTTTTTTTGTTTGCATTTTTTGTATCTCTTTCATATCTCTCTCTTTTTTTATTTTTCTGATATATACTTTTACTATATAATTGAATTAAAAAGAAGTATTTGGAAAAAATTCATTAATGTAAAGTAAACAACGTTTGTTAAATAATTTGTTTCTATTTATCCTGTATCTTTTTCATATATCTCTGTACTTTTTTCCTTTTTTTGATGGAGATAGGGATAAATCCATAAAAATTATATCACATTCCCAACGTTCGCGGTCATATACAACTTTTCTATGCAGACGACACGTTACGATGTAATGCAATAGTGGAAAGAGTGTGCCACTTTGAAAAAATATTTAATCGACTCACGAAAGTTAGCGACACGTTGAAAATAAAATGTGATGTTTTTATTGAAACTACGTTTGTACCTATAAAATTCACTATTTTCCATGCACGTAGAATGTAGAAAAATATAAATAAATAGAGAAGTAAATAAATACAGGTTGGAACAAAAGTTTTTAGATGATCTTCGAAAGACGGATTATTTACGTTCTTTTTTTTTTCGAGATTCTTTAAACCTTTACAATCAAAGTCTTCGTAGTTTCACTATTTGGAAACAAGAATTAGTCGGAAAAGTTTCGAAAAGGAGTAATTAATTTTCTACAAATCGCATAGAAATTTTTGGGTCCATTTTGTAAATGAAAGAAATCGAGAAAGAGAGAGAAAAAGAGAAAAAATGAAAAGAAAGATGAAGAAGAATTCGCACGTTATTCTTTCCGAAGACGTTGATCCTCCGTTTCTTGTCGTTTCACGGGAAGTTAGAAAGTTAGGATAAAGAATGATACAAGGATGAGAACGAGAAAGAAAAAATGAAAAGGAAGAGAAAAAAGAGAGAAAAAGGAAGAAGAAAAAAAGGAAAGAAAAAAGAAACAAAAAATAAATCTTTTCGTTGAAAGTCCCAAGGAGATCGAGAAGAAGGGTAAGAGAACGAAAGCGAAAGAGAGAGAGAGAGAAAAAGAAAGGGAAAGAGAGAAAGAGAGAGAACTGAGAAGTCTTGAGAAGCGAACGTAAGCGTAGCGCAGCCTCCGAGATAGAATGCAATTTGTATTAATTTCACCGAAATTAGGAGTTACGCTATGGGTCCGCAATTAAAATTTGCATAAACAAATTTTAGCTGTCCGTTTAAGAGTTGGTGCAAAGGACGAGTTGGAAAGAAGGAGAAGAAGAGGAAGAGTTGGACGAAAAAAAAAGAAAATAAAGAGAAAAAAAGAAGAAGAAAAAAGAGAAAGGGTAAAGAAAAAAAAAGGATTGTCGTTCCCTTTTCTTTTAAGTCACTCTTTTCTTTTTTCCCTCAGGTTGCGTTTTTTTTCTCTCTCCTCTTGTTTTATGTTGTTTTGTTTGTTTTTCCTTCGCAAGTCTCTCTTTCTCTGGCACACTTCAACATTCATTTCTTTATCTACCGAAAGAGATCTTGCTTTTCTTGCTTTTCTTGTTTCTTTTTTCTTTTTCTTTTTCTTTTTCTTTTTTCGACAAACAATATCCGTCACGTTTGAGAGGCATTAAGACCTTGTAACGATCGAGATCGTTTTGCTCGACGACTTAAGAAGGAATTTAAAACGTCTTATGTTTTATTACGTTTTTTTTTTTTTTTTTTGAATGAAAATACAGAAGTAGATAGTTATAATTAAATAATTCGATATGGAAGGCGGCGTCATATAGCGATTTAATTTATTTTTTCAAAAGGGATGGATGAAAAAGAGTGGATAAGCAAAAGGAAGAAGATTATTATCAGGTGTTTTATCTCGGATGTTAAGATCGATGGTCAGCGTCCGCAAAACGAAAGTGTGGTTACTTTTACTTTGTAAATTGCGCCGGAAGGTTAGGATCGTAGAGGGATGAGAAGAGTGCGAGGGTGGTAGGTAGGTAGGTAGATGGGTGGGTGGATTAAGGGGGGGATGTTTCACGGGTCAAAGCGAACGCTTTGCCTTCGTATTTTACGGTCTTGGGGCATCTTCATAATGGCTGAGAGGAGAAATTACGCATGTACATTAGCTTTGTCGAGTTGAACTCTACCGAAGTCGGTGAGAACGAGAAGAGGATAAGGCTGCTCGCGAGGTTAGGGTAGACGAAGGCACGAGAGGAAGCTTCGACGAGTGTTTAAAAGAGAAAGAGAGAAAGTGAGAGAGAGAAAGAGAGAGGGAGGGAAAAACAGAAAGAAAGAAAGAAAGAAAGAACACCTGAACTGGGAGAGAAACAGCGAAATAAAAGGCACATTTCATGACAAGTCCACTTTAAAACGACTCAGCTCTCTGAGGAGTACCTTGATGAGGGTACCCAGTACGCCTAATTAAGTGCTGAAATATTTCGCATTAAAGAATTAAGACGTCACGGTTATGTATCGCCGGTAAATTTTCTCGCTTATTATAAAACGCCCTTTTCGATCGTGAGATTTTCATTTTTTATAATTTTTCTTTTTTCTTTTTATATATCTGGGATTTAATTATTGTTTGTCACTAAACGACGGAAGAGAATTTTGATTTATCGTTAAAGTTACGGCAATAGTTTTCGTTAATGAATTAGTATCGTTTGTGTAAAAAAGTGGAGACTTTATCTCACGTACACTCATGCAGAAAAAAAAGAGAGAGTTATTTTTTCTTATTTTTTAGTTATATAAAAAAATCTTAGCTCTCTGTCTTTATAATTATAAAGTCGCGCTGAGCTGAATAAATGAATACTGTTATTCTTGATAAATCATTGAAATTATAATGTTTTATGCGATATAAAATAACGTAAGAGATATTATCATCAACGTCGTCGTCGTCGTCGTCGTTGTCATTGTCGTTCAAAAGACCGAGAGAGATTAGTTTTTAACGTTTCTAATTAAAATCACGACTCTATAGCGATTACTATGTCTAAGGGTAAAATAAATTCTACTCGTGCGACGTTCACTCCGTAACGAAGCTCTTTGAGAAATCTTGGTAGCATGCAAATCGCACCATCCTGGGTACAGTACAGCGCGCGTAGCATCGGAGTAACAAAGTTATAAGTTTAGCCAGTACTACGCTTTGAGAATATCTAAGAACAAAAATAGTGTTTATGCATTGCAAAATTAACTTGGATAGTTTGAAAATTGCTAAGAGAATCCGCACGAAATTGGAATAAAACTGTTCGAGTCCGGTTTGTTATATAATTTCTTTCGATAAAAACGAGCGCTGTAGTAGACTTTTATCGTTCTACTTTTCGATTCGTTAGATTTTAGATGACAAATTATTATTCATGTGAATATATATATATATATATATATATATATATATATGTATGTATAATTCGAGGCGAGTCGAAAGTTTCCACCCGATTATAAAAATGGATCGCATTTTCTTTTCTTTTTCGTTTTCCTCCTAAGACTTTTTAAGGTTAATTTATTTTTTGTTTTCGAATATTTACGAGCTGAGCTCATAGTTTTACAAACTTTTGGCTCACCCTTTATATACTATGTGTATATATATATATATATATATATATATATATATATATATATATACATATATACATAAGGGACTTGGTTATTCTGGCATCGATATTTCTAAAGAAGATGGATAATAGAAAGTAACCGTGAAGCCCGATAAAAGGCCGAGAATAGTTCAGGAAAATAAAATTGGAAAAACTGGTATCGAAATTTTGTTGAGAACGAGTCCCCCGAGTGGGATGTGAGTTTCGTCGAGTACGTCAGGATTACAGGGAGGGCTATTGTAGCAGGAGAATTGAGAGAAAGAGAGAGAGAGAGAAAGAGAGAGAGAGAGAAAGAGAGAGAAAGAGACAGAGAGCGAACATTGGCTGTCGAAATAAAGAAAAATCGAGTGTTTCGTGAACGTTAATACGCCTCTAGGGGAGGTAGACAATGGGTTAATCTTACCCGAGGCTTCGTTATTCCCACGTTATCTGGCCTCGAGCTGGTGCCGGCAGCGCAGATAATCGATGTTTAACGACGCTGTTTACACCCTAATGGTCCACCTAATTTGAATGAACTTCCCCGACCAAAAGCTATACAATCTCAATAGATTCGGTACGAGAACGAATCCTTTATATATCGTTGATATTTTACTCGGAAATCGTTCTACATAAACGACGATAATAGAAACGTTCTCTTTCAAAAGAATAAATATTTTTTTTATTATTTTATTCGTCTGTAGTCATAATAGGTTGATAGTTAATTACTTGTATATTTACTCTCTCGGATTTCCGATAATTTCAATTTGACGTTGTCGATTCGGTAGACAATAATTGATCTAAGTACTTTAATTATTAGGAAGATAACGTATGGTGTACAGAATATATATATATATATATATATATATATATATATATCCTTATTCGATCTCATTGATTCAGAAACATCTGGTGGCCTTTGACGTATTATTCGATCCCTTTCCTCTACCCATACTAACCGCAAACCTCGTTGATTTCCTCTCTCCTGGGATTTCCTTGGATAATTACTCGCGGATATTGCGAACGGTCTTCCTTCCTATTCTCTACGATCGATCTATGGTTATCACGTGCGAATGATGAGCTCTAGTTGAGATAAGAAACGAAACTAACTCCTTAGTAAAGAGATAAAAATGAGAAAGTAAAGTGAATGAAAATTGAATGATAATATATGTATAATATATTATCATTCAATTTTCATATATATATATATGTATATTTATGCGTTTATGTATGTACGTATGCATATGTACGTATTTACGTATGTACGTATCTACATACGCACCTAAAGAACTTTGAAAGCTTTTGAAAGAATTGCGCAGGAAAGGAATACCTACTAGTATTTGAATCTCTGGAGATACGACCCTTTTTCTTTAGAGATTTGAACGCGTTCGTTGCTAGTTTCTTAAAAAGCAGAAAGCAGATATTATTTCTCCCATCGGAAATAGACTCGAGATTCTTTCGAAGTTACACACGAGAGATTCCGAATATCGTTTTCGTTCTCGAATAGAGAACGAAACGAAACGTTTGTTGATACTCCTAGAGAATTCTTTGTTGTATCTATCTGTAAGAGAATCGTTCGTTGCACGAGATACGAGATTGTAGTAAAGATACGCGAATAACGTGGTATATGGTTATCTAAGGGGGTGGAAAGTATGAGATAAATTTCATTGATGATGATTCGTTATTAGACTCTAGGAGAGTCAAGTGGAAAGCATTAAACGCATCTTCAAGAGTCGAAACCACGTATACGTATGAGAAGGGAGCTTTTAGAGTTGGAGAGGTGGATTCTCACGTAATTTCAAAGTTGCTCTATCCGGTTGATTTTCTATTCGATAAACTCATTGTTTGCAGAGAAAGAGAAAGAGAAATAGAGAAAGATAGATAGATGGATAGATAGATAAAAAAAGAGAGAGGATTATTACAAGCATTAATAATAATAATAGTTGTAATAGTAATGATAGTAATAGTAGTAATAGCGATGGTAATGGTAATAATATTTTTTAGTAGTTCGAATCAATGGCTCATATATGGTCAGACATATTAGTAATGATATAGCGATAATAGTAGCTACGATAATATTTTTAAGTAATATAAGTCAATGGCCCATATATATGATCGGACGTATTAATAATAAGAAGAAGAAAAATAATGATAAGAATAATTTTTTATTTTTATTCTAAGAGAATGGTCACGAATTAATAAAATAGTAACGAATTCAATTGTCTCTGTCGATGAATAATAAGTAAGTGTAGAAATACGACGAGAGAGTTAAAAGAAAATACCTTGGGATCAACATCAACGATACACGCGAAAAAAGAAAAGGAAAAGCAAAATAAAAAAGAAAAAGATAAAGAAGAGAAGTTAGCTAGTAAAGGAAATCTGACGAGGGACCAACGGATACGTTCGTCTTTGTGTGGCGTAATAGGAAGAAAGTAGAGGAAATGTTTGCTCGTAGAAGCGCGAAACAAGATTTGTCCTTCCTTCGCTTTCACAGATACGACTTTTTCTTTTTTCTTATATTTTTTCCTTTTCTTCCCCTTCTTTCCCTTTTTTTTTCTTCTTCTTTCATTTTTTTGTTCGAACATCCGACGGGACAGTGCGACAGAGAAAATTTTGTTCTTACCTTTCTTTTTACATTTTTTTTCCCCTTTTTTTCCGATCATCATCATTTTCGTAAGATCAATAACAGAAGATAGGATGATAAATTAAAATTTATTTATTTATTGATGTAGGTAACATTTTATTTGGAAGCAAAACAACGTTTATTGAGAGTAATTAATTTTTACATAATCGTATTTAATTTTTTAACGCACGAGTATCGTACATTGACATAGACGAAAGATCGAAGCTTAAGTATCCTTTAGATTTTAATATTAACTTCGAACTAATTAACATTACGTATATGCATACGAACGTACATAAATCTCTCTTTATGGTTTAACGTAGCGAACGAGAAATGAGAATTTCAAAGAAACAAAGTAAAGAAAAAAGTGTTCTCAAAAAATTCATATTTAATTTAACTACTTTAATTCAACGTTTAACTTTGTCGATTAAAAACAGAACGTTCAACCAGAAAAAAGATTAGTTTTTTCGGATTGAGTAATAGTTTGAAACAAATAGATATAAATATTAAAATAAAATTGATTGGATATAACATCGATATCTTATAATATTAATAATCATTGCAGAATATAAAAAAATAAAAAACAGATAGAAATAGATGTGGAAATACCATAGACGGCGAGCGTTATCGATCGATCTATTTAATTCCATAATTATCGAGTAATCGAAGAACGTGCAATCTCGGATAAGTCTCGTCGAATTAATTACTACTTCGTAGTCTCGAAAGAGAGGGACTGCTTCCCGGAATTACATGATGTCGTTTGGATTCGTTCGAATAGCTGATAATGGGGTCCGTCCTCTTGAAAGTTCAAAAAAGTTTTCTCCCGTGAACTCGAGGAAGCTTGGCAAGAAATTGGAAAGGTCGATAAGCGTTTAGGAACGATATTGGAACATCGTTTTTGGAAGTTGGTTCTCGTTAATATCGGTTCTTCTTCAATTTCTGAACTCGTTATATCCAGCGACGGCGTTTATTTTAGAATGATACTTGCTTTCCGTTTAAAAAAACGAATAATAAGAAATTATTTTCCTAAAGGGGAAAACTTTTTCATCTAATACAAATAGAAAAGCAAATATGGATGCAAGATAAGTTACCTTTTACGTAATACCGAGCTACGAGGCACTCATTTGTAACGTCTGAAGGGTCTAAAGGGTCCTTTAAAAAATTTCTACCAAACGAAACGTATTACGCTAAGTAATAAATATCGGTCGCCCTTTACCCGAAATATTTTCCTTATGAATCGTTTTCTTTTTCTTTTTTTTTTTTTTGAAATTCAACGTTTTTGAATTAAATCGTACTATTAAAAACTAAATTTGTTCTTTTCCGTCGGCCGTATTTTATTTTTTACGGAGTTAATAACAAGAATGAATAAATGATCTCGGATTTTATAAACGTAGAAAATTATTTATATTACCGAATGAAGCTCGAACTTTTAAGTTCGCGGGAATGAGGGGATGAGGGAAGAGGAAAAGAAGATTTATGATTAAAACGAAAAAAGGAAAAAAAAAAAAGGAAAAAAAAAAGAAACATCTTTAAACAGAAATATCTTGAAAAAGGATCTTTTTTTTCTCTTCTACCGTAAGTAAAAATTCAATTTGATCTTTTATTTCGAGTGTAAGGGAAAGAGTGTATCTTGAATGAGAGGGAAAGAGAAACTAGAAGAAAGGACAAAACGAACAATTTAGTTAAAGCTCTCGCTTCTCCGTTCGCAGGTCGACCGGTTAAACGTACCGTTTGTGTTGTGTAAATTTGCAAAGTTCCATGGTACAATTTGCACTTAGGTACTGGCGGCATGCCTCCGGCCACGCTTTTCACCTATCCTCAGAGTCTCCGAACTTACCAAGCGAGAATCCAAAATCGCAAACGGAGGCGCCAAGTTTCCTTGTGGACCGTTTCAAAAATACACCCTAAATTACATTTCCGTGCTGACTGAGATATTATAATATAAACGGTTCCATCCTAACATAACTCCGAAATTCGCTAAATTTAATCGAGTCCAAAGTGAAGGAAGAAAATGTTTTCAAAACTCTCATGTTCCCATATGGTGAGAATTCTACGTGATTATTTAAGATCTTTCTTATCTTTATTCGATTTATTTCTCGATAAATTTTTTTTTTGTACCTATATGAAAATAAAATGTAATAAAGGAATATTCTCTTGGACCGATGATCGGCGCATTTGGACTACGAACTTTCAAGTTCCTTGTCAAATTTATGATTTCAACTCTAGAAATTCTTGAGAATTTCTTAAAGTACTTCTGTTTGCATATTGAGTTAGCATACGATCAAGGTTACCTTCTTAAAAGATCCATTTTATAATTAGATTGAACGAACGAGAAATATGATCTTGTTTTTCTCCTCTTTTTTTCTTTTTTTTTTTTTTAGAATAACGATCGCGTGTTCTGTTACGTCAATCAACTTTTTAATACGTCTTTCTATTTTCTTTTTTATATTTTTAATTTTTACCCTAGTAAAAAAATAATGTAAAACCTGTGATATTTATTTATTTACAGTACGAAGTTCCAACAAAGAAATCACTTGCTGTGACATCGTTCGTTCTAAACTTTAAAGTAACCAAATCCCAAAAGCATTGTAGATCGATCCGAAGGGACAATAATACTACAGCGTTGCATTATATGTACACACACACATATATGAGAAACAGAGAGAGAGAGAGAGAGAGAGAGAGAGAGAGAATAAATTAATAAGTTCAGAGACATCCGTCACTCGTTGAAAGGCCTCGCTATCTATGATGTCCTCGGACGTATTTTGAATTGGTCTAATCGCTCGCAAATTTCTGAAATGTCTCGACACGATGATTACACTTGCCCCTGGATGTTCGTCCGTAGGACTTTAGAAGGAGCATCTCCTAACATCGAACAATTTAATCAGGGAAAGGTTAGGTGGTTTATCGAGCAGGATGTCGAACTTAACCTCGTGTTGACCAATTTCGATGGTTTACCATCACTGGCTCGTTACGAGAAGCCTCGAGCTAGAAAGGCCGAGGTTGTTAGGCTAAAGGTGCCAACGACGACGACGACGACGACGACGACGACGAAAGCCAAAGGACGAAGGGCGAACGGGAAGAGAGACCGAGTCGTTGCACCCAACCTTAACTGTTAGTACCGCGAGAAGTTTGTAATGCCTCGGTGACTCCGAACCTGTATTACACTGTGAGGTTTCGTCTTCTCTAAAAGAGGATGGGAAAGAGAGAGAGACAGAGAGAGGGAGAGTGAGAGAGTGAGGTTACTGTTGGCGATGGAGCAGAAGCTGTCTAAAGGGTGGCTATTGGATGATAACGGCGACGGCTTGAAAGGGAAGTCGCAAGGTCGATATTATCTCTTCTGTCGATGGCTCAACTTCTATCTGCTTTTGAAGCGGCAATGTCATCGACACTTTCTTCGGGAACACCTTCTCTCTAGCTCACTTGCTCTTTCTCTCTCTCTCTCACACACATACACATACACACATACTTTCTCTCTCTCTCTCTCTCTCTCTCTTTCTATTTCGTTCTCACTCGTTCTCGCTTTGGTTGCTAACACCGCAGCACCTCCGACAGATAACCAGCTTGGCCGACATCCAGAATTCAGAAAGAGAAGCGCGTTCCAATAGGATCTTCGTTTCGCCCTATTCCGTATTCTATCGAAACTGGTATGTACATATGTGAGCGTGCATACACGAACAACCAGTGCGATCCTGGATGGATTGGGGGATGGGTAAGAGGTGGAAAATCTACTATAAGGGATATAATTCAACCGCAGGAAAGTATGTCGATAAAGAGGACCACGAAGGGATTCTATAGTCCGCCGAATATCTCGGAGAACACTTTTTGGATTTCGCGTTCTTTCGTTCCTCCCTTTCGTCGTGCGTCCCTCGCGGAGAAAGAAAGAGAAAAAGGAAAAAAACGAGAGAGAGAAAGAGAGATAAAAAAGAAAAAGTTTCGAAGTTCCTCGTTATGAGGATATCTGTCGAGAGATTTTTTTTTTCTTTCTTTTTTTTCTTCCTCTTTCTTTTTTCCCTTTTTCAATTCATCTAAAGGAAAGATTTAAAGACATCGATCGCGTGACTAGTTTTAATGAAGAAAGTAGAAAACTCAATGTAAAGAATGTTGATGAGAGGGCAAATATCTTTGTTGCTCTCATTCAGGAAAGAAAAAGAAGAAAGAGATAGATAGATAGCTAGATAGATAGATAGATAGAGAAAGAGAAAGAGAGAGTAACTCAGAGATCTCGATTCGTTTCATTCTCGGTATACACTCTACCTTCAGTTCGAACTTTATTCACTTGATTACCTGCTGAAGGTGAAGCTACGAGGTGCTTTAAGTAAGGGATCGAACGTGCAAAGCGTATAAAGATGACCATGAAAGCACTCGGAGGCTCTTACTTCTAAGGTTGTAATCAATTTACGTTTAAGACACGGGGAAGGTAAATGAAAGTTGGTGGGAATATATCCGGCTGGTTTATCGATCTACACGTTCTTCACGTTCTCCCATTTTGTCTTTTCTTCTGTTTTTATCTTTCTTTATCTTTTTTTTTTCTTTATTTTTATTTTTTCCCCCCTTGAATTTCATGGGACGGGGATGAAGGTATTAACGAATCGTTGAAACCATCATTGGTTCTATCTCGCAAAGAGGAAACAATTCGTTCTTCGATTGGTCAAAGGTATCTATCAACGGAAGGAATGAAAATGAAAGGGAGGAATGAACAGAGAGAGATAGAGAGATAGAGAAATAGAGAGAGAGAGAGAGAGAGAGAGAGAGAGAGAGAGAGAGAGAGAGAGAGAGAGAGAGAGAGAGAGAGAGAGAGAGAGAGAAGAAAATGGATCAAAGTGTCGATGAATTAAGCGACGGTGAAGTGGTATTCCGGTAGTCGTATGAAAAATGTCTGATCGTTGACGACTTTGGGACTAATGGCTTTGGAGTAAAATCAAATTGAGTTTGCCCGTCAACTTGCCAGTTTTCTCTTTCTCTCTCATTCTCTCTCTCTCTCTCTCTCTCTCTCTCTCTCTCTCTTTCTTTATCTATCTATCTATCTATCTATCTATCTGTCTATCTGTCTGTTTGTCTGTCTGTCTGTCTGTCTATCTTTCTTTTTTCTCTCTCTTTCTATATTGGCCAAGGTTTCGGAGCTTTATATCCTTCGACGAATTCCAACAAACTTGGCCAGCGCGCTAATCCACGTACTTTTTTGCTTTTTGTATTTTTTTCTTTTCTTTTCTTTCTTTTTTCTTTTCTTTTCTTTTTTACTCTCCATCCAATAACGTTCCTCGGCCACCTCTTCGCGAGCCAATTATCGAGCTTGGATCGCAATTTCGCACCGACAGATCTAAAGATATTTCTGGCTTTCGATATTGTTGGGTAAAAGAAAAAATAAAAAGAAGAAAGAAAGAAAAAAAAGGAAAAAGAAAAAAACTTAGCAGCAGTATCAGCAATAGCAGCAGCAGTAGCAGCAGTATCAGCAGTAGCAGCTAGCTAGTGGTAATAACAAGGCAAAGCAGGTGAAACTGAATAAAGAAAAAAAGAGAATGAAAAAGAAGGGGAAGAAGAGTAAAAAAAAAGAGAAAGAAGAAAAAGAAGAAGAAGAATCGTGAGAACACGTACTGCAGAGTTTCGAGAGGTGAAATGAGTTCAGTGCTTTTCTAAAAAGTCCAATAATCAAATCCATTTGTTCGTTCAACGAATTTCAACCCTTGAATCCGAGATATATTTTTCTTTAACACGTAGCAAATAGAGTTAAATAACATCTAAAAAGAAAGAGAGAGACAGACAAATAGGATGTTCATTCGTGAACTCGAAAATGAAGATTCTTTCCAATGTCCACCATTTTACAGTTACATCGAATTTACGTGGGTAGAGAATAAAACTAGATTTTACGTTGGTAGGATTAATTTTAATAACGTGGATCTTGAGTCGTTTCTCGTAAAGGGGTTTAGTGAGCGAGAGCGATGACGCGAGAGGAGTACGTGAGTGAAATGGCACCGGAACAAAGTCTAGAAAGAAAGAGAAAAAGAAAGAGAGAAAGAGAGAGAGACAGAGAGAGAAGAGAGAGATAGAACTCTAAATCCCCCAAGGATATTGAAATTGCTGGAGAGTGATTTCGAAGTTCGACGTATGCTCTTCGATCTCTTCTGATCTTCTTATTTCTTCGATCCAATCGTTTCGAACGATTTCGAAAAAGAAAAAGAAAAAGGAAAAGGAAAAAGGAGTAGGACAAGATAAAGATAAAGAGAAAGAAGAGGACGAAAATGAGAAAAAAGAGAACGGGAATCGATGGAACGAACTAAACGAACTGAACTAACGTTCGCGAGAACAGTTTGGTTTCCTTCTCCGAAATTCATTCGTAAAGCACGAATCGCTTTTTGTCAAAATATATTCTTAGGTAATATAAGAATAGAAAAGAGGTTTGATAGTGGATATTCTTCGAGCAAAGTTTGCTACGTTCTTGTTAAAAAGATATATATATATATATATATATATATATATATATATATATATATATATACATACACTATAGGAAGAAAGAAATAGAGATAAAAAGACAAAGATATATATACATTACTAGAGAAAAAGGTGGAGACCGGAATCACGGAAGAATCGGAACGTAAGAAATGCTTATGCTATCTTTTTTCTTTTTCTCTTTTCGCGTGTGTGTGTGTGTCTGTGTTTTTTTTCTTTTTTTTAGAAAAAGATAAGAAATAGAAAAATTGTCCAACTCGGGAAATGGTCGACGGTGTGTCCTACAGGATATACCGTCTACCGATTGTTTTGGCTTGAGTCCCGTTCTTCCGGTTTGTTTTATAGACTGAAGAGAAAATTTGTGGCATCTGTAGAGATTCTCTAGATTTTTGTATCTACGAGGCAAGAATACGCGTTCGCCATTTGTTACGCGTTCGAAAGGTTTTACCGCAATCGTTTTTCTTATTTATATATATATATAATTTATTTTCTTTTAATCCTTTTTGTTTCGTTCGCGATGAACTGTTTGTCTCGGTATTTATCGACATTGCGTCTTAAATTAAAAATTCGGGCGAACGACCATCCTAATTACAGATGGAGAGAGAAGGAGAGGGTGAGTGGGTAGTTGAGGTTTGAACTATCAAGCCGCGAGAAACTCGACGACGAAGCTTTCCTCCGACGATCTATCTATCCCAGAACGTGAGATGACCTTTTATGAAGCTCTAAGGTCCTTTCAAAATGAATTTTAATTAATTTTTTTATTATTTTTTTTTTTATTTTCTTTTTTATCTTTTCTTTTTATAGCGACGCATTTTCTATTCCGGCATACTATCTCTCTCGGTCAATGAATGAGACGAAACTTTTAGTCATTAATTAAAATTCATCGGCCGGATAAACCAACTAATTAAACATTGTTAACAATCCACTCCTCTTTCTTTTCGTTCGTACGATTTGCTTTTTTATTTATTTGTTCACTATTATTGTTATTTCTTTTTCTTTTTTTCTCTTTTTTTTTTCTCCTAACCACGCGAACCACTCAATTTTTAATGAACTGTTACAGCCTTCCCTCTCCAATCCTCTCTCGAGGAACGATTTCTCGATGAACAAATGTCGGTACGCAACGTTAACGTTATTGTATTTAAAATTTTTTGAAAGAAAAAAAAGTGAAAAAACAAAAAGAAAAAACAAAGGAAAAAATAAAAAAGAAAAATATAAACAAAAAATCATTTTACCACTTGGGATTGAAATTCTCGTCCTATATATAAAAAATCACTCTTGACACTTACCTCAGAGACAGAGAGAGGGAGAGAGAGAGAGAAGTTGAAAAGGAGATGTAAAAGTAATATAAAAAAAAGAAAAAGCGGATTAAAGAAAAGTAGTAGATACATGTGTATATATATATATATATATATATATATATATATATATATATATATAGTTACCAAGCATACAAGTCCAAAGAAGTTTCGTGCGCGACATGCTTGCTCTCTTGGGTTAAAGTGCAGGAGTTAGATTTTGCAGACCGGCAATATCCTCGTCGACTCGTCTCGTCTAGACTAGTCTTGTCTCGTTTCTCTCTCTCTCTTTCTCTCTCTTTCTCTATCTTTCTCTGTCTCTTTCGTTTTCTATCTCTCTCAGTAATATATAATATATGCCAAGTGAAATTCCACGGATTCTTGGCTCCTTTTCACTTCTACCAAATGCTCGAATATTACGTTTTATACATACGTTAAAAGGTGTTTAATACTATCAAGCTTTCGCGAAGAGCTTTAGTTTTAATACTGACTTATGAAAGCTCACGAGATTACGGAATTATAATTAAAAATTATAACTGATATCTAGAAAAAGAGATAGAGAAAGAGAGAGAGAGAGAAAGGGAAAGAAATATAGGAAGCCGAAGATTTTGCCAAAGGATTTTCCATTTTGTTCATACTGACCTTTCACGATTTTGATAATGCAAGACAATTCTTTTTTAAAATCTCTTTTGACTCTCAACCTGTGTGACCTTTCGTCTCACCTCAGTCTCACGAATTGGCTGATAGTCGATTCAATGTGTACTTTCGATGCAAAAGAGCAACAACTGGCGATCTCCATAATCGACGTTGTTGTAGGTGAACATCTCTATCATCTTTCTCTCTCTTTTTTTCTTTCCTTTGGTCCCTTTATTTTTTTTCCTTTTCTAGTTTTCTTCAGAATTCTTTTCGGTTATTTCCCGCGAGAAAAATCGTTATGGCAACGACGAAAGTCTATCCGCTGTATAGACTTCCTTCCTTCCGTTCTTTATAACTATCTCGATTTCTGCGCTTTGCGCCTTGCGAATTAAGGTTTTTAACATAGCAACAGAGGATTTCCCAGGATAACGCTTGCACGTATTTTCCTTATTCGGTCGGTGGGTTCAAATAATTTTAACTATTCAAAACGTAAAACGACGAGAAGTTGAACGAAAAATACCGAGTAATATAAGTTGGTTCTTCCTTTCTTCTTCTTCTTCTTTTTCTTTTCTTTTTTCATTTTCTTCTTTTTCTTTGTGGCATTTGCGCAGTAAAAATACTAAAAAAGTAAATAAATAAATTACATATTCGCAGGTAGATTTTTCTCGAAACTCTTTTTTTTTCTATCTTTCTCTTTGGTTTCTTTTTCTTAATTCTTTCTTTTTTCTTTTGATAATATTTGATGTTAGAAGATGGACAGGATTCACTGTGGTAGAGTTTGAAATTAGATAATGCGAGATTCCTGAGATGTTATACGAAACTCTAGGAGAAAGATCGATAACCAGAGGCCACGGTTACTGGGATTCCTTTTGTTCTTGGAATTCTTTAGGGGATTCCTTGAAGGTGAAACTCCCTATATAGGTCTCTTGCCTTCTCTCTCTCTCTCTTTCTCTCTCTTCATGCTTTCGTTTTTTCGATTCTTTTTTATATTCTCTCTCTTTCTCTCTATCTATCTCTACGTTAAAAAAAAAAAACATGTAGCAAAAAGAATACGTCGAATAGCTGAAAACAATGTTATCCTTAGGACATGTTGTCGCACAACGAAGATAAATGAAACACGTGGAAAAGGAAGCGTGACTGCAGTCATCGACGTATGTACAAAGTACCTATATGTACTTTGTCAACCGATTCATTTTTCATACTCTTCGAAGAAAGTCCTTTTTTCCCTCTCTTTCTTCTCTCTTTCACTCGGTTCCTTCTACTTTCCTTTCTTCCTTAGAAAAGTCTTCGAGAAGAACTCATTACTTCATCAACGATGATACACGTGTCTATCATCTGTTTTTTCTTATCTTTTATTTTTTATCTCCTTTTCTTTCTTCTTTCGCTCTTCCTTCTTTTTTGCAATTTCTTTTTTCGATCACTCTCTATTATTTTTATTAATAAATGATTTGTATCCATTGTGCATGCGTGCATGCGTGTATTATGTAATAATGTATATTGGTCTTCGCTATATTATATTCTTCTAATCGATAAAATTCCATACTAAACGATTTTTAATAATAGATTTATGTATAATGTAGTAGATTTAAGTATAAATATCTATATCTATTTTTATTGAATTTTGTCGACGAATTTTACGGGTCTGACGATTATAAATATTAAAGTTAATTCGATTTGAAATCAATTATATAAATCGAGTAAATGAATTCAGGACAACCCATAATATGATTATATCAATCAAAGTCAAGAATTATTGGATAATAATATTTACGATTTCCATAGGATTAAGAGTATGAAATTTGAAATTCGTCGAGTTGATCGAGTTATTATTTTTTTTTTATTTTTATACTCCAATACAAAATCATTTAATTCGAAATCAATTATGAATTAGGGTCAAATGAATCATTCAGAATGATATGCAGGCTATAAATTTATGTCATTGGAACTTATGAAATAAATTATCACGTGTAAAAAATTTCCTATAGAATTTCTAATAGACATTTTAAAATTCAATTACATATCTGCACACACACACGTACATACATAACATATGAATTTTATGCCAGGTTTATGACCTTCTCTCTCATTTCTTCTTTTATCAAATTCGTGATATTAAAAAGGACACAAAAAGATATCGTTGGTGTGTGCTGGTAAACAAAATGGTTGATTGCTCGCGGTATATCCACGAATACAATGATGTTTTTAAGCTCGAAGGTAAACGGGCTATACGAAGTTAGAGACATGTAAGCAAATTTTAAGCCGATCTCCAGTTCCGCAATATCCGTTGAGAAGCTCAGTCATAACACGCTCGTAAAAGCGAAAGAAAGAGAGAGAAAAAGAGAGATACGTAGTTAGACATAGATATATACATAGATAGACAGATAGATAGACAGATAGATAAATAGATAAATAAAAAAAGGAGAGAGAGAGAGAGAGAGGTAGTAGAGTTTTCATCGATAAGAAGCCGCCAACGATGCTTTCGATTTTCCGAAAAGCTTTTTCCCAAGGTTTTTGAGTCAGCGAACCGAGTCGAAGATGCCTGTGGAGGATTTGCTATGGCGGTACGGAAGCGTTGCACAATACCGTTTGAGAAAAGAAGAAGAAGAAGGAGGAGGAGGAGGAGGAGAAGGAAGAGGAGGAGGAATAAGAGAAGGCGAAGGAAAAGAAAAAAGAAGAGTAGAAGGAAACGTGGAAAATATAAGGGAAAGAGAGAGAGAGAAGGTCGTCTAGCGTGCCATGAGCGAACCACAACTTTCCAACGAGAGAGAAAGAGAAAGAAAGAGAAAGAATGAGAGAGAGAGAGAGAGAGAGAAGAAGGACGATATCTTTGGGTAATTACCTATCTCCGTAGAACGCATTAGTCTTTGTCGCCAGAGTTTCTTGGATCTTATCATTACGAAGACACAGAAAGGTAGAAAGAGAGAGAGAGAGAGGAAATATAGAAAGAAGAAAGCTGCTTGTCGGAACGACCGAAGCTTTGAGATGAATCGAAAGCTTTTAAAAAAAGGGCAATGAAAGAAGAGGGCAACCCTTTCTGGAATTATTTCGTTTCAACCATTAATAAGTCTACGTGGACATTAGAGAAATTTCTGTCTCTCTTTTCAAACGTTATCTCTCTATTATTTTAGTAAATATTACTCTCTCTCTCTCTCTCTTTCATTTTCTATACGAAATCTCATTTTGTCGAATTATTTTTTGTATTTGTTTATCGAAGGTCTCGTTCTCGTAAAAAAAAAAAGAAAATAATAATAAAGAAAGAAAGAAAGAAAAATAGTAATAGAAAAAACAGGAAAGAAAAACTTTTAATCGAGTTAAATTATAAATGAAATCAATCGTACAATTGTTCTTTTTTCTCTCTTTCTTTCTTTCTTCCTTTTTTGCTTTTCTTATAATATTCGTTTAAATATCGAACAAGGTAATCCGTGTGTTGTTTGTATATATGTGTATACGTATGTGTGTACATGTCCATCTTGTCCTAGCTCATAATACGAAGCAATAGGGTTAGACTGTCGTCGGTCAAACTCCGCCCTTCAATTACGATAGGGATTAGGTCAGATTGGGTTTTCCAGTGACGAACGGTATACGTCGGTCGAAACGAGGCCACTTCTCAACCCTCGAACAAAACAGCACTGGGAGAATTCTCTAGTGGTAGTGTGTAAAAGCAACAAGTAGCGTTCTAAGATTCTCTCTCTCTCTCTCTCTCTCTGTCTTTCTTTTTCTCTGATCGTTATCCCGTTTTATAAAATCGATTTTACCAGGCATTAAAACTTGATCGTTTTGAAATAATATTTTACAGGTGTTCGAATCGATTTATTGAAATATTCGATTTATTCGAAACATTGCTTGTTTTCGTACGTTCGATATTTGACGATGCGAACCGATGAAGAGACATTGTATAGTGATAAGTCATAAAATAACGAGACGACCAGTTTCGTGCGAACGTTTCTAGAATAACAAAAGGAATCGTGTTGGTTAAGGTGACTGGTGCAACAAGTAGTAGTAAGTATCGAGAAAGAAACTGCAAGTCCTCAACGTCATACTATACGTATACTATATGTATATATACACACACACACACACACACATACACATACATATATATATATATCTTTCTCTTTCACCTTCTCTCTCTCTCTCTTTCTCTGCCTCTCTTTTGACATATACTACTTCACTGCCAGTAGAAAATCTCTCTGGATAAAAGTTCGCTCAGACTGAGAATTTTTATCACCGGCGCATTCTTTTGTCAAACGGTTCCTTTTCTATATTTATCTCTAGAGTTCTTTCTACGTTTCTACTTTATTTTCGTCTTCTTTTTCTTTTCCTTTCCTTCCTCTTCCTCTTTTTTCCTCTGCTTTTACTTTTTTGATACTTCACGTCCCTATTTCTCCAAGATCCTTTCTATTTCTCTCCTTCTCGTCATTGAGAGAAATCATTGAAAATATGATCGGCCGACGTATATTTCTTTTTTTTTTCTTTCTTTTATTCTTTCGTATTAGAATATTTCGAAAAAGAAAAGAACAAAAAAATTTGTATGCGCCATAATTTATTACTTTTCGTTTGAGCCGAACGAAAACAAGGGGAAACGAGGAAAAAAGAAGAAAATAGATATAGAAACAACAAATAAAAAATATTTGCGTTAAAAAGATATCGTTAAAAAACAAGACCGTAATAACAAGATGATAATTTGGAAAAAGAAATTCGGGATTTTGAAGGTAATACGTCGTTGGGATTTTGTATGATGATTCCGTCGATGTCGTCGAGTGCATTAGACTACGTTATAACGAGATGCGCTAGCGTGAAATGGTTCGTTCATGGGGAATACCAGGAGAGGAGAGAGAGAGAGAGAGAGAGAGAGAGAGAGAGAGAGAGAGAGAGAGAGAGAGAGAGAGAGAGAGAGAGAGAGAGAGAGAGAGAGAGAGAGAGAGAGTTGGTAGGAGAAGATATGCACATACTAAAGAGAGAGAGAGAGGGGGTGGGAGAGAGAGGGTGGGTGGAGAGAAAGAGAGCGCGAGAGACCAACAGAGGGAGAGAGAGAGATAGAGAGATGCATCGTGGTTACATAGGTGGTCTCTCTACCTGCTGCACTCTCCTCTCTATCGTATATTCGAAGCTGCTTCGTCGAGTGGAACGTGGCGTTAGGTGGTAAGCACCTCATCGACGTCGCCTCCTCCCTCTGCTCGAGTTCATTTAGTTTACAGACAGCTTTGTCCGATATATCTCGATAACAATAGCTTTAGTGTCTGCGTGTGTGTCTTTCTCTCTGTCTGTGTTGCATGTATATGTATGTTTAATAAAAAGAGAGACCGAGAGAGAGAGAGAGAGAAAGAGATGAATGAGGGGAGGAGAGAGAAAGAGAGAGGGAGATAACATGGCGTATCGTTCGTAGGAAAATTTCTCGGTGTTATCAACGTCGTTATTTCCATTCGGTAAATGGACGAACGTAGGACTATTGTTCAACGTCCCGACGCATTCGTCGACGCGCGTTTCCTACACTATGTGTTCGTGCACCGACGATGAACGATTATTCCATGAGAGACGTCTGAAAGCTTCTCTCTCTCTCTCTCTCTCTGTTTCTCTCTTTCTCTCTCTATGTCTCTCTGTGTCTCTCTTTTCGTCTATCCAATGATTTCGACGAGACAGACGACAAGGTCCCAAGTAGAAACGCATTCCGTTGATTCGACTGCGTTTCTTTCTTTCTTTCTTTCTTTCTTTTTCTTTTTCCTCTTTTTTTTTCTTTTTCTTCTTCTTCTTGTTCTTCTTTTCCTTTTCTTTCTTCTTCTTTTTTGTTTATTGTACCCTCCCCTTCCGTCATCGAATAAACGATTTCGTTTCGTACGTCAAGCTACCAATAGTCTTCTACGTTTCTGCTGTCTCTTCGTTTATTCTTCCTTTTTTCTTTCTTCTTTTTTTTTGTTTGTTCGTTCGTTGTCTTTTTTCCGTTCTTTCATTTCTTTTTTATTTCTTTCCTCTTTTTTTTACCGTCCTGTTCCACTAGACGAAGATAGAAAAGAGTTATGTTGAATACAGGGACACGTTGATCGTAGCTAAAAACCTTTCAAGTGAGATTGATTTTTTCATTATTACCTAATGCATAGTCTGCATTCTCTCTCTCTCTCTCTCTCTCTCTCTCTCTTCTATGTGGATATATATGTGTATATATTATATACATATATATTCCTTCCTATATGCTCGTTCCATTATTCTGACGAGATGAGAGAGAGAGAAAGAAAAACATAATGGATGATGAGAAAGAGAGAGAGAGACAAGCAAAAGGCCGATATATATATATATATATATTTTATAAATATGCATTGTATCAAATAATATTGTCAAATATACTTCATATACATATATGTATCTAGATTACTTTAGATAGTTGGTGTATATGTATATAATGTTTTTTTGCTCTTTGTCCCACTCGAATATACGATGAGAATTTTTCGAATGCCTTTGTGAGATACGCCCTCTCTCCTTTTTTTTTCTTCAACTTTTTTCCTTAACTCTTTTCTTTCTAACAGTTTGCTTCTCTAAGCAGTACGTGCTCTAATTGTGAAACTACGTGCTCCGCCGTGTTAGTTGCTCTTCTTTTTCCCCAAAGGGGAATTACTAACACACACGTCAGGATACCTAGAGTATCCTTGCGACCATGAACTTTATCTGTATACTTTAATAATATTTTGCTTTTATTTATTTTACTTTACATTTTTTCAAATGATTATCAATATATATATATATATATATATATATATATATATATATATATAAATATTCGGAACTTATTTATTTATAATCAAATAAATCTTCTTTGAATATAAATTTTCAAGTATACGCAGTAGAAAAAAGTAATAATCTTTTTCTTTTCATCTCATAAGCTTTGATAAAACCCAAAAAAATAAAAAAAAATAAAAAAAATAAAAGTATTTACAAAATAAAATAACGCAAAAAAGAAATAATCTTTCTTCTCGTTTGTAAGAAAGATAAAAAAGTTGAAAGCTTTGACAGGGAAGAGGAAAGAAAAAAGAAGAGATCGGAAGAAAACAAAAAAAAAGGGGAGAACAAGGAAAATACTTTAAATATTGCATTCTGTCGAGATCTGCTTATTTACGTGCTTCTTTTAAATGTAATAAATATTGAAAATTACCGATCGCCCGGGTGAGAGATATATGTATAAAATATTAGACCAGTAAAATCCTTTGCCAAGTGAAAAGCACGTTACATTTAGAACTAGGACATACAAGTCCCTTTTTAAATATTTTATTAAATGCATAGAATATTTGATGGAAATAGGTTAATAGATGAAGAAGACTGCTTGAAAATTTATTGCTAAGAGTTTGCGACGTAGTTAGGAAAGCATAGAGGAATAGAAATCGCGTTTGGATTAGATCCCTATAGGATAAATCGAGCGTTCTCATAAATTTCTCTCTATTCCTCTCTCTTTCTCTGTCTCTCTCTTTCTCGTTGACCAAAACCTTTGCATTACTGCATGCTTCGAGTTGGTGTATATATATATATATATATATATATGTAGAAGGATCATGTATATAGAAAAGGATAAGAGGAGTTCGTCGACGTAGTTAAACGCTTTTAAGCTCGGGGCCAGTAACTACAAAGCTCTTCCTTTCTTCTTTCTCAACCAGTAGCGTATCTTAAGACGATATTCATTTGAAATTTATGAATCTGTTATCTTGATGCGCTGAAAGTAACCATCCTTTTAAGAAAGAGTAGCAGGGCATCGAGTAATTTTAAAGTCGACAACGACTCGGTTAATCGACGATTTCTTTTTTTTTGCTTTTAACGTTTCGAGAGAATTTGGTTTCTTATCTAAATTCGTTTTCGTTCGAATCAACAACCAAAACGTTAAGATATATCTCTTGTGGTTCTTGTTAAAGGAGAGAATCATTAAATTCTCTAAGAGAGAGAGAAATAGCGAAGAGATTATCCTTTTTGAAATGTCGTTTACTTTTATCTCGAAAAAGAAAGAGAGAGAGAGAGATTTCCGTATCGTGTTTCGTTCCAGCGGTAAAATCTAACACCGGCTCTTGCATTACCGTGAGTTCATTTTACTTCTTATTTCGTTACCAAAGACGCGATATCCCTTATCTCGATCCAACTCCCAATCTTCTTTCAAGGATGAGCGATAAAAAAAGAAAGGGAGAGAAAGAGAGAAGGATGCATCTTTCTCTGTGTAAGAAAACACCCCTTCGATAGTGACGGAACTAGTTGTATGTATTATCCTCTTACCTTTATGACGTTTAAGCTTTTAAAGAAATTTCCTTATGCATTGCATCGTGTTTTTAAAATAAACCACGTGTGATCTAACGTTTTGATTAAAATTATTCGTGTCGGACCGATGTCGACGCTTAGAAAATTATTTTTTCGGGGCATTTCTTTAATTTTCTTTTCTTTTTTCTTTTGTTCGTTCGATAAGTAGCGTTAATTCAGTTTATTAATTAATAATATTAATTGGTCAATGGCCGATCGATCGAAGTTGGAAATGGAAAAAAGAAATTATAGTTTGGAATTTTATTTTAGAATAAGTGGAGATGATGGTAAGACTTTAGAATGTCCACACTTCTATCTCTTCTCTCTCTCTCTCTCTCTCTCTCTCTCTCTCTTTCTTGGTGTGTGTATGTGTGTAATTACTGTCTGAAAGGATCACTGTTGAAATGGATCGATCGTAGAATACATGCTTCCTCGATTAACAGAATCAATTTGCCATTGGAAGGAATTTCGACGTAGCCACATCGTTTTCCTACTGTAGTTTCGAATACCCAAACGAAACGGAACTTCAATGCTTCCATTATTTCGATCAATTTGTTCAAGTATTCTTAGGTAAAATCGATAATTCTTCAAATTAATTAAAATTCTTCGCGATGTTTTAATATATTCAAAAATCAAAAAATACGTATTAATAAATGCGGAAATTTTATAAGAAGAAAGACATAAAAAAAAGAGCATTTTAATATATTTACGAGTTTTAATATTCAAAAAATATTCGTATTAGAACAAATATGGATTAATTCGGTTAATTATTTTTCAAGTATTCTTATTGTTAGTAAACTAATCGTCAAATTATTTTGAAAATCTTTGAAATTTTAACGCCTTTACTTTTAATATGTAAAAGATAAGATATATTATAAACTTATTCGTTAAATTTATTACAAAAGGAAAGAGAGAAAGAGAAACTAAGTATGAAATTTTGATGTGTCCAGTTCGATCAGTTGATTTAATTATTCTTATTCTTAATAAATGAATAATGAAATTATTTTGAAAATCTTTAATATTTAAGTATCTTTACTTTTATTATTTAAAAGAAGAAAAATAATACGAACTAATTCGTTAATTTTATAATAAGAAAGGCAGAACAAGGGAGGAAGCATAAAACTTTGATGTATCCGGTTCGTTTGATTTATTCAAATATTCTTATCATTAATAATTGAATAATCGAATTATTTTGGAGATCTTTTTAATTTTATCTTCTTCATTTTTTAGTATTTGAAAAAAAAAAATAAAATAACCCATCTGTTAAATTTCTCAAAGAGAAAGAAAAAAGGGAAGAATTTTTTGATTATGTTGATTGTTAGTATTTAAAAAAAAATAAATAATGCGGACTGATCCATTAATTTTACAAGAAGATAAAGAAATAAAGAGAGAGAGAAAGAGAGAGAGAGTAAGTTTTTAAGATGAATCGTTATGACATGTACGCACGATTATTAATATCATTGATAATAACGATTTTCGAATCGGATAGGAATGAAACAATCGAATAAACATGTCCTTACAGAATACGGATCTAGAAAGAACGTTCATTACTTTGTCGAAAATCGTGGAAGAACACTTTACATCGAATAATAGGGAGAGATTTTATATGCTTTGTAATAGGGGTTGAACGTAATTACGTGGCATACATTCGACGCACAAGGTATGCCTGTCTCTCGAAAGGCTATCAAAATTAATTGCTCTACGCTTTTATATGATCAAAAAGTTGAGAATAATTTTCAATAATGCTAAATGAACGGTAATTCCAAACAAGTTTAGTGATAAAGGAAAACATACGCTGTTAAACGACAGTATTAATGTATTCATTGATATTAAAATGATTTGTCAACGTAATATCATGTTGTTACGTATTAATGAAATTATTCGCACCTCAAATATTTTCTTAAAAAGAGAAAAAAATAAAAAGAAAAAGAAACGACGAAATTTGCCGACATTTTGTTCGACCATCCTTTCCCTCCTTTTCTCTCTCCTTCTCTTTTATTTGTTTTTCTTTCCCTAGTTTCTTTTTTCTTTTTTTTATCTTTTTTCTTTCGCTTTAAACCACTTTATATCCTTGCCTCGTACACGATTCCAAAACTTCCATAACGAGAGAACGGCCGAAAAGCTCGGCTTTCATTGGACGTTCCCGTTTCGTTAATGCGTTATAATTAAACTCAGCACGAATTTTCGCGTGGCGCATCGTAACTGGCAAATACTCGAGCCAATATCGTGCGATACTCGACTTTGTGAAATTTAAAGGGTGTTTGGAGGTGAGGGTGAGGACGAGGGCGAGGGACTCTTTAAACGTCGTTGAATTTCCACAGTCAGGCTTATGGCTGAGACTCTTAACATTTTCGTAATCGTCTTTAAAAATGTCAAACGAAGTATTAGTATGATATTATCATAATACGATAATAATTAATTAATATCATTAGAATTTTTAATGGCACACACAGTAACGAATAAATATCATAGAGTTATATAAAATCCATGATATAATAATAAAAAACGAATTAGTATCGCGTAATAAAAAATTGATTTTTCATTGAAAAAGATCAATGTCTAATCAAAATCTCATTTCGTAAGTGAAAAATCGACAGTCCGTTGACACGCTACTTTTATCTGTATGTCTTTGAAAAATTTATTTATGAGAGATAATATTAAGAGAATTCCGAATTTGGAAATATATGTTGAGAGTTGAGTAGAATGTTATTTCAAGACGCGTCAGTCTCTCAACCGCATGGACAATGACAGAGCGATAATGGTGAATCCACAAACGTTCTGCACAGAGTGACCAGGGTTAGCAGGCGTTCGAGGACAGCAATACAGGTAGCTTTATTGCTGACAGCTCGACTGAGTTTCAGCTTCTATCTCTCTCTCTCTCTCTCTCTCTGCATATATCTCTATCACTATCCCGTCTCTTCTCTATTCCGCTTTTGGTACTCCAAACTAACACTAGTGTAACCAGTAACGCGTGTGTGTGCGTGTGTATACGTGGTGCGCAGGAGCACACCATTTCTGCCTTTCCAACCATATCGACAACGTTCTGGACAACGTTCTACGGAAACATACGGGTCTCACTCTCTAGCTATAACGTAGCTTAATGCCCATCTACATCGAAATACGCATTCCTTGTGTCCTTTGACGGAGTTCCATCCGATGGTAAAGGGGATGATACAGAACGATGACTTCCGAGAGGAGGGAGGTTACATGGATGGGCTGGATAGAGGGATAGATTATCCCAGACGCAAGTCAAAACGAGTGGGTGCCTTTATTGATTTGTTAATTTGAAACGATTTCTCGTCGACAGAGCGGAATAATTTCCATTGGCGATGTCCGTGCTTTCGTTTCTTTTTTTCCTTCTCTCTCTCTCTCTTTTTTTTATTATTTTTTTTTTTATTTTTTTCTCATTTTTTTCTCTTTCTCTATGTACCCTACTTTCCTTCTCTTTTCTTCTCTCGTTCTGTCTCTCTCTCTCTCTCTTTTTCTCTCTCCCTCTCTTTTCGTTCATTTCGTTTTCTCTTTACTTTTTTAATCCATTACAATCGCGTGGAACTAGGAGGGGTTGGTTTCTGCGTTTTGGTTTAATACATTACGATTCTCGTACATCTCGAATGAACGAAATTACGCTTGGCTAATAATGTATGTCATTTATTCGATAAGCGAAAGAAGAAATGAATTCGTAGAATAGGCAACGACGATTCATTTTAATCGCACAAAAGAGATATTACAGAGCGAGCGTTCGTATTTTTTGAAATAAATTTTGTCAAGTTTAATGCGTTAAGAAAAGACGCTCTATCATTTTTATAATATCGTTTATATTGTTCATCGGTAATCGCGTTTTCTTGTAAACGTTACGAAAAGAATAAAAGATATAATAAATCGTATTACGACGAATTATACTACTTGTTGGAATGCGAGAGATTCGTATATGAATAGATCGGAATGAGTTGGTATCAATTTAAATATAAAAATATTTTAATTATTCACGGGATATAAACGGGAAATCGTTAAGATTTATCGATCGAAAAGGTCGAATTCTATCGGGTATTGGGTAAAATGTAAGAAACGTTGAGTGATGAACGGTCATATCGGAGATTCACAAATGAGATAGAAACTTCCAGCTTTGCGAATGGATTTAACGGTGAAATGTAAGGCAGAGAGAAAGAGAGAAAAAGAGAAAGAGGGACAGGGAGAAGAAGATAGAGGTTGACAAGAGAGAGAAAGAGAGAGAGAGAGTTTGACGAGAAAGAAAGATAGGAGTCGCAAGAAGGCTCGATGAGCGAAGAACATCGAGAGATGATTTGGACAAGGAGTAGAGGGGTAAAAGAGGGGTAGAAGATCGAGAGGGATCCTTTTTGTCGAGGTGTTAGGTTACTCTATCGATCTCTCTTCTTCCTAACCTTCCTTGGACTAGTTCCTTGATATAGATGCTACTCGTTCAGAGTGTTCGTCGTTTTCAAACGGGTGCAACGTGGCAAAAGATACGAGAAAGAGTATCGTAATCTCTTGGATGTTGTAAAGAGGAACTACAAAAGTGTGAAAGAGAAAGAGAGAAAGAAAAAGTACGAGGCATGAGTATCTACCTTTAGAAATCCCAACGAGTCCTCGAAGGATTCCAAATGTTTTTCTAACATTTTTGTCTTCTCATTCTTCTCTGTTCATTTAACTCTTATCGCTCTTATCGCTCCAATCAACGGCAATGCGGCCAACTGCTATTATAATTTTGGTTGTTAACGCATTTGTAAACTTTTTTCTTAATACAAATTGTATATTATAAAAAATATTATCAAGTATACTATGTAAATGAAATATTATAATCGTAAACTATGTATAATATTATAAAATTATATGCTATCTAATCAGAATGAAATGAAACAAATCGTGCGGTTAAACATTCTTCAAAACATTATTAAAAATCGATAGGTAAACAATACGATATCTCTTTGACATGGATCAAGGATTGTTTTATTTCTTTCTTTCGTCTTGTTCGTTTCTAACAAGTTATAGACCGTTCCAAATTTTCTCGTTGTTTATCTTAACGAAGTGAACAGATAGCGCGTGTGTAAACATCCTCGATTGTTAGATCGAACGTTCGAAGGAGTTAGATACAATGTGTTTGTGTCCGGAAAGGTCATACTCTTTTTCTTTCTCTCTCTCTCTTCTTCTCTCTTCCAAGATATACAGAAGTGGTGGGAGAGAAGCGGAGAGAGAAACGCATACCGTGAACATCCTTTGGGGATTCGTACGAGTGTAGTCGATCGTGAAGAGAGAGAAGGAAAGAGATAAAATCACCTAAGTTTCTCGAGACACAAAAGTGTGACTGGTCGGGGTTGGACAAACGTTACTTCTTCTTTTTCTGCCTGTGGAATCGAGAGAGACAGAGAGAGAGAGAGAGAGAGAGAGAGAGAGAGAGAGAAAGAGAAAGATAGAGAAAGGTAGAGAAAGAGAGACAGGAAATGCTTCTCAGGGGCGTGCATGTTTTCCGGGAAACGTTGGTGTTCCTTCGGGATCCAGAATAAGAGAGAACAGTGAATGGAAGAGAGGATATTTGTGTGTGTGTGTGGTATGTGTATATGTGTCTGTGAGAAAGAGAGAGAAAGATGAAGAGAGAGAGAGAGAGGTAAAAAAGAGGGACGATGTTCCTCGTCGTCTGAAAACTACTTAGCAACTTCCGAAGGCTCTCGGCATCGACGTTGAAGAGTCAATTTTAACTTTATCTCTGCGGAGTTTGCGGATTCTTCGTTCTCGAAGCGATGCCTTCCCTTCCTTGCACCCTCGCATCCTCTCTTCCTCTCTCTCTCTCTCTCTCTGTATCTCACTCTCACCCTATCTCTATCTCTTACTTTTTCTTTCTTTTATGTATTCGCAATAGCTGCAAGTACGAAGCCGAGATATCGTTCGTAAGTTCCATAATATTGGTTTCGACGTTGGTACGAAGAATCACGAAAGGATATCGGGCTTTAGGATCGATCGGAGTTGCGATCTTGGAGTCTTAAAACCTTGGCTTCTTATTTCTATCTATATATCTATGTGGTCGTCTATATATGTTTCTATGTAATATATATATGTGTGTGTGTGTTTTTGTTGGTTTATAGGTATGTGCCAACTGAAACATATTGCGATACTTGAGAGTGCACTCTTCTTTTCTCTTTTCTTCTCTGGTTTCGTGCGATAGACAAGTAGTTACTTGATAGAGTTAAGTAGATTGCTAATCGACGTTTCACTACGTTTAGAATCTTTTTTCTTTCTTTTTTCTTTATTTTGTTTAAGGATAATTAAGCCTTTTATCATCCTTTCTCGAAGAGATTATTTTTCATTGTATTATTATCGAAGTAATTTTAGTTTACTTATGTATTGTATTATCTTATATATGTATATATAGGTATATAGCACTGCAAGATTGCAACGTTGATATTTAAGAAAATGTTTACAGATAGTATCCGTATATAAATATAATAACTAAGTATAACTTTTCTTTACGTCATCGTATTTTCATTTATATTATACAGGTTAAATTTATATGCGTATGTTTATACGTATATAATATAATACATAGGTATACACATGGAAACGGAAGGATAATAAAATAAATAATAAACGTAATCATACATTATGATATATACTTGTAATATAGATAGCACATATAATTTTTATGCATATAATATTATACATACATACGGATACATTTTATTGATACATACCCGATATCAAATGAAACTTTATCTATATATACGATATTATTAAATGAAATTGATATGTAAATATATATAAAAAAGAATCAGACTTATACATGTATACACCTATATACATATATTTATATATCTGTATATATAATACATATATATATATAGTTATAACATAGATATCCGAAGATGTTCTGAGTCAGGTGTCCCGATCATCTATATTCCTGGTACCTCGTCTTTGTTCTCTAGCCGATGAAATTTCGTACTTACGGTTGTCCTAGTAGGCGACATGAACGGCCGAATTTTCGGATTGAATCGAACGCGCCGTCGTTGATCCGTTAAGAGAGACGAGGACCAACCGTATGGTTTCACGCGACGGAAGCGAGCGTAGGACGTAAATGAAATTTCGGTACCGGGAACACGATTACTTTGTTGTGCGAGACCATAGCCATCCGGGAAATTGGATGGCCGCTATTAATTTAATATGGAAGGATAGAGAAAGAGAGAGATATATATGTTGACACGTAGAGACACGAGAAAGGCTGGATATGCGTACGTGCGTGAGCCAAAGTGAAACAGAAAGAGAAAGAGAGAGAGAGAAAGATTGATCGAAGGAACGAATGAAAAAAAATTGGTGTATCCAAAACGTTTTTCGACGAAGTAGAAAGGTAATTGATAAATAGAAATTATTCAGTGATTCATTAAAATTAATTTACGTTAATAAGACGTCGTGAGTGGCACATCGATTATAGAAATGATCAATGTTATACGCATACATACATACACGTACGTATATATATATTTTTTGTTCTTTTTTATTTTTAAATACTTCGACATTCGACGTTCGAATCGTTGAAATTTTATTACTTTCTCTTTTTTTTATATGTTAACGGAACAGAAATAATGTTAAGTAATTATTTATTTTTGAAAAATTTCTCTCGCCGTGCAAAGTAGCAAGGTTTCCTTTTTCTATTTCTTTATTTTGCTATCTTTTTCTTCTTCTTCTTCTTCTACCGTCTCAAACAAGTAAGATCCACTTTGATAATCATCGGATCGTGCGAATCGTGGCAAAGTTAAAAACGTCATTCCATCCTTCTTCGATACTTTATAATGTCAAGGATATGTACTTACGTGGAAGAGATAGAGGCTAAAAGCAATAAGGGATTTCCCTTAGGATATCGACGATGAAAAAAGAAAAGTGATCTCAACGATCCTCCCTTCTAATCTAAGATCGATAAAATTTTCTTACGTTGGAAAAAGTGACGTGGGTGTATACTATATTATGCTATACTATATTATGCTATACTATACTGTACTATATTATCTGCGATATTGCGTTTTTAAAACATGCTCTAACGTTTTCTTCTAACGTTACTAAAAACTTAGATATATTTTTGTATACGAGGAGACGAAAACCTTTAGGGCTCTATACTCTACGTTTAACAGGAAACGTAGTAAAGAACGATGTACGAAAAAGAGCTAGAAAATAAAAGCATCTAGAAAAAAAAACAAAAAAGAAAAAAGAATTAAAAAAAGAGTAAAAGAGAAGTAGCGAGTTAGTCCCCCGTATAAAAGAAACCCAACATAATAGAAACTATATACTTCTTTTTTTTCTTTCCCCTTGCTTTTCTTCCTTCTTTTCTATTATTTTCCTTCCGCATGAATTTTCACCAGAGTGAATAGCTTCGCGATGGATCCAGTTTTTCGTAATTTCTCTGAAATTGCAAATAGGATTTTTCTTCTTTTTTTTCTTTTTTCTTTTTTTTCGATCGTATTCAAATTAATAATTGGATTTTTTCTTCCGCACTGTTTTCAACCGGAGTTTCATTTTGCGTTTAATATTATCAATCCTATGGAAAAAAGAATTTACAGATATGTATATATATATATTTTTTCGAAATATCTAAAAATATCATAATTATTGAATTAATGCCATCCGAAAGTTGTTTTCGTTTATTTATTATCGCAAAAAGTAATAACGAAATAAAGCGTTCTCTTCTTTTTCAATTGTCAATTCATAATACATATATAGATCGACATAATTGCATCTAATGGCAATATAAAATTATTTAAAAAAAATGGAGTCATGATTGTTACCAGGAGGATGATAGTGATAACCCATATTTCACGCGAATTTATCGTTTATGTTTCTTTGATGTCATACAACTCTGCGACGCGTCGATTCAATAATATACACCTCTTTTTGGTTTGTTAACGTACACCGTTGAAAAAACACACACACATAAAAAAAAAGAGAAATTTCTCTTCGTAAATAGAGTGAATACGAGCTTTCGGGCTTTGGACATGGGTAACATAACAAACACGGTGGTTTTGGGTGCCAATCTTTCGTGGTAGTGCTCGTTTTCACGATCGTGATCGCACGGTTGGTCTTCTAAATAATTTTCCGAGGCGAATCGAAATGACATTTTCGTAAATTTCAATTTGCAGATTGTGTTGTGTACGCGTGTACGCGTGCGCGTGCATACGGATACGTGAGTGTTATAAAATTTCATCAAAATATATCCTATTTCATATCGTAGGCGAAATCTAATCCAAATTCGAGCGACACGCTCGTATCCCGACTACATACCTACGTTTTTGCTTCTTCTATTTCTATTTTTTTTTTATTTCTTTTTTATTTTCTTTTTCTTTTTTTTTTAATCTTTTTGTGACTTTTTTATTTATTCTTTTTTTTTTTAATTTTTTTCTTTTTTTTGTGTAGGATATCTCATACGTATCAATTTTTTTTCCTTCTTTTTTCCCCATACTTTTTTTCTTGTTCCAGCTTTTAATAGAGATGTGTATATATATGTGTGTGTGTGTGTGTATGTATGTATGTATGTATATATAACAAAACAACTGGATGGAATAAAAATTTGCCCTCAATGGATTAAACAAACGAAACGTGTGTCTAGCACTAAACGTTTTATATTACTCGCGTACCATCGTATCTATATAAAATCTAGTGTCACTGAAAAAATATATATCGGTCGGTGTCGATGAAAAAATAAAAAAAAAATCAACGAACAAATAAACAAACAAAAAGCACAAAAAAAGAATAAAATAAAAGAAAAAGAAGTAGAAGAAGAAGAAGAATAGATAGTAGTAACGGATTGCGTCTGGGATTTGGAAAATTTTCTTTATTTAAACAATTTGCAAAAGTGTAGAAAATATACGAGATGGAATACAACGTCGTTCATATCGAATATGAATTTTTGCGAGTCCTTTTATATTTTGAATAAAAATCAATCGAGAAACGAGTACTTTAAGCGCTCGCAAAGTTTCTACCGTATGTATGTACCTATTTTGTACGTATTTAAGCGCGCATTGGTCGACAATACGGGAAAAACGATTTCGAGTTTCAATTTGTTCTCTCTCTTTCTCTCTCTCTCTCTCTCTCTCGTGAGAGAGAAAAGTCGATAAATGGCCTGCTCTATCTTTTTCTTTTGCATGCGCGCGAACGAAGAAGAGTAAGAGCTCTCGTTGTCTCTTTTTCTACTTCCCTCTTTTTCTTTTTCTTCTCTTTTCTCTTCTTCCTATTTTTATTATTTCCTTAAAAAAAAAAAAAAAAAAATACGAAAATTTTCTCTTATTCCTTTTTTCCATCGTGATATCAAAGGAGTAACTCGCGACGAAGGAGTTGCGATTAAATCGTCGAAAAAAACGATAGTTTCATATATATATATATTTTTTTTCTAGCCCCTTTGCATCCCACTTCACCCCTCCTTTGTTTGTTTTCATCTTATCATAACAATGAAAGAGTTTCTTCCCTTAAGCGAGTAGCACTTAAGATTTTTCCTTCAAATTAGCAGACTTTTTCTTTCTTCTTTGCGACGTTAAAGGAGGAAAGAAGAAAAAGGAAAGAAAAAAAAGGATGGAGAAATTGAAGAGGAAGGGGAAGAGAGAAAGAGAGGTAAAAAGAGAGAAAAGATGTTTGAGAAAGTTTTTTACTTTATCCACATTTTGGCACATTTTCGCGGACAAAGAGGGCCGCGGCCATGTCCCTCTGGAGATCAACGAATCGAGGTAAAAGGATGCCGACGACGACGTTGAAAGCATCAAAAGCTTTTTCTAACCCGACCAAGAGAAAGAGAGAGAAAGAAAGACAGAAAGAGAAAAAGAAAGAGAGAAAAAGAGAGACGAGTTATTACCGACAGTGCTGTAAGAGAAACCTGAACGCGCTTAGTGAAAAGCGTAATGTTGAAAAACCGTGATAACCTTCGTCGCCTCGTCACAGTCCAAGCGATTAAGTTTTGTATAAATTAGACGAACGTTTCTTTTCTAACGGGTAATTAATTCCTCGAGTTGAAACGACAAAGATTCGGATCTTAGATAGTTTTTCCCTAGAAGTTGACTCTACAAGTTTTTTTATTTTTATATATATATGTATGTATATATGTAGAAAACGTTTAACTACTTATCAATTGTTAAATGATTTTATATGGAATTAATTTGTAGATATTTTTTTCTTTATATTCAATCTTAGATACTAGAATTTTCGATAAAAAATTTTTTAAATAATCTACTTTGTGATATTTTTATGAGTTATAAAAATTTATTTTCGTAAAGTAACACAAATCTCGTTTGCCGCAAGCGTTACTTATTTAAATTTGCTATAACAAAAAAAAAAAAGCTTATAACAGCATTGTCTTTCATCTTCGATGTGGCTCAAAATTGGGACGAATCAGTAAATTTAAAATGAAAGAAAAAAAACAGAAAAGGAAAAATAAAATTTATTACGACCTCGTCGAATGTCTCGTTTCAATCAGTACATCCATGCAGAAAACCAGAGTATTGTATTGCTCTGTATATTGCTATATATACATACATATATACATATATATATATATCTACTGACATGTTTTGATCCATACATATGGGACACGAATTTTCCGAACAAACCCAATATCATAGACAGAACTGTTTGCGACGCTTGAAGATACATATCGTACGTTTAAGCTCTCGACATTGCTGTCGCTTGTTATATAGACTCTGCCTGTTAGATGCTACAAACGTCCACTTCCTTACAACCGTCTTCGCTATTCTGGAAATTGACTATCAGAGACGTCTCTAGCATAACGTGTGTTATGATTGGTTATGCTTACCTTATCGGACGATTCTGCATCTAGTAATGATGAATACAAATGTCGGATATACGATGAATACGAGAAATATAATAATTATATAATTATAAATAAATAAATAAATAAATAAATAATATATATCGTTTGAAACTTGTATTTGTAAGAGAAAAAAGAGAGAGAAAGAAAATCCACGCGAGATCAGGAATATACAATAGAAAGAAAGTAAAATTGATAAACGAGAGTGCATTGAACGAAAGCAATAGGGGAGACTAACGCGAACATATTTCGTTTTATCGGAACGATCAATATTAATTTAAATCTCGAGATTGGCATCGATCTCGGCGTATGCGAGATAGTTTCTATATAACAACTTCCAATTTTCTTTTACCGTAGAAGCGCCTGTATTCCGAAAAAATCGCTAACGCCGACATTTTTGGAAAGTGTCGTTAAAGCAGGTGCGAGTTCAACTTGAAATACGACTTGTGAGATGACGCAGGACGAATTAATCTTTGACGTGCGGTAGAGACAGAGAGAAAGAGAGAAAGAGAGAGATAGAGAGTAAGCGAAACCCTGTTCTGGATATATAGGATATCAGAGAATAGAGCGAGAGAGGAAGAGACAGAGAAGGAGAAAGAAAGAGAGAAAGAAGGAAGGAGTAAGAGAGAAAGAGAGAAAGCCAGAGAGAGAAAGAGAGAGAGAACTAGCTAACCCCTCGCTTTTCGAACATCGCCTCCTCACCAGAGGAGTCTACCGTCGTCGTTGGAATGAAAAGGTTCGGCTCTGGTACAACAGGAACGTCGAATGTCGTCGGGAATGAAAATTGGTATAGACGTCGTTCACCTCCACAAGGCCATATTGTATGACACCGCGAGATTCGGATGATTTATTACGTAATATCACGGTTCAAGCGAGAAATTCGAGCGAGAAACTCGAGAGTCCTCCCCTTTCTCTTTTCTCTCTCTCTCTCTTTCGCTCTCTGTCTCTGTCTCTGTCTCTTGTGCTGCTTTAAAATTTTCAATTGAAAGTTTGACGTTAAAGGTTCTATCGACGGTTTCGATCTATCGACTCCGTGCTGCACACATACATACAAATGGCTCTACCATGAAACATATATTTTATATAATATTTTATCGAAGATCGTGTTAGAAAGAAAAATTCGGCTCGTTATAAAGCTATTTTTTGATTTAGTCTGTTTCTCTCTTTTTCTCTCAGATATAAAGGAGCTTATTATAATTAAAAACGATAATCGTTAATCGTCGTGTGAGTTTGAATATACGCGTATTTGTACTAATCTCTTATTCGATTTATTTCTTTTTGGATTAAAATTTGTTCGTTCTAATTACGTGTATGTTTTGGATTAAAATTTGTTCTTTTCACATGAACGTGTATGTTGTATAAATATAAGTTTAGTTAACATCGTGTAGGAGAAACTTTGTAATAGCTTATTCATATACATATCTCGTGTTATCCTTTTTGGCTGAAAAATTGTTAATTCGAAAGTATAATCACCGATAAATTTAACTTACGCGTTATAAGTTTTCTTAAACGTCATGCAACTTCGTGGTCACGTATTTATGTATTTTTCGTTCTTTTTTTTTTTCTTTTCTTTTAATCAACAAATTACTCGTTACCTCGTATTAAAATAAAAAACAACAGATTAGACTTCACCGAATGTAAATAATTTTTTTTACAAGTCATATCGTAATTGAAATTATTTCTAAAAGTTCCACGTTAAATAATTTTTTTCTTTTACAAAAGAAACAAAGAAAGAAAGAAAGAAAGATCAAATTATACGGAATATTAAAATTACGATACATCGATAGTAATTCGATTTAACAATCCCTTTTATTCCCTGCTACGACGAGCTTATATGTCTCCCTTCATTGCCACTGCTCTCCGTTTCTAAAAGTAAACGTCAAAAACGAGTAATTTAGCGAGACGTTTAAAAATTCACGAAAGCATTCATTCTCTCCGTCGACGTTGAAGTCGACAGATACTTTTTTTATTCCCGATATTCCTATTCTTTCTCTTTTTCTGGCAAGGGAACCGTGTGGAGTATGGGGTGTGGGGTATGAGATGTGAAGTGTGGGGGTCGAGCATGCGCGTTTTCGTGGAAAACTCCAGTGAAAATGAAGAGCATTTTCCAATTTTCGTCTGTATATGACGCGAGCCTTAGCCGGCGGAATCCGCAATGCTCGGTACGTGATGGCGTTACCGATTTCGATCGTACCGAACGAAGAAGGTAGGCTACCGCTGCGGAATGATAACTTTTGAGCCAGCGACCTCGCACTCCTTCTACGTTACCACGTTTGATCTCCCGCCGAGTTGCTTCTCCGAAAGCTTTGGTATATATGTATGTACATGTTTCTTTATACGTGTCTGTATATATATATGTATGTATGTATGTATGTATATAGCAACGTGCAACGATGCACTCCGTTTTCTAACCAACCCATTCGCTTTTCTTGACACCTTTCGTTCGACGTCCGTTCGTGTTAGCTACAGCTTCTGCTACTGTTAGTATTTCTCTGGTATTACTGATTCTGGTATTACCAGTGCCCTGGTACTGGTCCTACTACTGGTACTCGTCCTGGTCCTGATCCTACTCCTGATCCTGGTCCTGCTCTGCTCGTGGTGTTCTAAAGGCGATTCATCGAGAAACCTTGCGAACGTAGAAAATCGTCTTATCCATCGATAGAGAAATTGAACAAGTGAAATTTTCTATACGTTTTTGTTCGTGACTTTAGAAAATTTTTCTATTCGTTACGTTTCGAACACACGTTCGAACGTTTTGAGGTAAAAAGAGAGGAAAGAAAAAATTAAAGAAAAAAAGAAAAAGAAATAAGAATAAAACGTGAGAAAATGGAGAAAACGATTAGAGAGGAAATATTGTTAAGACGTAAGTTGGTTTTTCCTTTTCCTTTTTTTTCTTCTCTTCTTTTATCTGTTTCTTTTTTTTTCTCAGTCGGAATAATTCATCAGTAACAAGCGTGCACATTTAAATATGAAGTAGTTTTACTATAACAATGAAGTGTATTATAACGTGAGGAAAGAAAGAAAGGAAAGAAAAATAATAATAATAATAATAAAAGAAAATATAATAAAAAAGAGGAAAAAAGAGGAACTATAAGGCAGTTTTCTATTCTCTTTCGTACATCTCGAGAGATATGGTTTAATGTTTCGCTTGGACTCCCTTTTATCTCTGTGAGATCCGGCTAGGTTATTAAAATAACTTGGTATGGTCGGTTAGCGTAATTTGCAATTGTAATTCGATGTTTGTTTGCGATATTATACACGTTTTATCGTAATATTATTATATATATATTTTTTCCTCTCTTTTTTTCTATTCAACTCTTTTAAATGAAATATAATATATCCAATATATTCGATCATCAATCGACAACGGAGACAAAATCGTTCTAAATTTTTTTCTCTTTTTATTTAAAACTAATGTGTAAAAAAGAAAGAAAAAAAGAGATGTAGCGCTATTTTTTCCCCTTAGTATCAGTATTATTTTGTGAAACGTTGATGTTTAAGAACGATAAGTCCACGTTTTGCGTACAAAGTATCATAAATAATTATCGTTTTTGTGGAAACGATGTTGTAATTATTTTCTCACGATATTATACACGATTTATCATAAAGTTTCTTTTTATTCAGCTTTTTTCAACGAAATATATTATATCTAATATTCGATAACGATGAGTTTTAATCAATCGACGATATAGACAAAAATGTTTGTAATTATTTTTCTCGTTTTTATTTAAAAGGAATAATAGAAAAAAAGAGATTAGATGTTCTTTTTTTTCCTTAGTAGTAGTGTTATTTTCTGAAACGTTGACGGTTAGGAATGGTAGGTTTGCGTTTTGCGTACAGGGTACCATAAGTAATCGTCGTTTTGCTGGAAACGGGTAGAACGTAGGAGATAGCAGCTGAAAGAGATAACAAAAGAGAGAAAGAGAGAGAGAGAGAGCCTACTGGGAAAGAGAATGGTCGCACCAGATGCGACGTGTGGCCGGATGTGACCGTTCGCGAAGGAAGAGAAGGAATTATCTCGTTGATGCTGAAAACGAGCGAGACGCGTTCCTGTTTTCTCCTCTTATTCCTTTTTATCCCTCCGCCACTACCCCGTCCCATCCCTCTTCCCCACTTCTCCTCTTTTTTTCCCTTTTTTCCTCTCTTCTTTTTTTCTTTTTGTCCCCCCATAACGATGTTCCAGTTACGGCGTAATATTAATTTGTCCTGGTGGAGGGCGTTACACGGAGGACAAGCAATTTTATTTACCGCGCTCGTATATGTACGAGCGAAGTGGTTACCTACTTGGAATTTTATTTTTTTTTTGCAGGTTTTATTTTCTCTTTTTCCTCCCCTTTCTGTTTTTTGCTTTCGCTTTTCCTTTCTCTTTTTTTCTTTTATCTCCTTCCCTTCCTCCACGAATTCTGCGCGAATTTTTGCAGGATCGTTTCGACTTAATCATCGTTGATATCGTCTAATGGCGACCGGGGTCAGAAAAATCGGGGAAGAAAAAGGAATTAGGAAAAAGTTTCTATTTTGATTCGTGATAAAACAAGTTACGTCGATGTTTGAAATATTTTATGTATTCGAATAACGATTGCTATAATTTCTTTTTTATCATTCTGTCATTATTTAATGATTAATCCGATGCTATACTTTTTAATATATCATGCATTTATCCATGTAGATATAAAATATTGAAAATTTTCTATATTACTTATCGATCGATTTAATTTACTATATCATTTTTCTTAAGAAACAAATAAATAAATAAATAAAGAACACACTGATCATCATGTTTTCTATTGAAATTATTTACGATAGTACTTATCAGTGAAGCCAATCTTATACTATTACATACAATATTTTATACGTTATATTATTCATTTGTATGTAGAAAATACTGAAAATTTCGGAGTTACTAATTGTCAAATTTTTTTCTGCAGCTTACTCGTGATTTTGTTATTAAAAATATTTTATATTTTATATACATAAATATATATATATATATATATATATATATATATATATATATATGTTGGAATTCTTTAGTTCAAATGGGTAGTATCCTTGGAGCGTGTGAAATAAACCGTAATTCGGTGCGATCGACGTACCGACATTTCGCTTCGCTCACCCACCAATGTATTTCCTTTCGACCATCGATAGAATTTGCGTTATCCGCTCGATAAGCTTGAATTATGTGCTTCGATAAATTTATAGTTCAACGTACAAACCGTGCCGTTATAACTGTATACATTTCCATCGGTAATATGTAGGTATATGTATGACGATATAAAATAAGCAAAGGGTCGTTGAATCATTCGCATAGATTACAGGGAGAATAGATACATGATATTACTGTAATCTTTAATAATAATACAACAGGCTCGTGTATCAGCGTCCAGGTCCAACTTCGTCTTCGTATGTATCTGTGTGTGTGTGTGTGTGTGTGGTTAAAAAGTTCCTAGACGGCTTCAAAAGTTCCCAGATGATTTTAAAAATCAATTACTCTTTTTCGAGACTGTTCGGGTTAATTCGTTTTTTTTTCTCTTTATTTTTTTCCTCCCTCACATCCCTTCCTCAGGATTGTAAAAAAGTTCCTAGACTCGTAGTTTTGTAATAAAAAAAAAAAAAAAAGAGGAGAGAGCGAAAAAACGAGTATTAAAAAAAAGTTTAGAAAAAGACTGATCGATTTTTAAAATCACTTAACTAAAAACTTCCTATTATTCCAACCTGTAAATTTTCTAAGATCTATTCCTTTATTTCCTTTGACCTTACTTCCCTATTCCTTTAATAATTACAAACTCCAATAATAATAAATTAGAATTGGGAACGAGGTCGTATGTATCGAACGTAAGGGATTTTCTTCTTTCACATAGGGAAATAACTTTGAAAGTGGTATACTTATTGGACCGATGATGTCTCTCGTAACATCTCTCGGTTGTAACAGATCTATCCTATAAATTTGTAAAAGCAACGTGAGCGATTTCACCCTAGGGGAAAGTCAGTTGGTAAATTCGATCGTCGACGGGGGCTATCTTACTGGCATAACGAAACTTCATTTTGTCCTTATCTTTTAGGGATGACATTTCATTCTCTTCTGGTAAAAAAAATATATATATACACATATACACACATATATATATATAGAAAGAGAGAGAAATATAGACAGGTAGATATATATATATATATATATATATATATATATATATATATATATATATATATATATCATCGTTCTTTACCATCTGGTATATTCTTCCAGCAAATTAGTAGAAAGGATGACAGCATTCATTACCGAAGAAAACCGGTAGAGCGGAACATTAATTCTTCCTGCTAATAAAACTCATCCGAGAAAGGAGAGATTTCTCATTTGCACGAGTAGGTATTTCACGAGTAGGTTCTTTTTTCTTTTTCGACGTACATTCTCGTCTCTCTCTCGTATCCCTATTTCATAATACTTAGACAAACAGTTCGCCCAACATCATCCTTTCGTGTTTCACCAAGCGAGCACACGAAACACTAACGAGATTACCTTCACCCATTCGTTAAGTGGAGAAAACTTACTTTTTCTTTTCCCTATTTTCGCTGTTTCTCTCTCCCTCTCTCTTTTTCTATCTATCTATCTCTATCTCTTGCTATCTCTTTCCATCCTTCTCTCCCTTCACTCTCTCCTTTTTACAGCTTCGAACGAAGCTCTTAATTTCGTTCGAGTTCACCGTGATTTCATTCCTGACTTTAGACAGAGATGAATGCCACAGTTTCGTGCGATTTTTCTTTTTCTATTCTTTTTATTCGCCCTCTCCTTCTTTCCCTTTCCTGCGTCCACCCTCGCGGATATTTTCCCCCGAGATTTGATTCCAACCAGTTTGTTTCTTCTTTTTTGTTTTATACCGAGGCAGCCCACCCCTTTTCCTCCTACCCACCATCACCCCTCCTCACTTCTTCTCGTCGACAAAACACAAACTTCGTCGTACATACTCCTGCATCTAATTCTTTTCTCTTTTCATCTTTTTCTTATTTCTTCTTTCTTCTTTTTTTATTTTTTTGAGCGGGAAATTTTTATTATTTTTTTATACTCTTCTTCTTTTTTTTTCTTTCTTTCTTTCTTTCTTTCACCAAAAACGTGTGTAAAAAGGAAGAGAGAGAGAGAGAGAGATGGAGAGAGAAAGAAATAAAGAGAAAAAATGGCGGATACTCGTTGGAACTTTGTACTCGTACAATACGCGCGTGGCTTTTCACGAGAACATTGTGAATGAGAGAAGGGAGGATTTGCGAGAGAAAAAGAAAGGTAGAGATAGAGATAGGTAGAGAGAGATAGAGATAGAGATAGATAATAAGAGTAAGAGGAAAAGGAAAAGGAGAAAGAGCTTTAAGCTGCTCGCACAACGCCGTCCTATTATGCAATATGCAGATTGCGGTGATACTTTCTCTAACGTGTTTTCTCCTTCTTCTTCTTCTTCTTCTTCCACTTCTAGTTCTTCTTCTTCTTCTTCTTCTTCTTCTCTTTTTAAGCCTTTCAAATTTTACGTCGAGTACTTAGGATACAGGACGCGTTGGGATTGGAATTAGAAAGTCAGTGGAACTTTGTTTTCCTTCCGTTGAAAATATACGCTAGTTTCTTTAGAGTCGTGTGTAATTTTCCTTGACGGATCCTTTGCTTTCTCTCTCTCCCTCTCTCTCTCTTTTTCTCTCTTTTTCTCTCTTTTTCTTTCTCTGCTGAGAGATCGAAATTTTCTAGCTCTCTCTCTCTCTCTTTCATTCTCTCGTTCTCGGCATCGCGTTCCCGTCCGAAAAGGAAATTAATGTTTCCAACGGTATGAGAAATTCGTTAAAGCAGCGTCTAAAATTTCCCCCATTTTTGTACGATAATAATGATGAAAAATTTCACTACGTCGGACACCTTCATTCTCAGGCATGCAATGAATTCTATCTTTCTTTCTCTCTCTCTCTTTTTTTTTTGTTTCTTTTTCTCTTTTTCCTTCTCTTCCTCTTTTTGTTTCACTTCTTCTTTCTCTTTCTGTTTCTCTTTCTCTTTCTCATTAACGAAAGAAGCTCTTAAATCATTGTCGAACGTTCACGAAACAAACTACAATAAATAAGGCATTCCCGTAATAGGATTAAAACAAAGCGTTTTACACGATGAAAATAAGTTTTAAGTTAATTATTGCCCGTAGTAACAATTAATTAGCCATTAGCTGATGTTGTTGAATCTTAATTAACGTCTCCTCTACGTTCCACGACGTTATACGACGTCTTAGATTATAATGTATTTTCTTCTACTTTAGAGCTATCTCCTAGTGAATAACTTATATCGTGCGAAAAAGAGAGAGAGAGAGAGAAAGAGAGAGAGAGAAAAAAAAAGGAAGAAAGGAGAAAGAGAGAAAGAGAGAGAGAGAGAGAGAGAGAGAGAGAGAGAGAGAGAACGAAGAATTTTCTTGAGTGAAAGCAAACTCTACCGTAGAAAAAGCTTCTTTACTTACACCTACCATCCCCTTCCATTCATTCTCTTCTCTTTCATTAATTCATTTAGAAATGAGATTGATTCTCACCAACGAAATCAAATCCTCTTTAGAGAAAAAGAGAGAGAGAGAGAGATAGAGAAATGATTAAAAAAAACAGAATAAACCGGAGAATAAATAGAAAAAAAAAAAAGAAGAAAAATCTGTAATAAAAATCCGAATTGCGTGGAGAGAATGACACAGTGAGTGGCATCGTTGAACGAGATATTTCGCTAAAAAATAAAAAAAATAAAATTCTTTAACGAGATTACCACGTGAGGAGGATCGATCGAACGTATTTATGGTTTAAGCAGATTTTATTGAATGAAAGTATAGTAAAGTGGTACTATTCGTTAGTGTAAAAGGTATTGAACGATTGGTAAAGAAAAAAGAGGAAAAAGAGAGAGAGAGAGAGAGAGAGAGAAAGAGAAAGAGAAAGAGACTTTTAATATGCGTCATGTCGTCGCGCTACGTTGTCGTTGATTTATTCGAGAAACTAACGAGTCCTTACTGCTCTTCTTTTTTCTTCTTCGTCTCTCTCTGTCTCTCTCTCTCTTTTTCTTTCTTGAAAGACCCTTTCAATTTTGCTTTATCTTCGTCCAAGCTTCGTGTTTCCCCGTTCGTATTTAACGATGACGACGTCCACATTGTTATCGCTATTTTCGAAGAGACGACAATTAATTGGGAAGATTAACAAGCCGTCTGTGTTCTAACTTGTAAGACAAGCTTCGCGGATTATTATTATACTTCCCGAGTTCCTTTTGAATATCGGATAACGCGTTTGAGCGAAAGAAAAAAATAGAAAACGAAAAAAAAAAATAAATAAATAAATAAAAAGAAGGAAGAGACAGAGACAGCCAGAGAGAAGGAGAGAGAGGGAGAGAGAGAAAAAAAGAAGAAAAAATAAAAAGAAAATATACGAATAAAAAATAACAAGACCAAGAAAAAAAGAAAGGAAAGAGAGGCAAAGAAAAAAGAAAAAGAAAAATAAGTAAAGAGGATAATCCCAGTAGTCTTTCTTTATAAAATCTCTCTTCAATTAAATATACACGAGACTGTGCAGACAAAAAGGAAATAAGGGGTATAAGGGTAATGAAAATATTATTGAAATCTTTAATAGAAAACGGTAAACAAAGTCTCATTTCCTTTGTATAACTGTACACCTGTAATAGTAAGGTATACTTGGTTAGACAAGGGTGAAAGAGAGAGAGAAAGAGAAAGAGAGGAATGACGCCACAAAGAGATTTGTACTCTTGGCATCGTACCGCCAAGAAAGTTTTCCAATTAAGCGTACCCAATGAGAAAACGTGCCGGGCGTCTACCGTTCTGTAAACATAGATACACGTTTCTTAAAGGGTTGAAAGCGTAACCTTTAAATTTACTTATTGTTGCAAGTCTTACTGCTTTTCTCTTTTGAAAGTGAATGTTGATTATCGCGCGTACACATTCACAAAAGAAACACCGATATAAAGACAGATACAAAAACAAATAAAAAGTAGTGTTATAATCATTCTCTCGTGGTTATATATATATATATATATAATGTACATAAGAGACAGACAGAGATAGAATCGTAAAGAGAGAGAAAAGATAGACAGAGAGATATATATACAAAGTATTTTTTTGTCGTCACGTAGAAAAGAAATTTTATCTACTTATTTTCATCCCCGTAAAATCTTTACGGTCCGTTTTTTTGAAACAAGTTAAAACACAATTGAAGCATTAGACCGTCAAACGGGAACACTTAATCTTATAATCGCATGAAATGACGTGCCTCACGAGATAGAGGGAGAGAGAGAGAGAGAGTGCCAGGAAAGAATATATTAAAGGATACGACGTTTTAAAAATTCTATTCGCGTTTGGGTGGGCGGAACGATGGATGGGGAAGGGGTTGGTCATGCGAACGAAAATCTTTTAGAAAAGAGGATTGGAAGACGCTCGACGAAGGAAGCTTTTTTCTTCTTCTTCTTCTTCTTCTTTTTCTTCTTCTTATACTTCTACTTCTTCTTCTTCTTCTTCTTTTTCTTCTTCTTCTTCTTCCTCCGCTTTTTCTACTTCCTTTTTTTCATTTTCCTTTCTCTCACGGAGATTATTAAATCGCGACCGTGTTCTTTTTATAAACGAGAGAGAATTACTCCTTTCATTTTTTTCTCTTGATCATTCTTATTATGATCAAGCAATCGCTCTTTTTTTTCTATGTCACTATGAGCACAATGATTTTGCGTGGGTGCGCGTTTAGAGAGAAAGAGAGAGAAAAAAAAACAAGATAGTAAATAAAAAAGAAAAAAGGAGAGGCGGAAAGAGGAGGGAAAAAAGGAAAATTGCATAATTAACTGCATTAAACGGAGACGATCTAGATATACGTCGTCGATCATTTATCAAAAACCAAGAATCGCCATTGCCCTCTGTGTGTTGACCAAATGATTAATGATCGAGCGTGGTCGTAAAAATGAAAGACGATTAAGCATCGTAACGATCGGTGATATTCGATCGACGATATTATAGGATCGATGGAGAAGAATCATGGGTGAAGGTAATAAAAGATATTTCTTTTTTTCTTTCTTTCTTTCTTTCTTTCTCTTTTTCTCTCTTTTCTTGTCTATTATGCGATTTGAAGGAATCACGATTAATCGTTTCCAAAGCATCGTACATTAGGCTTCGTTAAGTACTTCACGTAACTTGGGAATTATGAAAGTTTTGTCGGGGGCCTTTAAAGCGGCCAAGAGTTCTCGTACCTGTAATCGATCCCGTTATTAGATATCTTTCTTACTAGAATTGTAAGAAAGTAGAAAGTTTGTTAAAAGCTTTAAGCCTGGAGGGCTTACGATAGCAATTTAGTCGGTAGAATGCTTTGAAAATTATGTTCACGATTGGTGGTCCTTCAAAAACGTTTTATTATCGTAATTTACGTCCCCATATTGATCGCGGATTAATTGGAAAATTATTGTAAAAAAAATTTAATCCAATTATTAATTTGAAGTTTGAAGTTTCTTTTTTTTTTTTAATCGTATATATGGTATGTATATCGATAATTCGCGATAAAAATCGTCTTAATTTTACATCCTCCCTTCCTCATCTTTACCTCCATCCCTCGTCATCCCCTTTACATTTTATATTCTTGTCGGTATGCGTGCGGTATATAATACTCGCTACCTTTCTTCATTATTTCACTTCACGCCCCCGTACTCTCAATTAAAACAGCTATTTACTAGAAATAATTTATGCCACGATTATTCTTAACACTTCTCTTTAACGCTTTCGTTCCCCCTTTTCACAATGCTATTTATTTTTAATTCTTTCTTAATGGGAGTTAGTATATCTTTTAACAATAAGATGTATAGTTGATCAACTGCACGTATTTAACCAATTTCTGAAAATGATTACGTGCTTGCATTTCAACGATTTTCGAAATAATTAGAGAAAAATAATGTTTAGAAATAATCACGTGAATGTAGACATATATGCAATAATTATAATAAAAAGTTTCAGTATAAAAGTAAAGTGTATAATCTTAGAAATAATTTTTGAGAAATTTCGAAGTAATTAAGAGCACGCGTTTAACACGTTTCAAGGATAATTACAACTACGGATATAATACATTTTTGAAATAATTAGAGACACGTGTTTGATACATTTCGTATATAATAATTGTAAATACGAATTTAACAAATAATTACGAGCATCGTATTAAATAAATTCTTGAAATAATTACAATTTTTTCTATCGAGAAAAATTCTCTCTTTCTTTCTCTCTTTCTCTCTCTCTCTCTCTTTCTCTCTCTCTTGCACATTTTTCGATCGGGACATTCAGCGTTGAAAGGAATTCAACGGTAAAAGTACCTCGAATTTAAGAAAAGTGCAATAGCATAGCCTTTATCGGTACCATCTTTTGGTATTGAAAGCTTTCACGTCGAAGGACGACTCTTTTTCACGTGTGTGTACAAGATTAACCGTATAGATATACCCATATACATACATATGTATATATACTACTAAAGAAAATCCGTATGACGTATACGTATCAACGAAATAAACTTAAGTTAGTGTGGGAGTTCAAGAATACTCGAAATCTATAGCTTTATGTGTCAATTCCAATGTACACAAATACACAAACGCATACACGTACGATTCTCGTTTAACCGGGTTCCCCGATATCGATATTTTATCGGTCGATCGATCCATCTATCGATCATCTCGTGAAACATCATCCTCTCAATTTTGTTTTGTTCGAGACTCTTTCGAAAATATTTATTTACTTAGTTTCCTTCGAATATATCCGTATTTATAAAATAATAAATGTTTCTCACTCATTTAATTTCTACGTATAATTATCTAATTTATCGTTATTGCCATTTTGCGTTATAGCACGCGAATTAAGAGTAATTCAGAATTAATAAATATATAATATTCTTGGTGATAATAAAAGATAATATAATGACACATATTTTTTTTTTAACGATATCCAAACAGATTAAAAATATATAAGCAAAGGGATTATGAGCGAGCTCGATACGATCTAAAAGATATGAATACTCGTAATGCGATTCGACAAACTCGAACTTATTTCTTTGCCATGAATTTTGGATCTTCGTCTTCTTCTTTTTTTTTCCTTTCTTTTTTTTTCTACAGATGTCCTTCTAGCTTTCGAAAGAAACATGCCAAGTAAAACGAAATAGGATAGAAATTTCAAATAACTCAAGCCCCTCTGTAATCATCTAGTGACCTATTTTTCGAGACTCGCTACACATTTAGTGCATATATATATATATATATTTCGCTCGATCCCATGTGTATATTTAATCTTCACAAAGTTTTAACTTCAGTCAACGTACATGAGATTGTTTCGAGCATCAACACGTAATACTCGAAACAGACAAAATGTCGGATCATGATCGTTCCAAAAGTTAGAAATGCATGTTGATATGTGTGAGTTTTTCGTTATATAACCTGGAATTTGTAGCTGTTTCGCTCTATTGTTTTTCTTTTTCTCTTTTTTTTTAACGATTTTTATTATCGTCGAATATTCGTTTATCGGAAATTTTGTGACATTTTATTTTTGTCATATCGATGACATTTTGTCGTTCAAAAAAAAGTAACTTTTCTTTTAACAATGATCTATGGGGGGGAAAAAAAAACTGTGACCGCTGTATTTCCATAAATCAATAAATTTAATGCGAGGTAGAAAATCTCTGATTTATGAATATTTCTTTTCCGGCCGATTAGCAAAATTTGGTGGTATTATCGCGCTAATGATCGGGCGTGTCTCGCATTCTCCTTTCAAATAAAATAACGACGAATTACGTTTGTTGGATCGACGTTAAAAATTTGTTACGTAAAAAAGTCGAAATTAGAAATATTTTACTCTTTTTTATTTTTTATTCCTTTCTTTTTTTCTTTTATTTAATCATACTGTTATTAAACGAGAGACAGACAAAGAGAGAGGAGAGAGAGAGAGAGAGAGAGATTCATTATATTCTTATTTATAGCGGATTACGTTCGTTGGTTTGCCTTTAAAATTTGTTACGTAAAGAATTCAAGATTAGTGTAAAGAATGTTTATGGGGTATTATCTTCGTTGGTTCGATGGTACAATTTGTTACGTAAAAAATTGAAAATCAATAAAAAGAATTTTCTTCCTTTTCTTTTTTTTTTTTTTATCGAATCTGTATTACAAAAACGAAAGAAAGAGAGAGAGAGAGAAGATAGTTGAAGAGATTTATTGTATTCTTGTTTATAAGTAATTAAGATAGAGGGTAGACAAAGTTTCTCGTTGAATTTAATGTTTTAATTACACATTTTCATTTTACGAATAGTTAGAGAAATTTTAGAAGAGGATCGTTGTAGAAAGGGAAGGACGAAATTTCGAACTTACTTCGAGGAGTTCAACCGGAGACGTTTCACTACGGTGTCTCGCGCAGCGTCACTCCTTCCTGTCAGTTTCCTTTACGAAAGTCTGTCAGATTCGAAATCTACATTCGTAAAGGAAAGTCAGAAGAGGAGGGAAAGCTAAGAGGATGGAGAAAGGGAGGCAGGCAATGCCCTTATTACCTTGCTCTTCGAAATACGAAGGGATCAGGAGAATCGTGTAATCCGTTCTTCTAAAAACGGATCGAATCAATTTATAGTACTTTGTCATCATATTTATATCTATACACATACACACACACACACACACACACACACACACACACACACACACACACGTGCAGACAGACACATATGTATGCTATTTTTTACATCAAAAATATTCACTTTTATATTCATTGAAAATTATTTTCTCCTTAACATTTTTTTTCATTTCTTAAAAATTTAACAAAAAGCAAATATTGATTTTTTTTTATTATTTATCTTGAAAGTTGTTCGTAATTATATTTTGCTTCATTTTATTTTTTATTTCATTCCCGTTATTAATGCTTGTTGTTTTTTTTTTTTTTCACTGAATTAAAGAGCACTTTCTGATTCTTTTTTTTTTATTTTTCTTTTTCGTCCTAGAAATTGTCGTAATCGTATTTCGTAATGGATTTTTAATTCGTGTAAAATTATTCGTTTTGATCGTCGTTAATAAAATTATGTTAAAAATGACACACCGTCAGAGGAAGGATTGATTTTCTTCTTTTTTTTTTTTTAATGCTAAAAATCGTTCTATGTACCTAACGATATTTCGATTTTTTATTCATTCGAAATTATTTAAATTTCATTGATTACATACTTCGTGATTAAAGTGACCCAATCGTGATTAAAGTGAACCAAAGTAATTACCATTGATCGTGCTACTCGTTTTCGCAAAATTAAAAAAGAAACTTGATTAAACAATCATCCGTTCAAAACGAACATTCACTATTCTCGATAAAAAATAAAATAATTGATCGATCGATTAATATAATTGTACGTTATTAAAAATATATAGGTTCCTTCGAAAAAGGTCCAATTAAGAATAAAAGAATTTTTTATTCATGATTAGATAGAATCGACTAATTCGTAGATACCAAATAGTTTCCGTATAGTTTGAAAAGAAGATTGGACATTGGAATTTCTTTTTCGTTAAGATTAAAAAGTCCCATATCCAATAACGATATAGGGGAAGTAAGAAAAGGAAAAAGAAAAAAGAAAAGAAAAGAAAATTGCATAGATTCCAATTTCTTCTAATCTTAGGATATTTCCTTTTTCAAAGTCATTTACTCGTTCGTAAAATCGGCGTATCATTCGAGGAATAAAAAAATGTATATAAAGTATATATAAAAAATATATATAGAGAAAGAGAATAAGTATAAGTGGGGGAGAAAAAGAGAAGGGAGGAAAATGTACGCGTATGGGGTTTCTCTTGATACATGCATGGTTGTTTTCGATACCCTGAGGCTTCCGTTTCGATACTATTTCCTTTTCATTTAATTTCATCTTTGTATGTGCTCTTTGACATCGTAGAAAATAGTAAAGAAGAATAAAAAAAAAGAAAAGCAAAAAAAAATATATGAAAACAAAAAATTTCAAAAAAAAAAGAGAAGAGAAAAAGAAGATATACAAAGAAAGAAAGAAAGAAAGAAAGGAAGAAGAAAGAAAGGGACAAAGTTCTTTCTTCTCTCTAGAATTCTATCGTATGTTCGAAGAAATATAAAAGTAACAAGATTGCTTGCTTAAAGCTTCTCTTGGCTTTGGATGAACGAAGGTAAAAGGGAACGAATCAAAGGTCGCGAAAGATATAGACGATGCTTTTATCGTTAGTATTCTATTCGTCATATAGACATAATACAATATTATTACTTAGGTTTTTAGCGAGGAAAACGAAAGAGGAACCTCAGAAATTCTCCTTATTATATTGTAAAACGTGCTAGCGAATGAAAAGGTTATTATAGTAGTAGTGAAGTATAATACTAAGGTTATAAATATATAGACGAGTAGTGCTGTTAGTAAAGGAGCTGCTAAAGTGAAAGAGCGAGATAGTGGAAGAAAGAGAAAGAAAGAGAAGGAGATAGATAGACAGATAGACAGAGAGAGAGAGAGAGAAAGAGAGAAGAAAATATGCAAAGCAATTTCCATCCATCAAGCTAGTACCTATCGCTGATCTCTCTCTCTTTCTCTTTCTCTCTTCTTCTGTGTATTTTTCCTGCTCCTTTCGCATTCTCGAATTCTGCGTTAAATAAATCTTCTTTATCTAAGCAAGCGAACGTAAAGAAGTGCGTGTTTTTCGTCGTCTCGCGCATTTTCGATCTCCAACATGCAGCCAGCCGTTCTCCTGACACAAACCATTTGTTCTTTTCGTTGAACGAAAGTAGAGCAACGAGAGAAAGAGAGAAAGAGACATGAGTGTTTTCACTATCACTGACGTCATCCTTCTCTTCATCTTTTTCCCCTTCCGCAACTGTTATGATCCACTCGAAGTAGCTCGTTTTCCTATACGATGTATTCGAAGCTTGTTGGAATTAAGAAAAAAAGAAAAAGTAAAAGTAAAAAGAAAGAAAACACCGGATAAAGAAGAATATTCAAACTACAAGAGTGAAAAATCGTTGCTATTAGATTGAAAATACACGAAAATCGTTCGAATTATGTTCGTACCGTGTTTCTATCTACGTTTTGTAATATTTGCATATCTTTATTGTCCTCGTACTTAATACTTCTTTTCTAGTTTCTCGAATTTTGTTAATTTTCGAGTTAGTTATTTAGTTAATATTCGACTTGTTGAATTTGTTATTACGATGGTAATAAGGACTGTATGGTTAATGAGAGATTTTCGTATCGTTTTGAAATACACTAGGTTTTAGTAAAAATAATTAAAAGAATATATATATTTTTGAAAACTGATAAAAATTGTTTCTTTTTAAATTACCTATTGTTTACCATTTTCTCTTATTAAAAACTTGTTTTCGTATAAAATTGGTTCATCAGAGAATAGATAGGTACAGGTAGATAGGTGGGTAGATAGGTAGGTAGGTAGATATATGTACTAACGAGTCATTAATTATAAATTTTCTATCGACGTTAACGATAAAGGAGAATAGAATAACGTTTGCCAAACACTTCGTTCTCTTCGTTGTCAGTTAATAAAGATCAACGGAACAGAAATGATGGAATTGTTTCGAATAAATGATTCGATCAAAATCGAAAATCTCATTAATTCATTGTACAATTTATATAGAGCTTCTTATTATCTTTTATCGAAATATTTCGAATAATAAAGCGAGACTGTTTGTCTCGAAGAAACGATTTAAATTATTAAAGTTTGTTGTTCGTTCAATGAAACAGTGAGAAGTATCGTTCTAGTAGAAAATAGAGAGCATATATTGTATGTATGTGTGTGTATACATCGGCTTGAGTTATGGAACGTCACAAAGTTTCACCATTTTACAAGAGTTAATGTTTCCTAGCAAAGAAGTGTACTCGTTTATTGCTTAAGATCCCCATAGATCTTACGGTATGATCTTACTTACTTTTATGCGGAATGGTTTATTATTATTTGCCGTCTTTATTATTGTTTGTGCTGTTATAGACTAGCGAGAGAATTATTAAAACCATTTGTTACATATTTATATTAGATAGTGTCGTAAGTATTCTAATATATAATATAGTTTAGTCTATAATATAATAAGCATTTTATTCTCGTAATAATAAATATCATTTTCGATCAATGATGAAGCATGTATAATTTTATCATTTCTTTCCTTTTTTCTTTTTTCTTTCTCTCTTTCTCTCACTCCTTTTCTTTTTTATTTTTGCCATTAACGTATTCCATTAAAAAAGTATTTCAACGTGAAAGCCGACGAAAAAGACGCATTGATTTATACGAACAATTTTAGCAAAATACGTGAATACATATTTCGAACATATAATTAAACGCACTCTTATAATCTGTAGATTTAAATAATGAATATATGAATGTTCTCTTCCGTTGGATACTAATTTTTTATTAATCACCATTCATTATATATTACATCATTTATTTGTAATTTGTTGTATTTATGCCTCACCCTTTTTCTATGGGATTTATATGACATGTGTATTCGATTTATCTTCAATTTATATTCCTTTCTCTTTTCATATATATATATATATATTTATTCCTGTTAAATGTGAAATTCGAATAATTCCTGATTTCTCTGAATTTTGCGTGAGAAAATCGATCACATAGCACGTTATAAAAACTGGTAGCATTTTATCAGAGAAAGTTATTGCAGAGTGTTAGAGAGAGAGAGAGAGAGAGAGAGAGAGAGAGAAAGCGCACGATTACTATACCGTTCACATAAAAATTCGTTCCTTTGATCCGTAGCCCGATTGATCGAAAACTTTCGTCATATAGTCGATTATTGATCTCCGAACATGAACGTATATAACTTGCCGTCACAAAGAAACACACGAGGCGGGTACTTTGACGAACGGGTACTCGCCGTGGTTTTTTTTTTCTCTCGGACGTTCGATCCAGAAGCTTTTGGTTGTTACTCGATAAAACTTTAGCAATTTTCGATCGGTACCGATCGTCGATTTAGGTATAAGAGTCCTTTTCAACCATGTTGATAAGAGTCCACCTCTCTCTCTCTCTCTCTTTCTCTTATAATTTTTCTATTTTATTATTTTACTTTATTTATTTATTTATTTATCCTTTTTCCTTCCATTTTTGTTTTTCCGTTCTTTTTCTCTTTTTCTTCATTCGTTCCTATTTTTCAAAAGACGAAAGTAACAAGAATAACATTCGATGGGACATGATTTAGATCTTTTATGGATATACATTCTGTAAGATTTATAAAATTTCCATTTACACGCATCAACGATTCCCTCCTCCTTCCACCCTCCTCCATCCCTTCCTCCTGTTTACTCAAATACAACAAAGAGCGTCCGAGCGGATGTACGCTGGTTTTTGGCTCCTATCCTACGAATGATATTCTATCCTCCCTCTGTGTGTTGTACTTTAGAAAAAGAGGGTAACGAGAAAACAAGAGCCAAGTCCATGGTGTTTCTATATTTTTTTCTACATCTTTTCCGTTCTTTTTCAAGCGTAAAATATAAAGAGAAAGGTAGACAGAGAAAGAAAGAACGGAAGATACGAAGAAAAAGAGATTGAAATAAAGAAAAAGAAAGACAGGACCAGAGAGAAAAAGAGAGAGAGAGAGAGAGAAAGGAGAAAAAATAAATAAAAAGAGAAAGAAGAAAAGAAAAGGAAAGAAAAAAAGAGGAGTAAAAGAAAAATTACCTAGTTATCTTTGAAGTCGAATGCATGCTCACAAAATTTTCCTACGTGCTCGCCGGTTGAATTTTGTTTCGAGCTCCATCGCGTATAGTCGGTGAGTTAATTCCGGAATGATAAGCGAGGATAAAAGGAGATGCGTGAGAAATTACATGTGAAAAGGTTGCTGAGTGGAGATGTACAAAAAATGGTAGAGCACGAAAAGGCTCACTTGAAAGCTCGTGTAATTAGCAAGGTTCTCTCTCTCTCCCTCTCTTTCTCACACACACACACTCTCTCACTCTCTCTCACTCTCTCTCTCTTTCTTTTGCCCATTGCTAAAGATAGAAAATGTAGAGATTCCTACTATGGCTTTATCCACACAGAGAGAGGGGGGGGGGAGAGAGAGAAAGAGCTGTTGAAGGATGAATAACGTAACGAGCCAACGATTGTAACTTCTCCGATGTATTTTCAATCGATGTTAATGGCGATATCGGAAGTAGAAACGGCGTCAAATTTAAAGAGTATAATCAAGCTACACAAAGTGAGCTAGACGAAGTGAACGCGGATATGTTTCATTTTAAAGGAGAAAGATATTTTTCAAAGTCTTCGATAATCTTTTTTGTGTTCCCTTCTGTTTTTCGTTTTGCCTTCTTTTTTTTCTCTTTCTTTTTTTTTTTAGGTACTGCAATCGTTCGAGGAAAATTAAAGAAATCGTTTCTCCTAATCGTTTTAACTCAAACGTATTGAGAAAAGAAAAGAAAAGAAAAGGAAAAACTTGTAATTGAAAACTTTGTAATTAATATTGTGTGCGAAAGAAACAAGAAGAAAAATAAAGTAGATATAAATAAAATCTCGAAAGCTGATCTTGTCAAGGTTTTTTCTTTTTTTCTTTTCTTTTTTTTTTGGAAAAATTTTATTCGATGAAATTTAAGTCGATGATGATTTATTTCTTTTTTGTTCTTTTTTCGTCTATCGTGCTTCTATAAAAATCTCGCGAAATCGAGTTAAATCGCGGATAAATTGTTTGGACGTAATGTATTTCCACGTGTGATGTTAGTTATCTCTCTCTGTACACTCGATGTGCTACGATGGTTACGAAGACGACGTAAATTCACTTGTACGAAACATTCGCCCATCGACACTCGTTACATTTAATTGAACGATCCGAAACACGGGTGAACCTTCGTAAGCTGATCTTGTTCGTGAGCTCGCGATTACAAAATTAATACGTTTCCAATTAACTCAATCTCGTCTGGCTTGCAATTAATTCGAAATGGCTTCGAGCGCTAACCAATTATCGTTAATTTCGTTTTAAAATAGACTATCCATACAAATAGTAGTATACGTGCATACGTACGTGTACGTGTGTGTTTTTGTATAATATATATATCTATCTATATATACATATGTATAAAGTGTAAAATAAATGCATGCATGAAACACATCGAGTACGACGAGAAGTTTTACATTCAGAGAATTTCAATTTAAGAATTTAAAGACAAAAATATTTCGGAATTACTTAAACAAAATCATCCGAGATATTTTCTATTTCCGTTAAAACTCAGTCCTCAGTTTGCGGATTCATAATCTGTTATTCCAAAGCCGCAATCTACAATTTGCAATGCCGCAACGTGCAATCGACTGTCCGCAAGCCACACCCTACCAGCCACAACCCACAACTCCCCAAACCGTAATACGTAACCTACGGATCTCTAGGACCAAACGGATCTCCAGGACCTACGGATCCACGTAGTTCTGCGACCTATGATCTACGGCATACGTATGTTAACCCGCGTTCGTATGTCTTCCGATAGAGATCCGAGAATACCTAGAGGTAGTATACACGTAAGCATTAGCTATTATGGCGACAACATATCTCTACGAATATCTAGTTGAAGACGAGTTCTGAAATGATCAAATTATTTTTCTAACCGAACACCAAACTACGATAATAATATACGATGGAACGAACCGTACTATCCTTTATTTTTTTATTTCTTTTTCTTCCGAAACGAGTAACAAAAAAATAGGATACATGTAGAGTAACCTTTGCAATATCGAACAATATCGATTTCAAGACGAGTCGAAATTATCGAATTATTTTCAAAAACTAAGAGCAACCTACGACGATAATCTACGATGGAACCGTCTTATCTTCTTTTTTATTGTTTTTTCTTCTTCGAGTACAAGTAACAAATCCTTTTACCACGATTGGGTTACACCACTTTCTATCTTTCATTCGATATCGAGATTAATCGTATTAACTTGGCACGACCGCTCGAAACCGGAAACGAATTTCTCGTTGAAACGATTTAAGGATGCCCGATAAGATTTTGGCTCTTGTCTCTGGGGGTAACTGTTTGCCGATAAAAATGATCTAACGACATGGGTGGTTCCACGATGGTTTTTCTCTACTCTCCTTCCCTCTCTCTCTCTCTCTCTTTCTCCCTTTCTTATCCACCCCTTCTTCACATATCAATCCCCTTCCTCTTTATTTTTCTTCTTCTCGTCCTCGCGGTTTTCCACGCGGATCAGCCAGAGTTTATTTACGATGTCTCACGCTCGATTACGTCGAAAAATCCGCGTGCCCGAGAGAAGGTCGTCAAAGACAGGACGGGCGAGAATGGCTGACTCGTCGTCGATCGCTTAGCCTATACTCTATCTCTCTCTCTCTCTCTATCACTGTCACTATCTCTATATCTCCTACCTTCTCTATCTCTAGCTCTTACCTCTCCTTTTGTTTCTACGCTAGAACACCTTCTCCTTCCGCGTTCGTTGTTAACACGGAGTTGAGTTTACACGCTTTCTCCTCCTCTTCCTCCTCTTTCTTCTTCTTCTTCTTCTTCTTCTTTTTTTTCTTTTTTCTCTTTTTTCCTCTTTTTCTTTTTTTTTTTTTTTTTTTTTATGGTTATCTTTCTTTAACGCAAGAGAATGGCTCCCTAGTGACTCCGTCGTCGATGTTGTTACTAAAACTCATTCTCGTTTAATCACTACGCGATCGTTATCTGGTAACAAACGTCACCTCTATCCCACTCTACCCCTCCTCCTCCTTCTCCTCCTCCTCCTCCTCCTCCTCCTCTGCTCCCGCTCGGCTTTGTCGTCGAAAAAAGAATTTTTTTTTGTTTTTGTCTCTCGTTGAAATTTATTTATCCGCTCTATAGAGAGCACCAATCGATATTTTAAGTAGATATCGTATTATTATTTTTTAATAAACAGTAAGAGATATTTTGTTTTTTACAGATAGAGTGGATACAGTGAAAATCTGTGTATATAATCTACGTATGTATTTGATTTTCAAATTGTAGGTTGCATAAAAATTTTTCTGATATACTTTTTGAGCTTTCTTTTCTCTCTTTTTCTTCCTTTTTTTTTTCTCTCTCTCTCTCTCTCTTTCTTTCTCTCGCTCTCTGCGGAGTATTACTTCTCTTTTCACTCCAAACGACTTTGGTGAGGTCTCGAAATGGTGGCAGTAAAAGCACCAGTGGAAAAAGAAAATCAACTGGGAACCACCGTCTCTGTTCCCCTTCGAAAGCTTTTAATCCCACGTAACGTTATATTATTTTTTTCTTTCCTTTCCATTTTTTCTCTTTCTTTTTTTTTAAGCCTGTCCCAAAGAATTCAAGCTACTTCCTGAGAAATAAAATGAAAGAGGACTGTACCTTCGGTTCTAGAGATGGGATGGCGGGTAAGAGGGATGGTAACAGTATCCATTAACATTCTTATACGTGCTTACGTTTTTCCTTTCTTTTCTTTTCTTTTTTTATAACAAAATAGCATTTCATTCTCTGACATAGTTATAAGCGAACGCAACGTCGACGCAACGCGACGCGACTTTTGGCTCTTTCGACAAAATCGGAAATCAAACGATGAAGCTTTGAATTTATATTCCCCTGAAAACTGTAACGCGACTGTGGAAACATGCACGTTATAAATCACTTGCTTTATCCGCCATCCTCTCCCCTCCATCACAACGCGTTTATATGTGTATATATATATATATATATACACACACACACGCATACAGACACACCTATATTCTACTTATATATAGCTGTATCGTCCGGCGTAGCGTGCGTTAACGAAAAGAAAGAGAACGCACGTTTGGGGATTTATTGTACGTAACGAAGATTTAGCGAGTCTGTATACTGAAGATTAACCATACTAATTCCACGCTAACTTGGCCAAAACGATGTTGCGCATAATGTGGTATCATAAATAATATTGAAATAAAACTCTCAGGCTTGTCCCTCATTATCGCGAAATATTTTTTCGAATATACTACTGCATTCCTGTGTATTACGGGTTTTATTTCCTCTTGTATTCTTTTTTTTTTTGTTTTTCTTTCACACGCGACCAAATTTAGTTTCTTTGATATTAAATTTATGGTACGTTCATTGTATATCCCATGTTCGTGCTTTTTCTTTTTTTTTTTTTTTTTTTTCTTTATTTTCATTATATCGACGAATACATTGTGAAATGCAATCTTTTTTTTCTTTTTGTTCGTTCTTTATCTCGTTATTAGTTTACGTCATTGCATCAATCAAAGTCAAGATGAATTGGTAAAAAATAATATTTATGATTTGATTATTTTCTTTTATACATATATATATTTTTAATGAAATCCGTCAAATTGACGGGTGCATTAAAAATGCGTGGGTTGCTTATTTATTTATTTATTTATTTATTTATTTTTGTTCTTGTTATAATGTTAGCTCACGTACCATTACATCAATCAAAGTCGATATAAATTGATATAAAATGATATTCATGGTGTATGTAATATTAAACCGATTTCGCGAATCTATTTCGTTAAATATGTGAGATATTTAATCGAGAAGAGAAAACTAAATTGTATGTTGCACTCGTACCGAATTTGATATCGATTCGAAAGACTTATGGGATTTAGAAATTAAGACGATCGATAATGATCCATGAAAGAAAAGAAAACAGAGAAGTATTAAACGTTTTGAATATGAAATAAAAAATTTAATTTTTCAGGATAAAAAATATATATAATGTGTGATATAAAAATGTTACATAAAGTACATTGACCTTTCTTTATCTAACTATAGCGACATTTTGAGGATTGTAAAATAAAGGGAGACGGAATATACTGAAAAATATTATACGAGTGGAATGTATACACACATATACATACACACATATATATAAAGATATATTCTGTATCGCGATGAACAATTAAAAGTAAAATAGAGTGCGTACAAGAGAAGACATTGTGTAAACCATTGTCAAACGACAATGAGAACCAGCTGTTTTTAATTCTTACGACAATATGAAATAGCGTAATTTGCGACGACGAGGATTCGGAGGGAAAAAAAAAATAAAATTGAAAGCGTTCTACCCGAGGATCATTCGAGTGAGCTACTTGACATTTTTGTTATACGTTCGTATGGTGCTCTCTTAATAAACTCTGCTTGTTAATGAAAAAGAAGAGAGAGAGAGAGAAAGAAAAAGAGAGAAAAAGATAGATAAAAACCACGATGTTTTGCTAATGGATAAAAGTTATTACAAAGATATTCATTCTGTAGCAAATGAGATACGTATAAAGAAAATATGAAAGAAAAACAAGAAAATGTGACTGCATTTTAATTAGTACATACTCTGATATTAATTAAAATTTCTTGAAATTAATCGATTTTTGTTTATTTATTTGAATGTTGATTGATTGTAGATCTTTTAAAGATCATTATCGATGAAATTTCATTGCAGTCACGAAGTTCAAAAACATGAAACGAAATTATATTTATCAATCCAAAATATCCTTGCAATTTTTATCTCTAATTCAACTTTTTACAGTAAGATACGAAAAGCAACAAAAAAAAAAAAGAAAGCAAAGAAGAGAAAGAAACGAAACAACAGAATTTCACTCGTGATGATATATTTTAATCAGAACATGCTTACGTCCAGTTATGACGTTATATCGCATCACGGAAAAACTATTGTAACAAAATTTTATTCGTTCTCCGGTTAGTCGAAAGGAAACAACATTCTCTTGAGCGGTGTAGCAGTATCGTATGTAATTTCGTTGAAGTGCAGCGTTTGGGGGAAGTTATCCCGTCATAAACGTTCGTGGTTTCGATTCGGACATAGATACGTACGTATACATAGATATATCTATAGATGTTAACTATAGAGATAGATCGGCAGACGTTGCTTGAAATGCCTCCGAACCGGATAATTGGCATAACTCTAGAGATTCTGTCGCTATTAAATGAAAATATGAATGGAATGTTATCTATATGGCGTCAAAGGAAGAATCTCAATGCATCGCCTTCTGACTTATCTCGATAGATAGATAGATGGATAGAGAGAGAGAGAGAGAGAGGTATATAATATAGGTGATCCATGTATTTCATCCATGAAAGAGAAACGAAGAGAAATAATATTTTTCGGATCGAACGAAACGAATATAACGAAATCGCACGAATTCAGAAGGATCACATCGCTATGAATAAGTTATGTGCCACGTAAAATTCGCCTACTTTCTTGATATCCATTTCCATATTTGGGATGGATACGTATAGTTCATACCAATACACACCGTATGCGTGTGTATGTATGTATTATATACACATAGATTTTCGTATAAAGTTTGCCGCAATAAATTTGACTCGTTTACTCTATGAATGGGTAGTAGGATCTATTCGTATATTACCCTTTAGCAGTGACGATAAAAGTCAGACAAGCATATAGAAGAAGAAGAAGAAGAAGAGGACGAGGAAGAAGAAAAATAAGAATAAGAAGAAGATGGGATGAAAATATTTCTTTCTTTCTTTCTGCTTCCTCTTTGTTTTTTTCTTCTTCTTCTTCTTCTTTTATATGTATATCTTCTTTTCTTTTTCCCTCCTTTTCCATTTTTATTTTTATGTTTATTTTTATTTTTATTTCATTCTTATTCGTCCGATATTTACGAGAGAGAAAATAGAAAGGATGATTCCGTCGACGTAGAAGTATAGCTCCTGTACGAAATCTTTTCACGCGTTTCGCTTTTTCTTCCCGGAGGTGGAAATAGGGGAAGGAGGGAGGATTGGGGGTTTGGGGGTTGGAGGATATGGGGCGAAGGAAGGAGGGGAGAGGAGAAGGATGAAATAAAGCAACGATACTACCCCGTACGTGGTGTTATAAATTCATAAAAGAGAGCGAGCGACTGTATTACGAACGACCGATAAATTCTCGATACGCGGGATCGTTCGAGCGCAAACGTTTCCTGGTTTATCTAGCGGTCTCTGCCCTTTTTCTACTAGAAAGAAGAATCTGCCTTATACAATACCTACGTATGTAAGTAAGTAAGTACGTACGTACGTACGTACACGCTTTATAACGTATGTATATAAACGGCGCCGTGGAGAAACAACGTATCGTCTATTTTTGCGTTAGAAACATATTCGTAGTTCGTTCGATGGTTAAACGCGTTATCTCGTTATTTCTTTCTTTTCTTTTCTTTTCTTTTCTTTTTTTTTTCTTTTTTAAGAGAAACGAAGAGACGATCGTTATACGTTAATAAATCTTTATGGTCAGACAAATCACGTGAGAGTTTCTTCAAAAGAGAAAAAGAAAGAAAAAAGAGAACGCAGAGTAAAATCAATGTATTTCATTTCAAGAGAAGAGATATTTGTTCGAGTGAGACGAGAGGATCGATCGTATATTGATCGATATTCCCTTAGTTCATTCTTATTTTCCGATATATTCGATGGATTCGACTTAACGATATGCCTTCCTCTTTCCTCTCATACTTTTCCCTTATCTTTCATTCTCTTTCTCTTTCTTTCTCTCTCGGTTTGTAATCTATCGAGCCAACGTCGAAGACAATAGCAGCCCTTTCTCTCTTGTCGAGCATTCTACCGTCGATCAGGATCATTCCAGTTCGTTTCGTTCGCATTACGCATGCAAGAATCGATTTTCTTACTCTCTCTCTCTCTCTCTCTCTCTCTCTCTGTCTCTCTCCTTCCTTCCTTCCTTCCTTCCTTCCTTCCTTCCTTCCTACGTCGAATTCTCCTCCTCAGTATCCACAGAGATCGAGAAATTGTCGAAGTGATGAGAGAGAGAGAGAGAGAGAGAGAGAGAGAGAGAGAGAAACTGAATAAGAGAGAGTGAGAGTGAGAGAGACAGAGGCAGAAGGAGATAGTTTGAGGGTTTGAAACCGAGCGTCTAGCACGCACGTCTGCCCTCGAAACTTGTCGGCTACCCTTCGATTCTAATTATGCATGCAACCTGGAAATTTGCATCGTTCGTATATCACCAAATAACGTTACCCATATTTTAACATTCTCTAGCAAAATAGATAGGCATGCGTAGCAGGTATTTCCACGTGTTTACCTCTTAGTTTTATCAAAACGTGAAAAGAAAAGAAATATATAAATAAAAGGAAACAAAAAGAAGATTCTCTTCTAAGTTCTAGATTCTCTTCTTTATTCCACTCGACCTTAAGATCTTTCCGTTAGAAAGTCGACTCTTCTCTTCTTCTCGTTCCTCTCTTGTTTCTCTCTTGTTCCTTTCTCTCTCTCTCTCTCTTTTCCTCTCATCGTCTTTCATTGCTCTTTAACGAGCCATTTTCTCGAGCACGCTTCGGCCGAGTTTCCGGGCCCGGAGGTACCAGTTAAAACTTTAGCGAAAGCTATTCTTTTCCGCGAAGAGCCTTCTAAGAATCAGATCGTCCTGTACTCCAACTTATTCTATGTATCTGTATATGTATATGTGTATTTGTATATGCATGTTCATGTCCGTATGTATATATATATATATGTATATGTGTGTATATATATATAGATACAAAGGGAGCATACATTACTTTATCGGATACCTTAAAGGTGTTGGTGTAAAAGAAGGAAACGAGTTTGCAGCAGCGACGGGTTCAACTTTTTCGAGAATATTACGAGCGTCGTTGCTTACGAGTTTGCACCGAGTTTTCTTCGAGTTTCGAACTCCTTTGTATACCAAATTTCTATATATGCTTACTTTCTTGTAGTTCGATGAGACGCGAGGATATAATCCATTTTTCTTCTTCCCTTTTCATTTTTTATTTATTTGTTATTTATTTACTTGTTGTTTTTTGATTTATTTACTTATTCCTTCGCCTTTTTCTTCTTCCCTTTTTTCTTTTCTTTCTTTTTCAAACACGTGCTTCCAACTCTTTCAAGTTTCGAGATACTAAAGGATTACAATGTATATACATAAATATTTTTAAAGAAAATAAAAAAAATATATATATATATATTCCTATGAGAAAAGAATATTCGCAAAGTTGCTTACACGAAAAATAATGGAGAAGAAGATAAACAGTTGCTTTTAATTTTAACGCGTTACCTTAATGCAAAATCCTTTGCTTCGGGCAACTTACTTACTGACTTTTTATCTTTCTTCTATTATGTATTTCAAGAGGAACGAGTTCTCGAAAAAAGGGAAGAAAAAAAACAGAGAAGAAGAGAAGAAAAAAAATGTAAAAGAAAGAGTATAGGTGAGGAGGAGAACAATAAAAAAATGAAAAAAAAAAGGAGATAAATACAGATATACTTCTCATAAACTCGCAAAGGGATACTTTCGATAAAATCTCTAGAGAGAACATAAACGATTAGATATCTATGTATATAACGTCGAAAAGATATCGTCGAGTTCCGTTCAATTGACTAAGTCTGTCTGCGAATATATATATATATATATATATATATATATATATGTTGCTGCGAATATATATATATATATATATATATATATATATATATATATATATCTACGTTCGATTCTTCAAGAATCGAATAGGTGAATCGATTGTATTTCCTTCCTTCACAACTACATTCTGCTTATTCCATGAATCGATCCTGCAGTTTGGGGAAATGCGGGAAAACTCGGTTTCGATGGAAATTTGCGATAGAGAGATAGATAGACAGAGATAGAGAGATAGAGAAATAGAGAGAGAGAGAGAGAGAGAGAGAGCGTGTGAGTGAAAATGTGAGAGAAAGGGAGACGAATGGACTGGAAGAGTGAGAGGAAGGACATAAGAGAGAAAGAGAAAAAGAGAGAGAGAGAGAGAGAAGATGAAAAGGACGAATAAGGGCGAGGAAGGGAAGGGAAGAGAAGCAGTGCACGAGCTTCGAAGAACCGTAGCGGCCTCGTTGCAGGTCAATTTAATCCTGGCCGGTAGTTCGAGTCCACTTAAGTACCTGGTAAATAGATTCCGATCGAGTATCTATCCTGGATCCCTGCAGACATTCGATTCTCCAAGTTGATCGACCACCTCTCTCATCCCAGTTTCTCTCTCTCTCTCTCTCTCTCTCTCTCTCTCTCTTTCTCTCTTATACAGACACAGATACACACACATTCTTCTCTTCTCTCTTCGATTTCTATCCCTGTCTCTTTCTCTCTTTCTCTCTCTCTCTTTCTTTTTCTTTTTCTCTTTCTCTTTTCCTACTAACAGTTTATCAAGCTATTCGTAGCCGATCTTGCGTCGAACGAACATATATGTGTATATATATATATATATATATATATATATATATATATATATATATATGTATGTATGTATGTATGTATGTATATATGTATATATGTATAAAGCACACATACATACGTCGCTTACACTCTTCTCTGCATTTTATCTCTCATCTCTACCTACTACGAAAAACTCAGACCGAGACAAAACGAAGCGTTTTATTCGACGCTGTCGAATTAGAATTCAAGCGAATGCTGGTTCTCGGCTGCTAGGATTCTCTTCTCCTTCGAACTCGAATCGTTTTACTGCTACGTACAATTGATCGATCAGTTGAAACAGCCTACAAGAGATTTAGAGAGAGAGAGAGAGAGAGAGAGAGAGAGAAAGAGAGAGAGAGAGAGAGAGAGAGAGAGAAAGAGAGAGAGAGAGAGAGAGAGAGAGAGAGAGAGAGGAAATGAATTTATGAGGATTTTGAGATAGATGTTCAATGACGAATCAGAAATGGATTCCAGAAACGCGGAACGCACTTCGTTAGTATGCCGTGCGTGGAATGCGCTTGATGCATCACGAGCAATCCATGATCGGATGCTCCACAATCGGACGAGAGCCAATGATTCTCTCTCTTTACAATGGGTTTTTGTTTAGTTATTTTTTTATTTTTAATTTCTTGTTTTTTTTTTTTTTATCTATATTTCTAGTATTTTATTTTTTTGTTTTATTCTCGTTCGTAAATGCGTCGAAAGAAAATCGATTAAACGCGATAATTCCGCTTCTTGGCTTTTTAAATCACGAATATTCGTGAATGCGCATATTTATTTTTTCTTTCGGTTTCGTTTCTTTTTTATTTTCGAAACGATTCACGGTGAAAACATCGAGAACAATTTATATTCGTATAATACACAATCGGACGATAGTCAATGATTCCCTTTTTTGTTTTCTTTTTTTTTTTCTTTACTTTCATTCATAAACGCGTCGAAAGAAAAATCGATTAAACAAGATAATTCTATTTCTTAATATTTGAAATCACTGATAATATTCACGAGCATGCATGACTATTCTTTCTTCTTTTTTTTTTTTTTATTTTTTCCCAATGAATCCTTTCGCCTTATCAAAATGATTCACGAAGAAAAGCACCTGCTGCGCTTTTCCTTTTCGTACGATAAAAGTATTATTCTCGTGGAATTATAAATCATGCATAGGCGATCCCTCGGATCGATCGTGGTAAGACCTATGAATAGAGCCTGGAAAATCCTTCGCGAGAAAGTAAAAGCTTCCTCACGGTTATTAAAAGCTTCTTCACGAGAGCTTTAGGAATAATAAATTAAAAGAGACAGCGCGTGGAGTAGTGACAGATAGTTATAGATAGGTAAAAGAAATTAATCACCTGGTTCTTCTCATTGTAGAGAAGGCAAGGCAAGGCAAGGGTCGTTTCCAAAAGGGTGAAGAGATAGAAAACTTGGAGATTGGCCATTTCCGAGCAAAATGATCTTTTTCTTTTATCTCGACGAAGCTTTCTTACGTATATACGTATATTTTATATATATATATATATTATTTTATATATATATTTCTTTTTTCAATCGTTCCTTTTCTTTGCTTTTTTAATAAATTTCATTTATATACATATACATATATTTCGTAGAAAATAACGGGACACCATATCGATATTATAAAGTTAAATTTCTAATCGTTATCATTCTCGCTTCCATTCTGAAGTCAAAAGACAAAGGGGGAAATAACGTTCTCAATGTTATCGGTTAGATTAGTAAAAGCTCTTGGCGTCGGGTGATAAAAATGATGACGTAGCTACGGTGTAACAATAAATAAGTTTTCTTCGTTTAGAAAAGAAAACTTCGCATCGATCATCCCTACCTGAACGTTTTAACCAAGATCATTAGCTTTCTTTTCCGGAAGCTTTCCGATATTTCTTACGAAAGTTACCGACGAGACCGCAAGGAGCCTTCCTCTTTTCTCTCTCTCTCTCTCTCTCTCTTTCTTTTTCTCTTTGTTTCTATCTTTCTCTCTCGATCGTTTCCACGACACAACCGTATCACAATCCAAACGAAAATAATACTCGGAATAACGAAATATGTGGGACGGGGGTAACATATTTCATCTTTTTCTGTCGACTGATAAAAAGAAACAAGAGAGAAAGAGAGAGAGAGAGAGAGAGAGAAAGAATACAGGAACAAAACGTAGAAAGGTTGGTAATAGCGATGAGTGATTCGATTGGACGACAGCTGCCATTCGCGAGACCAGTCGGTCACATTCTCATCCTCGCTATAATTGCGTTTACGTCATCGCACAATTCGTTTCCAGGATACAAATTCGTTTGAGTTTCGAAATGGTTGTTGTCGTCGTCGTCGTCGTCGTTGTCGTCGTCGTGAATTTCGTTTTACAAAGACATCGAGAACAATCGTTACGAGTACTATCGACTTTAATTATCGATCGATACGGTACGATACGATACGATACGATACGATACTCCTTTCCGTCCTTTCAAATTATCTTCAAAGACCTAACAAATTAATCGCCAGTCACGAGTCTAGTTTAACATTTGATGTAAGTTAAAGTAGAAGGAGTTCGATAAGGGACGGCCTATCCCTAAGGTCGATATCTTAATGATTACGAAACGTGGTGGTAGCACTCGAGGGCTTCCCTCTAAGAGAGTTTCCAACTTTTCCAAGAGTTTCAAGCGCTTATTGGTTTTGATCTCTAGGCCATAAGAGAAACGTTTACGAACCAACGAGGATATAATTATCATGTAATATAAACGAGAAAGACAAAGAGAGAGAGAGAGAGAGAGAGAGAGAGAGAGAGAGAAAGGGTATAACAGATAAATTTATTAATCGCCAAAGGAATCTCCTCGATTTACTATCATCATCATTTTCATCGATAATAATATCATTATATAGCCGTATATTAATTAAAAATAATTATCTACAAAATTTACGTAATGAAACTCGCGAGTTTCCAACGAAAGAATACTTGACAAACGTTTCCCAATTAGCTTTTACGTAACGCTCCTGTCGTTCGATAAAATGTCGTTCAATCCTTTACATATTAAAAATGATATTCTCTAAAACGAGATTGGAACTGAACGTACGTACGTACGTACATATATACCTTCGTTGAGAATATTAATTAGAACGATAACCATTGTTTTCGATAAAATCATAGAAATATTATTGAAGTTTGCGTCTCGACATTGAGGCTCATTGTTTTTCAAAAAGAAAGAGGAAGGGCGAAAAAAAGAGAAAGTCAATGGTAAATTAATCGAATCGTGTATCGAATAAATAACCGCAACACCAATAAAAGAAGTAAAAAAAAAAAAAGAAGTAGAAAAAGAAGAAGACAATTGGAAAGAAGGATCGCAAATGAAAATGAACGTCTCAAGGAACGACAGAAAGAGAATAAGAACGTGTTTCTTCGACACCGGAATTTCTTCTTCTTTCTTTACCTCTCCTCTCTCTCTCTCTCTCCCTCTCTCTGAGAATCGAAATAAGTGCAAAAGAAGGTGAAAAGCCGATTCCATGACTCTCCTCTCCTCTCCTTTCCTTTTCCTACTTACCCTCGCTCACCTTCCCCACCCATCTCGCGACGATTCTTTGCTTCTATTTTTACGAACACCAATGTTTCTTCAAACATCCGTATTTCTTTCTCTTTCTCTTTCTCTCCCTCTCTCTCTCTCTCTCTCTCTCTCTCTCTCTCTTTCTCTCTATTTCTCTCTTTTTCTCTCTTCTACAAAGTCTGCAAAGTTCGAACCGAGACGACCCGAATATATACTTGCGTCTTTTTCTAACTGTCCCTCTCGTATATGTATCTATCCTTTGTTCTCTCAATACAACGAACCTACCACGCTTCGTGACCACCCTCCTCTTTCTTCGTTCGCCAACTGATTATTGATCTTTCTGCTACTCTGCTTTCGTACTCTCCCATTCTCGACTCTCTCCCATGTGTCTTTCTCTCTTTCTCTCTCTCTCTCTCTCTCTCTCTCTCTCTCTCTCTCTCTCTCTCTCTCTCTCTCTCTCTCTCTCTCTCTATCTTTCTTTCTTCCTTCACCCTTTATGTCTATCCGTCTTTGTCTTAGCCTCGACTCAAACCCTCTTCTTTTAATAGCTTGCTGCTATGTCGTGACGTTCTACTAACGAACAACTTCGATTTAATCAAATTAGAAACTGAAATAGAGTACTGCCAGATGCGCGACATGTTAAATCAATTTTCAAATCAATATATATATATATTATAATGATATTATATTAATTATACATTCCAGTTTGCATAATTATCGAATTGTCATTTCGATTGAATTTTTTTTTTCTTTCCATTTAATGTTACATGAGAATTCTCATATTACGGAATATTTGTTAAACGACTCAAACGGTATCTATATCGTTGAGATCATTAGATAAATTTATATAATTTCCTGGGATAATTAATTAGATAAATTTATATAATTTTTTTTTGGAATAATGTACGATCGTAAGTTTTTTTCTAAGCGAATTAATACATTAAAACGAGATTAACCCTTACCATTCGATAATTGGCAAATCGATAACGATTTATCGTACATTTTTAAACGATTTTTTCTTTCTTTCTTTCTTTCTTTCTTTTTTTCTTCTCTTTTTCCTTCATAAAAATAATTGAACATATTTCCTTGGTAACGTTGAAATATATGAAATTTTTTTCGAAGTTATGCTCGAGAAAGATGCAATAATATTTTCTACGAGTGATAAGGGTTAATGAACAATCGTTTCTTCCGATAGCGAACAGAGAAAAATAAAAGAAATCATAGGAAAACAATGAAAATCCCCATTGCTTCTATATACATATATACGTACATATATACAAACATACGACGTGGAATTGCGTATGCGGAATCGTCGATGGGAAAACAATGAAAACATGGGCTGACGGATACACACACATATGTATATATACATTTATGTATATATACATATGTATATATATATATATTTATATAACAACACATAGATATAGGATAGTCGATAAAATCTCATATCTTCCGATATATAACGGATGTTTGCAAATAAACCGGAAAATTTTTTCAGTAAATAAATTTTTGTGATGAAGAAGACGAAAAGAATGAAACAAAAAAAAAGGAGAAGAAGAATTTGAAAAAAGAAAAAAAAAATGAAAGAACGAAAGGAAAGATGAGAAAAGGACGATGTTACTAATGTGTGATTTTTGTTGAAAATTCGTAAAATTCGCGGTGAGCGTGGCCGAAAGTTACTAATCGTCAAGGTGAAAAAGAGAAAATCTTTCTTTTCGTTCATTTTATTCGAACGTTGTTCGGACCGGTTCACGTTCATTCTGCGTCTACACGTCAGCCCGTGTATCGTATTATATCCGATTTCCATTGTAAATTGTGAATGTGGTAGAAAATTTTGCATACTTGACGAGCGTTGGCCGCAATGTACGTTTCTCTCTCACTCTCTCTCTCTCTCTCTCTCTTTCTTCCTCATTCGAAACGGCGGTGCTTGATTGAATTTGCAAAAATAATAGAAGCCCTGTTATATGCTAGAATCCTGAAGAAGACGGTTACACGATATCCTGTAATTTTCTGCTCGACGTCTGCTGCCGTAACTCGTTGGGATACCAGCTGCCAACCTTGTCTTTTTTCTCTTTCTTTTTTTGTCTCTCCCTCCCTCTCTCCCCCTCTCTCTCTCTTTCTCTGTCTATCTCTCCCTATTTCTCTTATATAATGTTCTTATATATATAATTTTTTTTTTTAATTTTTTTCTCTACAACGTGTCATTTTTTCCACGTTCATAGATACTTAAGTATCGAAGATAAATACCACGTGAATGTATATAAATATCATATAAGTATCATATAATCGAAAGAATAAACTACCCTTAACTCTTCTATAAATTTATCTATCTGCTATCTCTTTCTCTGTCTGTCTCTTTCTACACACGTACACACACATACGTATATATATATATATATATATATATATATATATATATATCTTTTTGTTTTTCTTTCTCTCTCTCTCTCCCTCTCCTTATCCTTTTCTTTTTATTTTTTCTTTTTTCTCTTTCTTAAATAGAATATCTTTGCTTGAAAGCTACGATATTTGGTAGTTGCGAACGTAACAGATATCGCGAAGACTCGAAATCGATGTATCTTTTTCACGATGTTTTTGAACGTGGATATTCCTTGGCAGAATATGCGAGATATCTACACACACACACAAGTTGTGGAAGAGATTTTCAATAGAAGCTAGTTTTTGTATACTCCCGTTCGACTAACTTCGAATGAACCGTTAAATACTCCTTTCATTTTCTGTTACGATTTCTCTACTTAAGTGCTTAGATCGTGTTTTTATAAATCTGTCTATATCTTTTTGAAGAAGAAAGAGAAAAAAAGTATATAAAAAATATTATATACGACTTCAATGCAATCGCCAATGGAATAGAAATTTTTTCGACGAAATTCGATGGCTTATCTCGAAAAAAAAATCAAATAAAATCGACTCGGTTTTAACCAACACGATTTCTTCATCTCACATTTTTCATCGTTTAATTCTTAAAATACACTTCGACGACATTCCGATAAGCGTGGAAATATCGATATCTCGATATAGATATTTCCTTTTCGTCTTTCGAAGTATAGTTTTTCGTATACATATTTTGAAACGATCTGACAAATGTACAAGAAATTTCGTAGAAAATTAGATTCGATAGTAGAATACGAGTCCTTTTCGTTCTTTTTCTTTTTTTTTTTTTTAACACTGACGCGAGCGTACTCTGTCTCTTTTTTCTTTTTTTATACTTTTTATCAAGACCAGCTCGATTTGTCGTTCGCTTCGACCCATCCGAGAAAGATAATAACGCGATATATCACACCGGTGAAATCGTCCGTCGCAAGCGAAAAATCTTGCCATACCTATCTACTATGGAGACTGCTATAAGCTTGAGCGATAATAGCGTTTAAAACTGGCAATGTTTCTTTTCAAAAGTCGTTTCGTATTTCAACTTAAGCGAATTGACACGAGTAAAATAGTCAGAGAAAATCGAACGTGACATTTCTTTTCTCACGAGTATAAATATAATTTTTTTTTTTCTGAATATAACGAACGAAAATAAAGTCTCTTTTATATGATAAAAGATCTTTCTTTATCGGACTATAAAGATTATTACGAGCTCGAACGATAATAGCGTTTAATACCGACAATGTTTTTTTATAAAAGTCGTTTCGTATTTCAATATAAGAGTTGACGCGAATATTTTACGTGGAGCACAAGTAAATTATAAATAGATATAATCAATGCAAAAGATAAGAATGAAGTTTCTTATCTACTAGATATAGAGATATATCTACTAGATGTTGAAAAATGGCAATTTCTTCTTAATAGGCTTAAAACAATTCAATTTCTTTTTAAAAGTCATATCGTAATTAATATTAAAAGATTGACGCGACTGAAAGAATCAAAGAAAATATGATCTATCATATTTTCTGTTTCTTTAATCACACATAAATATTGTATAGGTAGAGCAGATATAAATCATGAATAGATATTGTCAAATATAATGGGAAAAAAAAGGAAGTATCTTTTCTGAGATAAAAGATTTTTCATTCTCGCACGTTTGGGATCGTCCTAACTAATTGTAAGAGTGTACAAGACATCGGGGACGAAAATCGCGTGCATAGAAACAGGTTAAGGGCCGACACTCGACTGACAGATACGACCGAGTTTAATTCTCCTTTCGAATTTATTCGGTCACTCTGAGAATTTATATCGCTGGTAAATGTACGGTGTCCTGTAAGTAAGCTCTAGGTTCGTTGCAACGAGTAGTAATATCGATTGATGCTTTTCAAAGTTCTATAAGCCAATCGAACGAGATAAAAAATAAAAGAGAGAAAAAGGGAGAGAGAAATTGGCCTGTTCATTCTTAGCGATATTTTAAAGAACGTGATAGGAAACTGGCTTAAAGGTGTCGTATTTAATAAACTTTGTATTTAATATATTTTAAATCGAAAAGAAAAAGAGAAAATATAAGAAAGAGGAGAAATAAGTGAACACACAGAGAAAAAGGAAGAAAGAGATGGATAGAAAGACAGAAAGAGATATTGAGAGAGAAAGAGAGAGAGGAAGCAATAATTTTAAGGATCGTTTCTCTACGTCCGTTTTCTCTCCTCGTCGATGTCCCCCTTACCACCGTCTTAGAGACTCGATGTGCTTTGAGTTTCACAATGTAATCTATGGGGCGTGGCGAAATAGTTTTCGATTTCTTGGCCTTAGAGAAGGGAAAATTTACGGGCAGCAACGTTTTAACTTCGAGGTTCTCTTTCGAAGGGTAGTACTCGCTCGGTGACCCGACTCTCTCCCTCTATCTTTCTCGTCTGCAGAGTTAGATCGTATATGGTTGGTCGAGCTAGTGTGCCACTTGCTTATCCTTACCCACGGAACAAAACAAGACAACGATGTTCTCATATATTATATATATATATATATATATACACATTTTATATATATATATTATGTGTGCGAGTGTGTATGCCTGCGAAGTTACAACTGACCCGTATCGTCCAACCATAATTTTAAATCCTATCGAGACGATTTAACCGACCTCTACGATATATCCTAACTTTGGAATAATGTACAACGTGTTTTGTATCTTACGTCCTTCTTATCGTTTTTATCGTTATAACGTAAGTTAAAAATCGTTTACGACGAAAACTCCAACTCGCTTTTCTTTTTCCTCCTTTTCATTTTATAGAGAAAGAGAGAGAGAGAGAGAGAGAGAGGGGAAAAAAAAGAAATTCAATCGAAAGACGTACGAAACTTTTTCAACGTCATTCCCCCCCATTAATCCGTAGGTCCTTCTTCTCTTGAAAAATTTTTCGACGGATAAGAGAAGTAAAAATAAGAAGAAAAAAAATGGAAAAGAAAGAAAGAAAAAAACGCAGAACCCGGGAGGCCACGCTTTCTTCGAGTTTGGTTCTCAAGGATCCCACTAGGAAAGATAGAGATTCGCGTACTTCGATTCTTTCGTAGACGACGAAAAGGCAAAACTGATACAAACGTGGAAAAAGTATATGTGAGAAGAGAGACAGAGAGAGAGAGAGAGAGAGAGAGAGAGAGAGAGAGAAAGAGAGAGAGTTTGGATTCGAGAGGCCCTTGGAGCTTTGGAAATCGGTTGGAAACCCGAAGGATTTGTGAGATTTGCTATCGTGGTACGGGGCATCGACATTCTGATCTGATCTCTGATGGAAAGATAGAAAGAACGAGTGAAAGAGAGAGAGAGAGAGAGAGAGAGAGAGAGAGAAAAAGAGAGAGAGAAGACATCGCTAGCTGTTTGTACAAAGTACCTAGAAAATTCTGTTTTCTTTCATTCGACGTTTTCATCCAGACTGCCGATACCAGATGAGAAAATCACCAAGTGAATAGTGGGAGTAGGTGTAGAAGGTTGGGACGTAGGGGGAGGGAAGTTGGGGTTCGGATGTGGGAAAAAAAAAGAAGAAAAAAAAATGGAAAAAAAAAGGAAAGCAGAAGAAAGAAAAAAAAAGAAATAAAAAAGCTGGATCGTTCGTATGCCAAGCGAATTCAAAAATTAAACTTGCACTTCGTTAAAAACTTGTGACGTGCACGAAATTACTCTTCCTCTGGTCGACCGAGCGATATTGTTATACGCCAGGTAGGTAAATCATATCGCCTAGAGCGTTTTCTCATTTTGTTTTACGAATCCGCCCAACGATATTACGATCCCCGGTTGCAAAAGCGCGTTGAGACTTTGCTACTGTATACTACTCTTGTCGTCCTCGTCGTCGTCGTCGTCGTTGTTGTTGTTGTTGTTGTTGTTGTTGCTGTTTTTTCTTTACTTTCTCTTTTTTCTCTATCTCTATCTCTATCTCTCTCTTTTTTTCTTCCTTTTCTTTTTTTAAGCCATCGAGAATATTTCCACCACACACTTGCCCTTTATTTTCCATTGAGAAAGACATACGTAGCGTACAGGTACAATATCGAAAAAGAAAAGGAGAATGAAAAAGAAAAAAAGAAAGAAACGAGATATATCAACGCGATAGATCGATAAAATCGACAAAGAGAAATTTCAACTTTCACGATATGCCAGGTAAGATCGTAGCTAAATGCGCTTGGAAATGTGCATTATGTATACTGGCACCTATCCAATGTAATATATGGTATTGCGTCTGATTTATGATCGATCACACGTTATACCTCCTATTTATGGCAAATCGATGCACCACTCCGAGTTTGAAGAAAAATATTTCTTTTCCAGTGAATGTTTATTCCTCAATCCGTATTATTCCGGAATAGAATTTTTATCATTATTATTTACGAAATAACGATTGCACAAAGAAATTAAAAATTATTTTCTTAGATCGTTCCGAAAATTATTCTTTCTCTTTTATTTTATCGTACACTGTAATATACAATTATTATTTATTTATATTGTAAACAATAATGCATTTAAATATTGCAAATCATTTATCGGTACAATTCTTTTGTGTTTCAAATATCTATATATATAAATATATAGATATAGTTTATATGTACATATATAAAACAGACATTTGTAAAGTAAGAATGTTATCTCTTATATATATCTTATATATCTAACATACACACACACACACATATACGAAGATAGAAAGATAAAGGAAGATCCTTCTTCCTTTCTTTCTTTTTTTAAGGATAGAAAGACGGTTTCGGACTTTTTAACCGGCAAACTTTTCGGCCGCAAAAGGATTTCGTTCGACTTGGATTACTATGAGATCGAAAAGAAAAGGGAAGGAATTTGTTATAGTGGACGAAAAGAACGAAACGAAGAAGAAGAAGAAGACGACGACTACGACCAGAACAACAACGACGACGACGACGACGACGAGGATATGGCACTGGCGGTTTAAAAGTGTACGGAGCCGAGAAGAGCAACCAGCGGGGGATAACGTTTGGCAAAGGTCCAATGTTTGTTGACTGGAAATTTAGCGGCTGGCGATTGTTTTGGCTAGGTGCCATTATCTCCTACGTGCGATTCGTATTGCTAGGCGACGAAGGGTAGAAGGATAAGAAAGGACGAAAAAGGGTGGTGCAAGAGGACCGGCATACATACACATACACACATTCAAAGACACACAAAGATATAGAGATATACGTACATAGAAGTTAGCCACTCGTTGAAAGGACAAAGACGAAAGGTCGCATTACCATTTGAATTACCATTCGGATCGCTATTCGGCCACGTTATTTATTTGAATTATTATTTTTCACGTGCCAACAATTCTTCTCTTTCCTTGCATAAGTATCTTTTCTCTCTCTCTCTCTCTCTCTCTTTCTCTCTTTCACACGTACACAAAGATAAAAGAAAAAAGAGGGGAAAAAAGAAAAAGAAAAGGGGAAAAAAGAACAGGTGGAGGATAATTTAACGATTCAAAATTCGCTTCGTTTCTCTTTTGACTGTGACTTTGAGGTATGTCCTGTAATTTCCTTTTTTACACCACCATGGAACGAAACTCCGGGCGCAATTCTTTCGGACTGTTTTAAATGGGCGATGACCCGTTACGATTACCTACGCTTTACGATCTCTATGAATCTGTCGTTAGCAGGTTGAATACCGTTATCGTACTTTAAACGAGAGCACTGCAATTGATACTTACATACATACATGCATATCTGCGTGTGCTTTTTTAATAGACGGAACGATATTAAAAAGTATTTCAAACGTTAAATGGGCTACTTATATAGCGAGATCTGACTCCTGAGATTTAAAAAGAAAAAAAAAAAAGAAAGAAAGAAAGAAAAAAAACCAACAACAAAAGATAACAGAAACGAAAAGAGAAATCCTTTAGGAAGTAAGTAACTTTGGATAATTAAAAATGTCTGAATCTAAAATAATGTCTAGGGTGGTACGTTCTTTCGTTCCTTTATTTTTCCTTGCAAGAGAGCTGCTCTGCTTTCGATGTTAAATAATAGAAAGAGCCAAATCTACGGTCCAGCGCGTGCGGAGGGTGAGTCGTTGCATAAATATTGAAGACGAGGATGACGTCGTCGCCGACGCCGACGCCGACGCCGACGACGCCGACGACGACGACGACGACGAAGCGACTCGGGAGATGCTATCTGCTAAGATTACACGAGACCGTCACCATTGCTACTACTCTCCGTCACGGGGGTAAAGTTACGAAAAGAAGAGAAGTGCGAAAGAAAAGGCGAGACATCCTCCAAATTACTCGTCGCATTGGTAACGCGAAGGGAGAACTTACGAGTGTCCCTTTGGCGTGTTTCCTCGAAAGCCTCGTCCAAGCCCTCTTCATCCCCTTTTTTGCTTCTTTTTTTTCTTCTTCTTCTTTTCGTTCCTTTTTTTTTCTCTCTCTCTTTCTGTTTTTTTTAAGCTTGTCTTCTTCGTTGTCAGCGTTGTGGTAGTAGTGTCATTACCACCACCACCACTACTACCACCACCATTATCGGTATTACCAATACAACCAGTAACACAGCAGCCCCTTTTGATGGTTGAGCTGGTGGTATGCGAAAGAATTCGTTCCATGATTTTATCCTTCCCTGAATTTTAATTATTGTCATCTCTTACGGTTAGGTACATAGATATAGGTAGATAGTAGATACTATACTTTTTTGCGTCCCTTTTTATACTCTTCGACGTACCTTTCTTCGTCTTTCCCTTTTTCTTCATCGTTACCATTAATTCTCATCCTTCCTGATTAATTGGACTTTCAGAACGATCAGCGATAGAACCAAACTCAACCATAGAGGCTCGACTATATTCGCCCATATATCCTTTCTCTCCTTTCCCCAACTTCATTTATCTTTTTCCTTCGAATATATCCCCTTCGCGGTATCGACTTATTGAAATTATCGATATTTAAGTCGATACAAATTTCTTGTTGCTTAATGCAGACCGATCGACCGACCGATTTCGTGTTGCATTACGTGAACCGTGTTGAATCGATTGTTTATGCGAATGGACGTGCAAATCCAGGAAATCCTGACACATCTGCTAGGCTCCGTTGGTCGCTAAGATCCGATTATTCCAAGATCCCTCAGGGAACACAGCATCCTCAAATGGAATCCACTGGTAGCTCAGGCAATGTACATTTGATTCCGCAACCTTTAATTCTTCTCTAGAACAAATTGATTAAAAATATATAATATATATATATCTATTAACAATCTCCAATTTCTACGATATTCATTCAAGTGGACTAACAATTCAAGACTAATGTAATATAAAAACAATCCTCTATCACAAATAATTATGATCGATTAATAATTTTTCAAAAAAAGATTTACTTTAGGTATAAAAAAAAAGAACTAAAAAATTATGCAATTCGTTTCTAACATGAACGAATAGAAATTTCTTCTCTCACTTTCACAGTGTAACTGTGCAATCTAACGCAAATAGATGGTAGAGGTATTAATGTATTAATACCAAGCGGATTAGACATTGACATAACAAGGATAATTATCTATCTTCCTCTCTCTCTCTCTCTCTCTCTCTCTCTCTCTCTTTATCTCTATCTCTATCTTTATCTCTATCTCTCTCTCCCATATTTCTAGGAATATCCAGCAACAGCGTGTCGATAATTTTCAGCGATGCTTAGAATTTCAAACGTTAAATCCCTCATTTGATCGAATGAAACGTTATTCCGGAATTTCTCCTTCGAGATGACGCAGTTTTGAATGGCGAGCAATTAACGGCCGTTGGCTGCCCGTTAAATCGAGCTAATATGCCGGAGCACGATTCACGATTCACGATAATCTTACGTGCATGCTATTGCATACATCAAAGACCGCCATTCGCCCGTCTATGTTGCAGCGTGACATCGTCTTTACTCACCTGCGTATTCATATACGATATACGTCTATACCCATATACTAATATATATAGCTATGTATATATATGTGTATATATATATATACATACATAGGTATAAATGTATGTGTATTCGAACGGTTAGCTATATATATATTTAGATGTATAGAATGTCTTGCGTGTCACACGCAGATGCGTTTCAGTCTTTCCGTTAGAACCCACGAGCAACCAAACAATCGGCCATTCAATTGAAATACGTAATCATCGGAGACGTATCGATAATCGTATTTAACGTTGTATAATACATTAATTTTCTCGATCGGTTGGGGGAAAAAAAAGGAGGAAAAAAATGGAAAAAAAAAGAATAAAGAAAACGATCGAACGGTATGGCGATGGTTTGGTATAACATTACGAACGTAATAATAAATTTTCTTTTAATCTTCTTTAAAAGATAGGACGATTTGTTGGAAAAAAACAAGTTTGTGTTTTATTCCTTAAAATATGATTATTAATTAATTAACTGATCAATTACTTAATTAATTAATTAATTAGTTAGAGTCATGTCGTAATAATACGGTTATATAACGAAATACGTAACAGATGTTTCACAATCAAAGGAAATGTCTGTGTTTACTCGTATAGTCGTTTATATTGGCTTTGTCCTTTTTAACGAAAGTCTCATACAGACATCTGATATTAACATACTATCATATATTATATATTATATCCCGCAAAAATAATATTCTTTGTTTCACGATTCAAATATTCCTTTCTTCTTTGGGTTGCTTTGTTAAAAAACTACTTCAACGTATGTTCACATAAGAAAATTTTATAAATTGAATTATATATATATATATATATATATATATATATGTATGTATATGAAGTAAAAAATATGAAGTAAAAAAAGATATTCAAACGAGCGAGGTAAAAAACTCTCAGATAATTTTAAAAATCACATTTTGGCTCGAGCTAAGTGATTTAAGCCCGCCATGTATTTTTTTTGTTGATTAAGAAAAATATTGCATAGTTTTATGCATATATAATATCTACTTACGTATATACGAGAAAAAGAATGTGAGAAATGTCTGTAAGGAGGTGGTTAATTCAAGTCAATGGGATTAGGACGATTTAGATAACAAGGATGAACGAGAAGTCTCCGAACGAAGGAAGGAAACTCTTCTCTCAGAGAAGAGCAAATAAGAGAGTTAGAGATAGAAAGAGAAAGAGAGAGAGAGAGAGAGAGAGAGAGAGAACAAGAAAGAAAGAAAGAAAGAAAGAAAGAAAAGAAGAAAAAAAAAATGTCTCGAACGGTAAAAGCATTAATGCTTCCCACTCGCTACTCTAGAAGAAGTCTTACTCCTAAACCGAAGTTCTATCGAATTAACATATTAATCGCACTCGGCTAGAGCCAATTGGAAAACTTTTATTTTAGCCGAGCAACGATCTAGAAAAAAAGTTTTTCGCCACTCGTAACCACCCCCGTTCTGTTCGCGTTCTATTCCATTCGTCGAGCAATCGACTATGGGACCACTATTCGCATAGTTATCTCTCCCGCATGCCGTTCCATCGTCCACACGGTAACCCAAGAGAAACTTATTTATCCTGAGAGACCTTCTTTTACCCTCGGCAATCCTCACAAAATCCGCGGAATTACGGAGGATTTTACTCTCTCTCTCTCTTCCTTTCTCTTCCTCTCTATTTCTATCTCTCTTTTTCTTTCTTTCTATAAGCACGAATAAGAGGATAAAAATTCTTCACGGATCTACGTATGTTACTACTCTATCCCTCTTTCTTTCTTTTAATTCGACGCGATATGATGATTTCCTTTCTTCACATCATTACCCTTTTTAACGTAACGAAAGGTCGATAGAATTCCTTTTTTTTTTCTTTTTTTTTTTTTTTTTTTTTGAAATAAAATATGTTAAGATGACATGCATGTATGTCGGGATACGTTAAAAAATATCAATTATAACGTGATTATATTATATTATATGGTATAATATTATAAGAGTAATATAATATATATGTATAAGTAGATTAATAAATATATAAAATATAGTACCACTATCATAATATATTTTATACGTATTTACATATATAAAACAATATTATAAGTATACCAGATATAAATAGATATAAAATAAACTCTATAATATAAACGAAGAAATTCTTATATCATAAACGAGATATACTACTGTTCCCCTGTCTCTCATTTTTCTTTTTTGTTTTTATTTGTGAAGGATAATCTCTCTCCCTCTCTTTCTCCCCTTTTATCGCTCTATCTCTATCCCTCTTTCTCTCTCTCCCTCTCTTTCTCTCACGGTCTTAATTCAGCAAAACCACGAATGGACGTATTGTGGCGTAAACAGTTTGAGCTCGGCTTATGATAATGTAAGCTCGGTCCTTTAGCTCCTGGGAACTTTCTTGATCCTGCTCGCGTTCAACTAAAGAGCTTTAGATCAACGCTCTTGTCATGTCTAGGATAGGACTAACCCATGTGAGAAGATATCGAACCAATCACCGGTCGCTTCTATCGGAAAAGCAAATTGTTAGGGAGCGTTAGCGCGTTAACCGATATCGTAGCTAATTGCACCACGTAATTGCATTTGGAAAGGATGGAACGATCGGTAAAATCTCCTTCTGGCGTTTATCATAACACTTTCGAGTTTTAATTTAATCTGTAGTAAAATCTGATTCCTTTTGCTGATTTCCTTTGATTCCAATGATCAATGATAATTCTCGAACAGTATGTGTTAGACATAGGTATGTATATATACATATTCAATAATTAGAATGCTCAACGATAAAACGATATGTCGATAAAAGAGATTTAAATGACTATTCTCCTTTACAATGTCAAATCTTTACGATTGGAAGAATATTACTGAGCGTTTGACGTTCCAATAAAAAAAAAAACTTTTTGTCGAGTAAAAAAATTAATCAAATAATTTTCATAAGGTTACTTAATTCTTTTTAATATATATATTTATCTTTTCACAACGAATCTTATGGATGAAAACAAATATTGTAAATTAAAAAAATATGAAAGAAAAAATAGAAACTGCGATTGGCATTGATAAGGGTAAACTAGGATAACGAACGATGCGTTTGGTATTTCCTAGAGCTTGCAGAGATTAAAGACTAGAGTATTTGCGTGGTATATCGATCGACACTTTCAATTAGCGGTTACTTCGATACCGTTCATTCTAAAGATTAAAGTCAACTATCTCTCTCACTCTCTCTCTCTCTCTCTCTCTCTCTCGGTGTCTATATCTTTTTCACGCTTCAAATATCCCGAAGTTTAAAATACCTCAAGTTCATTTATAAAAAGAATTTTACAGGTTACTCAACATACACATTTAACGCAACTGAACAAGCAAGTACCGAGGGAGAGGTTAGCATGTTCGAAATAAGTGACTGTGCTAACGCTAATGCTTTCGCCTACCGTACGGAAATGTCATTTCCCGCGCGGAGAAACGCTCTTTTTAACGTCGTTTAAACGTTCCCTCTACCCTCATACGATCGTGGTTCTCGCGACTAAGTAGCAGTTGTGATCGTCTTGCTAAAGAGAGACAGAAATAGAGAGACTGAGTCAGAGTGACAGAGACAGAGAAACAGAGACAGAGGGACAGAGACAGAGAGAGAAGAGGCGGATGTCGGATAATGAGGACGAGAGAGAGAGAGAGAGAGAGAGAGAGAGAGAGAGAAGGAAGTCTGGCGTTTGAGACACGTACAGAAGCGGGAAAGAGAGAGAGAGAGAGAGACAGAGACAGAGATAGAGCTAGCTGGCTAACTAGATAGATAGTGAAAGAGAGAGAGAGAGAGAGAGAGAGAGAGAGAGAGAGAGAGAGAGAGAGAGAGAGAGAGAGAGAGAGAGAGAGAGAGTGTAAAAAGCGTTTCCCTGGAAAATCGCTTTGCCAGTAAATGGGCCGATGACGGTCGGTTACTAAGCCGGGAATTAGCCGTCTAAATTCTCCGTATATTGGAGGGCTACTCTGGCCACGTAGAGAACCGGTAACGACGTCCTTATTAATTACTCGCGCGAGCACACGAACCGCCTCTGGCTGACTGCGACCCCGAGGGCTTGATTAAATCGGCTCTTGTAAACCGCCGCGTTGCGGTTGGCTACGCCGAAAATCTGTTTTACATACTATGGGTAGAGGTATAGGTACGCGTACGCGGTGCATCGAGTAAATGCGTAGGCAAATGTACTCTCATCTGCCTACTGACTCCGCGACTCCCACATTTACTCTCTCATCCCCTACTCTTTCTGCTCTATATATATATACATATATATATATATATGTATATGCTGCATACTATATACTATATGTCTATATCCATAGTTCGCACTTTATGTTTAATAGAAGGGACTTTGACACGATGCCAAAGATCATTCCGTTTTCGACGAATTCCTGTGGATGGCTTTGGAAACTGACTGTGATAGAAGGACAGAGAGATAGAGAAAGAGACAGAGAGAGAGAGAGAGAGAGAGAGAGAGAGAGAGAGAAAAGGAGAGAAAGAGAATGGTATATGTTAACAGTTATTTCACTAATGGAGAGAGAAAGAGAAAGAAAAAAAGAGAGAATGCTATATGTTAACATTTTTTACGAACAAGAATAAAATGTCTTCAATATTTGTTTGTATGTGTCTATGAGGGAATACGTAAAAAAATACCAATCCAATGTATCATTAAGGTTTTTAATAAGACTTTTTCTCTTTTTTATTCTTTTAATTTTCTTTTGCTTTTTTTTTCTTTTTTTTTTTACCTTTCCTTTATTCCGTTTATCGTTGTTGCTTTGCCTGTTGAACGTAGTTTTGAATAGAGATTTGGAAAAGTTAAATGGTGCGGATAGTATCTTTGTTGACGATCGTTCGTTATTTTATTGAGAAATAATTTATTGCTTTTCTGGTTGTCTTCGCTTCCTGGTGTATGCACGATAAGGGACAAAAATTATTCAAATCCCGAATGGATTTTGTTTTCCCTCTCTTTCTGTTTCTGGCAGCGTGTTGGAGAGAGCCTCGTTGCTTCCTATTACGTTGCAAAACTGATATTCCCATCCTCTCGATCGTTTACTTCGCTGTGTGCGCACAACCTTTATTAGGCATGCTAATCGTGGACACGAACAAATCGCCGCAACGATCGTAAAAGCCTCTCCTTCTCTCTCTCTCTCTCTTTCTATTTCCCAATCCTCTTTTACTTTGTCTATTTTGTAATCGAGGAACAGTAATTTATATCGAAGAGTAATTTACATCCTATCGTTCTCTATTGCTATCGATGATTCTATTTTCACACACGATTTCAAATATTTTATAATTACGAGTATATTCGTCGATTGAAGATTTTCCAAAGAAAAATAATTCTTAAGACGTTATCACGATTAAGAAACATTCACGAATGTGTGATCAGGATAAAGGAATAACGTCGAATCGTTGCAATAGTCTAACAGCTGTTACTTTAAAAATAATTATAACGTCGAGATAATAATATCAAAATCAAAATTGAACACTTTATCGTAGATTTATAACCTCGATATAACACAATTAAATCAATATCCAAATTAAAACAATATTCTTTCGGATATGTTCCTGTTCTTGATGTAAAGATATGTTATGAAACTATAGTTATTATTAACCTACAAAATCGGGATGGGGAACGACGTCAGGTGGTCGCGAAGTTTAATCGGCCTTCGGCCAAATTCCTCGCGAAACAGGATTCCTTGCGAGTAACTCATCCTTTCCTCTAGATTCCTTCTAGATTTCAAGTTTCAGGACGCAGCTTCTAAAGCTTTGTATGTCACAGCTTTCTCTCTCTCTCTCTCTCTCTTTTTCTCACTCTCTTCCTTTCCCTTCTCTCTCTCTCTTTCCCTTTCTCTCTCTCTCTCTCTCGTACCTAGTGAAAGCCATTTTCACGAACGCTGAACTCGTAAATCCATTCGAGTCGTTCTTTCGCCCCTCACCCTCGTCCCCACCATCTCTCCTCCATCCCTAACCCCTACCTTCCTCAAACCCACACCCTTCACTTATGTGCCCTCGACGTATGGCCAAGAGAATTCCTTGCAAATTCCTTGCCAAGCTTTTGCCTAAGATTTTGCTCGCGTACCAGTCAATTTTACGCCAGTGAAAGAGAAGATTTACCATCTTATCTCATATTATGTCATTCATATAGAAAAGAAATATGTATGATTTATGTATCTGAGAAATCTTTATATACCCGCGTATATGCGTATTGATTCTTGTTGCAAGAAAAAAGAAGGATTTTTAATTAATTGATCGTCTTGATTAAAGATCGATATTAATTTGAATAATTTATCTTCTAATATATTTTAATATAGCGATCTTGAAGAAGAAGAGTTATGGGTGTGAGAAAAAAAATTATCAAGAATAGTTATTGTTATATCACAGAGATATATTGCTGAGAAATTCTAATAAAAGAAAAAAAATCACTTTAGATATATTTAATAATGATCTTGTAAAAAGAATTATCGATGTAAGAAATATCGAGGCATCTATGATAAGATCCCGTATCATGAGATTTTTATATTCTATTGATATATAAATCTATTAAAGATCAAAAATCAGCTTGGTTTATACAATAACCCCCTCTCGCTTCCACTCACTATAGATATATCAGCTTTTTAGAAGATAAGAAGGAAGAAGAAATCCGTGTCTTTGGTGGTGCCCTCGACAATATGTCGGGAAAGTAGCTTTTCTTAGGGATCATCCAGCAGAAGTCCTTGAGAAAAGAGCTAGCTGGCCCTTTTACTCCATAGGGCAAATATCGCAGAAAGCAGAGTTCTTCTATTGTTGTTGCCATTGCTATTCTTGTTGCTGTTGTTGTTGTTGCTATTGCTATTGTTGCTGTTGCTGTTGCTGTTGCTGTTGCTGCTGTCGTCACTTTCTTTTCTTTATAAGCATGCCTTTCTTTTCTCTCGGTGTACCAGATTTTTTTCAAAGACCAAATGCCATTCAACTTTGACGAAACGTATCAAGTCGGAGAATACTCCGTGGACATTGTTTGACGTTTCATTATTTTATATGTATATATGTGAACGCGTGTGTGTATGTTTGTGTTTGTGCGTGTAAAAGATCGATCGACGTGGCACTCCTTCGTGGAAAATATTCGTTTATTCTCTAACCGGAAGTTCGAGAACACGATACAGATGCATTATATTTGCCGAGTACTCAAACGGATTAGAACGTTTTTTTTATCGTCGAGAATGAAAAAGGAGTTTGCTTATAAAAAGGGTACCATCTTTCTTTTTCCGGTTTAACGATTTACGAGATCCAAAATGACGTGTCGTTTACCCTCCTTCCCCTCTTCGTCTCCGCGTCCCTCGTCATACGGATGATACGCGAAAAAATAAGAAAAGAAAAATAAAAATATGAATATATATATCGGAATAAGCATTTCGAAGTTTAAAGCTATGCTTCGAGTGAAGGCTGAAGGCTGAAGGCTGGAACATGCTACTTTTTCTAAGTACGACTTTTCCATTTCGGGCCCCGCTTCACGTTGAAAACATGAAACGTTCGTCTCGAATCGCACCAACTTTCCACGTTTTTACTCTTGCTTAAGAATAGATTTTCTTCTCTTTTCTTTTATTCCTTCTTCCTTTTCTGCATTTCTTCTTCGGCACGATCGTTGCTACACTTCTCATCGAATCATTTACAAATGAAAAGTAGGACGCAAAAAAATTTGAGAAAAAGAGAAAAAAATAAACGTGCATTTGAATTGAACGAGTAAAAAAAAAAAGAAATAATAAAGTACAAAAAATAACAACGATCAAAAAAAAGAAACATCGTCAAATAGCCTCGAAATTATTTCGACCGGTGTTTCTTCATTGACGACGAAATTCGATGTAATCGAAGATCGTTCGAAATATTTTTTTTGTTCCCTCTTTTAACGTACTCACCAGCGTAGTTCTCGGAAACATTATTAAAATCTTTTTTGGTCGAAAATAGCGGGATAAAAAAAGGAGAGAGGAAATAATAGAAAAAAAGAAGAAAAGAAAAGAGAGAGAAAAAAAAATCGAGCCACTAATTTTTACATAGTCGATTATCGTTCTTGTTTATCCTTTTAAAAATAAAAGCCTTCCCCTAGTAACCTTTTGACAAAACCGAAAATTACCACGGTTCGGTGAACAACTCGGTTTTCTTTTTTTCTTTCTCTTTCTTTTCTTTCTTTCTTTCCTTCTTTTTTTCTCCTTCTTCTTCTTCTTCTACTTCTTTCCGGACGAAGCCGCTAATAAATTCGTATTTACGGTATCTGACTTGTCAGGAGGCCCGGTTATTTTTGTTTCCAGGCCGCTGTGAATCTTCCCGACGATATCCTCTTTTCCCGTTCATCCCCTCGACGTCCTTTACCGACGGCATAAATATCCCGAGGGTTGAGTGGTGGGTGTAGTAGGTGGATAAGGTGGGGATGAAGGGTTGGGGAGACAGGGGTGCGAGGTCATCGGGTATGGAACCTTGGTTGGATCCCTTTTCGTCCCTTTCTCCTTCCATTACCGTCTCTTGGGATTCGTGGATTAAGTAGGTATAGCTAATCACATCTTTAAATTAGAAAATACGTATCTCTTTTTTCCTCTGGGCCAAGATTTATTTACTTTTTTCTTTTTTCTCTCTTCTTTCTCCTTTGACGTAAACGTTTAACTAACCGGCGTAAGTTAAGATATATCTGAGGCTTTTCTTTTCTCTCCGTCTCTCTCTTTCTTTTTCGTCTTATTTTTTCTACACGTTTGAAAATCGAATACCTTCTTCTTTTAAAGACTAAATCACATACGGATAGAGAAACAGAAAGAGAGAGAAAGAGAGACAGAAGAGAGAGAAAATCTATGAATAGGCAATCGAGGAAAATCCAAGAACGTAACTTTTCCTCCGATTTCGTACGGGAAAGTCGCTCGAAGGACAGGACGCAACCTACTTCAACTGGAAGTCACGATACGATGCTGAGAGACTTTCCGTTCTACCCCTTGGGCGCGTCTTGGGAAATCGATCGAAACTAAGGAGACAAAATTTGTCAGCCGTAGGAGCTCTTTCGCCCTGAATATCGAGTTTCGGTGGTGGGGATCTGCGCCGCGTCGGCTCTTGGGCAGGTACGTCTTCGAAAAAAAAAGAAAGAAAAAATGGAAGAAAAACCAAAGCAAAAATAAAAAAAGGAAAACAAAAATTAAACTACATTTCTCTCTTCTTCTTTAAAACTTTGACTTGCACGCCATAACGAGTCCCTTGTTGTTAACGATAAGTCCGCAAAAGGAAGGAAGGTTAGAGAGAAGATGTGCTCGAGTAAATTCAACGCCTGTGTACTTACCTCATGGACCCTGGAAGGTTAATGCTACGGAAGCAATATGGCCGTTCTCTAAACTCTACTACTACGGTGAACACTAATGTTCGGAAACAAAAGACACTACGAACGTATATAACGTACAGATAGAGGGAGGGAGAAAGAGAGGACTGGCTTTTCGAAAGTACTATGGTTTAACCCGAAATGGAATATAATTATATAATCAAGAGAGTGTCTGGTTAAAAGATATAATGAATATGAACGAGGAAAAAAGATTTAATCCTTAAGGGATAATCACATCGATAAAATTTCAAGCACAAAAAAGATAAGAGTTTTAACGAAATGTATGAAAAGTTTAATCAATTTATTTCTCCTAATCGGTGCATTGTTACTTTTAATTATTGTGAAAGTTAATTTCCATAATTTTAATTTAATACAGGATATCCTCGTATAATACGGGTTCATGTAACTCGACGATAAAATTGTTATTTATATTCTTATGACACGATATACACGTGTCCCACCTAACTTGAGGTTTTATATATATATATACATATACATATATCGGTATTTGCTGAATGTTACTGAAGTTAAACAATTGGATCAAAAAGTTCAAAATATAATTTATAATAAAAAAAAATAAATACGTAACTTTTTGCTGCTCAACTTTGTAACATAATTTTTGTCACGCGATATTTACTTTTTCCAGCCAATAAACATAAGTTTTTCAAGTGCACACGTACAACATTTTTTTTTTTCCAATTCCATACGATAGATAGTTTTTAAGGATCGAATGATGAAACGATGAATCGAGATTACGTATTTACGATTTCATTAATTTCAGAGTTGTTACACTTGTAGATTCTCGAAACTTGGAAAGAAAAAAAGAAGAGGAGGAAGAAGAAAATAGACAGACAGACAGACAGAGAGAGAGAGAGAGAGAGAGAGAGAGACAGAGATGATGACGAGTTATAAGACAACCTCAAAGTGATCAAAGATGAGGGTAAGCGCGAACGTACGATAGACGTGTTTACGTCGTTCAGCCTGCGGCCTCTTGCGGTAAACTTAGACGCGTAGAAGGAGGAAGTGCGAGAAGAGAAGGTAGGCCCCACAAAAGCACTTCTCCCTAAGGGTTGTGTAATACGGGGGACTAATCGAGCAACAATCGTCGTCGTCGTCTTCGTCGTCGTCTTCGTCTTCGTCGTCGTCGTCGTTGTCGCCGTCGTTACCGTCGTCATCATCGTCGTCTTCTCACTGCAATTGTAATTTCGAGTTTCAAGGAAAGGTCGCGAAGGGTTGCTTGTAACCTTCCACCCCCCACCCACTTCTTTCACTCGTCCTATCCCTTCCTTCTCCCCACTCCTATAGCAGACGTCTCGCATTAAGTCGACAAGATGATACGAACGGGAGATGCTAACGGTTAACGTAATTCGCTAGAATTCGTCGAAATTCCTCTAGCGTACTACTATCTAACGAACGAATTTCTTCCTTGTTTCAACAGAACGAATTGTGATTAGCCAGAACACTCTTGACGCATATCAACGTAGTTCTATTTTCTTCGTTCATCGTAAGAAATTTTCAAGGATTTCTTTCCCTCTTTGTTTCTCTCTCGCTCTCTTTCTCTCTCTCTCTCTCTCTCTCTCTCTCTCTCTGGTCTGTTCAATAATCGCGACGAATCATCCCTTCTATGCATTGAATTCGATGATTAAATCCTATGGTATATATATGTATATGTATATATATATATATATGCATGTACGTATGCGTGAGTTATATACGCGATTTGGGATGTAATTAAACGTGCCAGTCCTGTTTCCTGCTTAGACGCATTTCTCAGATTCAATTCCCTACGTTCTTCGACAGTAATATCCAGAATTCTTTCAATTTTTTAACAAGTAGTTGTTGTCAATCTATATACTTAAACGATATATATATATATATATATATATATATATATTAAAAATTTTATGAAATACTTGTTATATTCGACAGGAAAAGTTCTTCGCCAATTCTGTTTTTTGCTGAGATGCATTTCTCACGGATGCAATTTTCTACGTTCTTCGATAATACTCATCTGAATTTTATTTCATTATTAAAACTTGAAAAGTTATTATCAAGCGATATACTCGAACGATGTTTATAATTTTCTGTTTACTGATAGTACGCATTTCTCAGATGCAATCTTATATATTCTTGAATAATAAACACTACAGTGAATTTTTTTTTGTCATCTTTAAAACTTCAAAATTTCTTATCAATCAATAGATATACTTAACGCGAATCTTAATTCGTAATTCGAGCTGTAATTTTTTACGTTTTTTAATATTAAAAGAACGTTGAAATTCCTATTAATTTTAGAATAGTGGAAAGTTATTATTAATCAATATAGTATACCGATGTCAGAGATAGTTAATAGTTAAATGTTAACGCGTTGACCATCACCGATAAGAGTTTTCCGGTAAAATCGTTTTACGAGTCGCTCTGTAAAGCTCGCAAATGCCAGATATCCAACCGTTTGGAGTTAACAGTGAAAGCCCTCTGTTACGCATCGACCCGTAATAACAGCAGCTCGCTCGACATTTCACTCGGCCACAGTTTATAGGGCTGACCGCTCTATGCCACTTTGTTAATGTCTCTCTAGCCTTTTCTCTATCTCGACGGTTGCTTTGTGGTATATATCTCTCTTTTGTGTTGGAAGTATTCGTTAAAATTTCATACAATACGATTCTACATAGAATATGGTAAACGTTATATATATATATATATATAATATATTTATATATACATACATACCTACACAGAAACACGTTAGTACATTTTCGTTCCTTACGCAATAACTCTTTGAAATAATAATAAACCCTTCTAGCAAGATAGAGATAGAATAGAAACAGAGGTAATAAGAGATAGAGGGTGGTAAAAGTAAGTAGGGGTAGGTAGTAGATATTCTTGGTTCGATCAAGTCCATGCTTTTTGATCGTAAATTCATCTGAACAGGTGTACAGTGAAATGAGACGAGGTGAGCCAGGATAGTGGGTGGTGGTTGGTTAAGGGAATAAGACGGGCGAGGGTGGGCATTGCCTTTAGTTTAAATTTCAACGAGATGTCGGAACGAATAATCGTAATGTTTGTTTGTGACGTACTCATACTTCGAGATATTCGTAATCCAAAGTATTTTCGACCGAAAGCTCAATGCTACCCGTTAAACTCTCGTGACCGACTAGAAATGACGTAATCGTAGTATATACTAAGAGTAATAATTCTCCTCTCCTCTACGGAAATTCGTACGTTTGGGCGCATAACTACGCGATGCATATTACATGGATAACGTAAAGTTTTCGGTTTAGCGAATTAGCGAGAGAACGCATTCAAACACGGGCTCTCTTGAAGTTTCCGATTTGTTAGATTGCTACATCGAAGAGAAAGAGAGAGAGAGAGAGAAAGACAGAAGTTCACGTGAGAATCGTACTCATCTAAACGAAACGATTTCATAATTAAATTCAATTTAAGAGCTGTCCTTCGCTCCTCTCTATATATCTACTTCGAAGAACATTTTCTAATCGTAAGTAAAGAAAGAAAGAAAGAAACGAAGGAAGGAAGGAAGGAAGGAAAAAAGAAAGAAAGAAAGAAAGAAAGAAAATCGCTTTCGCGTCTAGGTTGCCCTTTTACAATATCACAAAGCGATCCATCTTAGGGACTGCCCGTTCAACGGATCGTTGCATGACCGGTTTTCTCTCCGGTTTGAAAAGTAGGTCTCGCGTTTCCTTTCGTTCAACGTACTTGTGGTCGTTGTAAGGTGATTACGTTGTAACTATTAAAGCTCTATTATACGTTCAAGTAAAACGTTACGCTATAGCGTGGGATTCGTGGAACGGAGCTTTATTAATAACGAACGTTAAGTAAATTTTCACGAATAATGTTTCAAGCTTCGGTGGAAAAGTTTCGAGAGGGTGGAAAGAGAAAAAAAAAAGAAAAAAGAAACAAAAAAAAAGGAACAAACGACAAATATTTTCTTTTCTATTTTTATTTTTTGTGTTTTTTTTTTATTTTGCTTTCCTTTTTTTCCCTCTTTTTTTTTCTTCTTTTTTTTTTTTCCTCGTACGACCGTCCTCGCTGCGAACGGAACGACGTCGTGCCTTTAATCTTAAATCGAACAATATAGCATGTATTTATTATTTTCTTTTTTTTTTTTTTATAATACTTGCAACGTCAGTTTTATTACCTGTTAAAGAATATTTATCGCAAACTAGACCGAGATTTTCTAAAGGGTTTTTGCTGTCTATACCATACCATGGTAGGTAGGTCACAGTTAAACAAAATGAAAACGACGAAATCAATTTTAATGAATGGTCGGACGGCAACAATACACTCGTGCATTTCGAACATTTCTAAGCTGCTATGTATTCTACGTACGTGTATATCTATATTTAGGTCCTTTCATTTCTATATGCGAGATCTAGATGCGGGAGAGACCTGCCTTTTTTTCTTCTTCGATCTCAAAATATACGTCTAAAAATTTTATGTGTATATATATATGTGTGTGTGTATATATAGCGCTGTTCTTTTGATCGAAAGTCAACAGGAACATCCCGAAGAAAATCGCTGACACTAGCTCGTTCAATGTTATAATACAGGAAGGAAAGTTCGCGTTGTGAGTAGAAAAGCAAGGCGTTTGATCGTTAGTCACGTGTCACGGGACAAGACGGATTCAAATTAACCAGTTAATAGGAAAGTTCAAGGGAGCCGCGTTTCGAAATCGAAGGGAAGTGGTGCTACTGGTTATACGGGAGAGTTTAAGGGTCTTGAAATAGAAAGAGAAATAGAAAGGAGAACGAAAAGGAGAAAGAGAAGGAGAAAGAGAGAGAAATTTCGAAAGAAGAAACAAGGATGGAAAATTCGCTATTGCCGGAGTTTCGTCAGTTATACTAATGGCCAATTTAGTTTGCTTAACATTAAACGCGCAAGTTTGTTACCGTAGAAGAAAATCAGATGCATGACGAATACAATCGTCTCGTTACGTCTTTAGAATATTCGATTAGTTATTTCATCTAATTCTTATTATCAAGATTCTACTCTACATTTATTTTATTGCTCCTTTTCATCTACTTTTAATTAAGTCTAGTATATATGACGTAATTAATTTTTTCATATAACCCAAGAGAAATTGAAAAGCCAACTGGAAATATAAGAGAAGCGAAAAAGAACATCGAAAAAGAAACAAATATATTTTGATATATATTCATTCAAATATATTTCTTTCTCATTAGTAATACTAATATATTGCATACACTCAATGAAATGAATCTTTACTGACTAATAAATACAAGTTTCTTTTTTATACGACCTTCGTATTCATAAAAGTTTAATGTACACATTTGTCCAATCAATTACTTTAGTAAGATGCAATTACGTCTATATATCTGATTAAATTCGTTTCCGTGCTCTTTTTCCTCTTTCTTTTTTTATTTTGTTTACCTTCTGTATTTGTACTTTTGATTACCTACGATCTCGAGAAACCACAGCAGCCCTTTTGAGGATTGCTAATGATACCCTCTTCTCGTGATCCTTAGGATTTGGTAAACGAGCACGTTTACTCTCGTTAAGGATTGACATGAGGAGTAGTAGGTGATATCGATTCTCTTTATATCTCACACGGCTATATATCGATCGTAAACATCGATGAAAAACCCTTGGCTAAAGGGATGAAGAGAGAGAAAAGAAGGGATTCGACTAAGGGCCGTTTGGTAATGCGAAACGTTCACCTCCATAAAGAGTTTTCTTCCTTACGTTAGCAAAGGGCGAAGGAAAGGAAATTGAAAAGTTCTTCCGGCCGAGTGTCTTGCCTCCTTTCCATCTTGATTTTCCCTTCTCTTTTCTTCTCTCACCAACACCAACACCAACACCAACGCCAACACTAACACCACCATTACCACCGACCATCTCTTTTGAATCTTCGGTCGAAACTTTTCGACGTGAATCGGATCAATTATAGGGCAGCTCGCAACTCGAGTTAAGTTCACTTTTTTCTCTCACGTTTACTTTCTCTCTCTCTCTCTCTCTCTCTCTCTCTCTTTCTTTTTGTCTCTTCTTTTTTTCGTTCTTTTTTTCTCTTACTTTTTTTCTATTTCTTTTTCTTCTTTAATTTTTTTTTTTTTTTATTACTTACTTATTCCCCTTTCATTTATATTCTAAAGAATTATTTATCTCTTATCTCCTGATGGAGAATCTCTCAACGATAACTGGTCGAGTGATAATCGCGATAACGTCATCCTCGTCGAGCTCTGTCGATCTTCCGGAGGGACAAAGATTCATCCAAAGTGGTTATTAAAGCTTTCTCTCTCTCTCTCTCTCTTTCTCTCTCTGTCTTTTACTATTTTTTTTCTTTTCTTTCACTTCCTTCCCTCTTCAAAAGAAAGAAAGAAAAAAAAATTAGAAGAAGAAGAAAAGGGATTGAATACAATGGTCGGACAGGAGGATTTTGAATCTTTCGTTGGGGGTAAAGAATAAAAAAAAAATATAGGGAAAAACGAGAAGGAAAGGAAGAAAAAATGATGAAAGATTTTATGTAAAAAAAAAAGGGAAGAAAAAGGAAATGATATAAAAAAGTAAAGGAGTAAAAATAACAACTAAAAAAAAAAAGGAAGAGAGGATTTAACGAGCCGGCATTGTTGTGATTCCGAGATGAAAAATTGAAGTGTCTACTTGGTGAACCAACGAACAACGATGAGACGATTACGACTATGGAGGAAAGAAAAATACAGGGGAGCAAAAAAAGTAGCTGAAGAAGAAGAAGAAGAAGAAGAAGAATAAAAGAAAAAAAGGAAAAGAAAAAAGACGAATGTTCCCGCGGTTCTTCGCGAGAAGAAGCAAACGAGAGGCACACCTGTAGAAAGAATAAATCAATAGCCTCTTGATGAGGAACAAGAAAGAAAAAAGAAGAAAAGGAAAAGAAAAGGAGAAAAAAAGAAGAGAAAAGAAAACAAGTGCAAAGAAAAGGGAAAGAAAGAAAGAAAGAAAGAAAGAAAGACAGAAAGAGAATAAAAAAGAAGAAAAGAAAAAAAGGAAGAAAAAGAAGGGTGGCTATCGCAACCCTTGGCAACCCTTTCTACCCTTCTCTCTTCATTGTCCAATCGCTTATTCTCGCTTTTCGTGCTATGAATCGCGATTTTAACGAAGCTCCCTCGCTCAGGACGAAGAGAAGTGCGTCTTCGAATTAATCATTTTCTCTCTCTCTCTCTCTCTTCCTCTCTCTCCATGTCTATTTATCTCTCTCTCGCTTCTCTCTTTCTTATCGCTCTCTTCTTAATCTCAACGTCGGATACTTTCGAGTAGGGCATTCTCAAGCTCAACATGGTTTCGAGGATCGCGCCAACGCCGCAGCACCAGCCACAGCTTCACCACGTTCCATTAGCGCTTCCTAAGAATCTCCATCCCCCCTTCCACCTACCCTTCCACCTCCCATCCCATCCCATCTCTTTTTTCCCTCTTTCACTTCTTCATAAAACATGGATATTTATACATTATACATGTGTATGTGTATGTGTGGGTAAATATGTATGTATATGTGTGCGCATGTACATATATATGTATATATATATACATGCAGCTACAAAAAGAGACACATGTAAAGTTTCGTATTTATTAGAAAGTTTATATGATTTAGAACAAACGAGAGATGATCTCGCATAAGTTTCAACGTTGCTCCAATTTCCAGCCTGTTTGCTTCGGGGTTAGGTTGAAAATTCAAATCTACCTTTTCTCGCAAGATATTCCTACCATGCTCTTTCAACCCTCGTGAAATTTTCATTTTCCTCGCTTTTACCATCGAAAAACATTCTACATATTCAGGTACATGTATATCTATATGTGTATGTATAACCGGTTATGTAGTAGAATCGGTCAAAATAATTCGAACCCGTCGGCAAGTGTTTTTTTTGTTATCGTTAACAATAAACTCGTCCGAAACTGCTCGTTATCGCGTTGCAATTAATCATTATACCCCTTGAAGTTTCTCGTCCTGCTCGTATAGAAAAAGAGAAGAGAAAGGGAAAAAGAAGATGAAAAAGAAGGACGAAAACAGAAAGCTTTCCTTCTTTTATCTTATTTCACTTTTTTTGTTCTTTTTAGAAAGAGACCTTTAATAAGAAAGAAGATAAAATTCATCTAACGATTCCCCCAGTTACGTAGATCGCCAATAGCTAAATAAATCTTGGATTCGTCGTTCCGATCGAATCTAAGAGGAACAAAAAAAAGAAAAAGAAGAAAATTCGTGTGACAACGACGAGGACAACTCGTGAATAAGGGAATAAGGTAATAATGGAATAGGAACATAAGAGTATAAAGACGGAGAGATAGAGGGAGAGAGAGAAACATATAGGACAGATAAAAGACAGAGAGAGAGAGAAAAGAGAAAGGGAGGGTACTTACGATATGGAGAAAAAAGATGAAGTCACCGTGGAGTTTTTGGGGGCGGCACGCGTAGGATGGTAGAAGAGGAGAAAGAGGAGGAGAAGGAGAAGGAGAAGAAGGAGAAAGCAGAGCAGAGCAGAGAAGAGAAGAGAAGAGAAGGGAGAGAATGAGAGAAGGTTGGAAGTGGTGGAGAAGGAGGAGCAGGAGAGAGAGTTACCGTAGGGTTGGAAGAAGGGGCATGCGCGGCATCCGGGGGTGCAGGACGGCTCTCGGGGTTTAGTCGGTTTCCAACAACACGACGCGTCGCTCGCGCATAACCATCGCTCGCTCGTTTGCTCTCTCGCTCGTTCTCTCGCTCTGTTTCTCTTTCTCTTTCTTGTCTCGCTCTCTCTCTCTCTCTCTCTCTTCTCTCTTTCTCCGTTACGTACGTTTGTACGTTCCTACGTTTCTACGTTCGTTCTTCGTACGTTCGTACGCTTTTACTCGCTCGGCTAGCACCCGCGTATACATAGATACGCTCCCCTCCCACTACCCCTTTTCGAGACGCGTTCTTTGGCGGCTCGTTCGCGCGCATCCTCGCGGCAGCAAACAAAGAATTTTCAAAGGAAGCTAATTTGTTAAAGAGTGACGTCGCAAACCTGTTCGCACGTTCTTCTTTTACTTTTGTTTGTTTGTTTGTTTGTTTGTTCTTTCTTGCTTCCTTCCTTCCTTTCTTGTTTTTCCCTTGCCTCCTTTTTCCAGTTTTTCTTTTGTCTTCGTTTTTATCCTTCTTCCTTTCTTTTACCCTTTTTTCCTTCCCTCCCTTCTTCCCTCCTTCCTTCCTTCCTTCCTTCCTTCCTTCCTTCCTTCCTTCCTTCCTTCCTTCCTTTCTTTCGCTTCGAAAATAGCACTTTCTTTCCTTTCCTCTTCTCTTCCTTTTTTTTTTGTTTCTTTTTTCTTTCTTTTATTTTCGTGCGTACTTACGTACGCGGTGGTTGTCCCTGTTTCTTTCGATTTTGATTTTCCTTTTCTCCCTTTTTTGTCGTCGAAGATGGGAACAGTTTTTTAATCCTTTTTCCCTTTCTCTCCTTTTCGGTTTACCGTTTGACTTGTTCTTTTCTTTTATTTATTTATTTCCTTTTTTTTTAATTTCCCTTCGAAAAAACGAAAAGAGAAAAAAAGATTCGGACTCGAAGTCTTTCTCTACTTCAATGGGAGGAGCCGAGTATCCTGAAAATAGTCCTACTACCTTTGACCTCTTTTCGCGAGTGTGACGGATAGTAGTGAGCTACGAAAGAGTGATCTCTACTCGGGATAACGGGATGAGGATTCGCGCGATATCGTTAAGGACGAAGAAGGACGATCGATCGAGTGTTTCTTACGATCGTTGAATATTTTTTTCTCCCCTATCTGTCCATCTATCTCTCTCTATCTTTCTCCCGTCAATGGATATTATGGTGAACATTCGAGATCTATACGATCGATGGTGTTAGTGGTGAAAGTGATCGTTCGCTTAGAGGAAAAGAAGAAGAAGAGGAAAAAAGGAGAAAGTTAACTGTACGATAGACTAAAAGAAAAAGAAAGGAAAGGAAAAAAGAAAAGACCAAGTATAACTCTATTGTTGTTCCCAAAAGGGTTGTTGTTGCCAAGAAAAATAAAAACAAAAAAAATACGTTCGGTAAAGTGTCTAACTCTCTCTCTACGATTTTTCATGGATTTCAAAAATTATTTTTAATTTCGCCTTCAATCATTTCAACTATATTCCGAAGTTTCGTACCGCATTGTGTTATCGTCATTGCGGTGAACGGCGCGAAAAAGTGCGCGAATAACTTCGATCGAGGTTCGTTAAGTTAAACAGAACGGTGTAAGCTCATCCAGGACTTTAGGACCTTAAAAGGGAACAATTAAAATAATAAATCATTTCTCTCCAAGGATCTTCCGACTATATAGAAGTATATTCTACTGCTACGATCAAGAGGAAACAACCCGTGCCCGCTTATTTTTTCTCTCTTCTTTTTGGTAGGTACACGACCAACCGTGTGAGAATTCAATTTATGAATCGATGCTTCGTTAGCAGTAACGATACTTTCTATTTGTTCCACCGTCAAAATTTCTCTACTCCCGTATCTAACCGAGACAGATAGATATTGAATCGCTGAATTCTCGATGTATGTATGTATGTATGTATGTATGTATGTATATATGTACGTACGTACGTACGTATATATGTAGATATATATGCGTAAGCGTATACAAATACTCATCTATGTACGTATGCAGTAGTACGAATACATAGATATATAGTAATATACCTACGCATTCTCACGTTTAAAATATTAAATCCGTTTTTGATCGCTTCTCACTCGTGGACTCATCGATATAATTGCGAGATGAAATGCGTTTTCCATTTATCCGGTTATATATCTACTTCGCGTTCTTTTTTTATTTCCTTCTTTCTTTTTCCTTTTTTATCTTTTTCAACGACGAAGACCCTAACATCGTAACGTTTACTTTTTTTCTCTCTTTTTTTTCTTTCTTTTCCTTATTCTCTTTCCGATTAGAAAACTTATCAGAATATTCAATTTAGCAAGAGGCTTAATTTCGTGCAAACGACCGACAATGTTACATTCGCATATAGTTCGATATTTAAATGAACCGAAATCGAATCACCGTTATTAGGTAAAATCATGACATGTTATTAGAATTTAGGGAGAGTCCACGTCGTTGGATGTTACCGAACGGACTATCCACCGGTAGTCGGTCATTCATTCTATTCTCGACGTATAATTTCGTCAATTGCCCTTTCATCGATCCATCTACGAGTTACTTAGAGAGTTTCGAGATATCGAGATGGGTATCGCGTAGTGAGTGTTATCGTATCTCGTGTTTATCTTATCAAGAAATTATTATTTTTCTTTTTTCTTTCCTTCTGTTTCTTTTCCTTTTCTTTCGTGTCCTCACCCAAGTTTCTTTTTTATTTTTATTTTTTTTTTATTCAACGAAAAAAGAATTAATTGTTAGATACGCGTTACTGCCCGTGAACTTACTTAATTTTTTGTTTATTTATGTTCTTTTCCCTCCTTCTCCACCGATCCCGTCATCGATCTTCTCCGAGGCACATTTATTTTCTTTCGTTTTCATTTTTTGTGACTTTTGTGAGGGTTCTTTTTTATTTTAGCAATGGGACGAGGACGTGGCCAGAACTAAGTATATCGTTATAATTAAATAGGATTATAGCAAACGTGTAAAACTTTATCTAGAGTTATTTTTACGTTCGACGTCGATGTTAAAAGACATTTACGAGCACTTTAAAAAAAGAGAATACGATTCGCAATTGGTTCGCCGCAACGAGCGCATGCTTAATTAACTTTTCGATGTACACATAGAGTGGAAGAGAAATCGAAAGATCGATAGATTCGTGCGTGAGAAGAATTGAATAATTAGAATAGTTCGAATGCTTTCTAATTGCATCTATCTAGTCAAGATTATTCTATCGATAAAAGTAAAGTAAATTGTTTGTAAAAATTTATTGTTATTGCCTTTCGAATTCGTATTCTTTTTTTTCGATTTTTTCGAATACAATGAAATTTCATCATCCAAACTTTTTTTTGTCTTTTTTTTTCGTTTAACTTCTGTTCTTTTTCTTTCAAGAAAATTACTCGACCAACTTTTTTTATTGGTTACGTAAAATATAACGAAGTCATAATAACGCCAGCAATATCTACGTTAAGCGAAATTGTCCTTTAATATTCTCGTCAAACTCAATCGTTCACAAAATGCAATTAATCGATAATAACTTACTACTATGTTTTGAATGATCCTCTTGTACGCTGTTAATTTTTTTCTGATCCTATTCCTTTTAAAATAAAAGAGTCAACTTTTCTATAGTTATTCTCTAGGATCCACGGATTTCATTCGAAATGAAAAATTTCATTTTATGCTGTGTGATATTACGAGAAAGAATACACAACGGATCTCTCTCATTCTCTCTTTCTCTCTCTTTCTCTCACTCTAACCACGTCGACTTTCCTTCTTTGTAATAATGATACCATTGTATTACTAGATGCTTGAATCGTGACGTGAAAGCTATTTTCAGAAGAAATGTTTCTTCCTCGACGTATGACTAAAACAAAGCTATACGAGAAAGAGAGAGAGAGAGAGGGTACGTATATTATACGTCATAATTCTCTTTGAAAATTTTCAACGTTAAAAGCAATAAAATTTTTATATCGAGTCTATATAAAAATATATACAAATAGATGTATAGTAAAGTAATAACGAATTTCGAACGATTCGGTTGAAAAATAATTATCGATAGATAGAATGCATTGAAGTTTCGTATATTAAATTTATATATTGCGATTCGTAAGGTAGTAGTTTTTGAAAAAGATCAATGTATCTAAAAATATATCGCAATAAATATTCTGATTTCCTTTAATTAAGATCGATAGAGTTATCAATTTGGAACTTACACAGCATATACACACACCCATGCGTGCTCGCATAGACAGAGTTTGCACTTTGTTTCGATTTTATTACTAAACGTATCAATTGATTTATATCTAACGTATCGGTAGGTACGCGCGAGAGATTAGCTGCATCGCGTTTGCTTATCAAATATCCAATTTCGATTCGGATATTATCGCTGATTCATCGACATCCTATTGCTCTACCTAACGCTTGCTGTCGAAACGTGTTAGTTCCATTATCCATGTACTCGCTGAATATTGTTTGCTTATTTATCCGCTTGAGATTAGCTCTGGCGGTTAGGGTATTATTAGTTGCAAACTTTATTCCTTGTAATTGTTTCATGCGATTTTGACGTTACTTTATCAATAATTTTACACAAATTAATCCCTTCTTATTTCGCGTCTTTGCACGTCCATATAATTTTCCGACGATACATCCATGCATAATTAAGAAAAAACAAAAAGAAAAACGAAGAAGAAAGATCAACACAATTTAAGAATAATAAACAATGCGATCAAACAAGATTTTCTCTTAATCTCAATTACTTTCGTTGCAACAGAGTTTTCAAAACAAATAAACAAATCTATTATGAATATAAATTTTCATTTAGATATATATATATATATGTACATATAAACACGTTCGATCGATCGATTCCACGTGATATGCTAATGAACGCGATTTGTCACGATATCTTATAACCCCAATTTCGCAAGAGTATACGAGGGGAAACGATTACACGGTGCAAATGTGCATTTCGTTCTAGGTCTAGTCCGTTGTTCGATAATTACGTCGTTGAGAAGTCGGAAGTTTCGCAGTCGAGAAACCGTGGAGAATGTTTCTTCTTGGTTGCTCGTTGATAATTAGACGAAAGTTTACGTCCGGCTAACGAAGTACCTACGTTTCGCGAGGCAAGAGGGCATTTCTTAACCTTTATGGGAGATGGAGTAGAGGGGGAAAGAGATTGTTAGAACGAACGAGACATAAAATAAAGAAAGGTCGAAAGGAAAAGGAAAATTAGGAGGTGAAGGAGGATAAGAGGAAGAGGATGAACACCGACTTGCGAAAGTTGCACGTCCCAAGCGTTTAATTCGATGGGACGAGAATTAGTAATGTACCTTTGATAAAGTCACTTCTCTTCATCTATCTATCTCTTTCTTTCTCTCTCTCTCTCTCTTTCTCTTTCTGTCTCTCTCACCCCCATCCCCCAAGGTCTTGCAAAGCGCGGGATCGCCGGTTCGGAGCTTTGGCCGCGAGGCAAAGAAGCTTAATTATTCAAAGACGAGGACAATTCCGTTATGCGAAGACCCACTCTTCCGGTCTCGACCCAGGTATTTCATTTTACGAGAGGTTGCCGCGAAGAAAACGGGGGATGAAAGAGGGGAAAGGAGGTGAACACACTCTCTCTCTCTCTCTTTATCTCTCTTTCTATAATCCTTATCAGGTGTATTACCCGTAATCTTGCCTGTTAAATGGGGGCTTTAGTCAGGATTTTCCGCATTAACACGAACCCTGTCCTGAATATTCCCGTTGAATTGCCTCGGTACCATGTACCTTTCTATACTTGGGACTCGTTTCGATCGCCAAGGACGATTTGAAAAAAATTGGAATTATTATTTAACTTTGATTCAAGTACTATATGAAATGACGATACGGGTCGCACGATAATGTCCAATCGTATTAAGTAGTATTGTATCGTTCAATACTAGACTTATATCGATCGTTTAATTACTCCTCTGCTACCACCCTGTTATCTTTACACTCAATCAAACTCTTTTCGATCGTTACCACTCGATTTATATTTCTCGTTCGACTTCAAAATTTTTCTAAATCACAAGATCGATCAATGAAACATCGACACTCTATCATATCGTTTAATTTACTTCTTATTACATTCGGATCAAATCAAACTCGTTTTGATCGCTACTAATTCGATTAATCTTCTTCAAAGTTTTTCAGATCGAATTATAAGATAATCGAATGATCATATTAAAATTGACAGGACAATTATATAGCTGATTAGTATTGTGTACTGTCGTTATAGTTACACCTGAGAATTCGTTGTCGCGCGGTTTTCAATTGTGCAAAATTTATCGCCTCGATCTATCTCGTTCAACCCCCTACAACTACCCAACCCCTCAACCCCCTTGGCCCCTTTACCGCGATTCTCGCGTAAACGCTCAACCAGTGAAACGCATATGGCGCGTGTACGTTCGAAGGCACACGCTTTGCGATATTTTCGAGGCAGCTGTTTCTCGTAATTCATTGTAATTAACGATACCGATCGGTATATCGTTTCTCTTTTTCCTGCCTCGATCGAAACCGCGCGTTACAAGCGTAACAACGTTTTGCTCTTCGTGATACGGGTTAAATTCCTATTGGTCAGATCATTTTCAACATCATAAAGTCTATTTTTCGCCCGTTGGTAATATTTTATTTATTTTTTATTTCTTTTTTTTTGGCTTGCGTTTTTCTTTCTTTTTTTTTTTTTAATCCACTTTAACTCCGCGTTAGTAATTTTATTCGGTGAAAATAAAAAAGAAAAAAGAAGAGAACGCAAAGAAATGTTTTAATATTTTAATTAATCGTTCTTTGATTAAAGAACAGAGTTCGATTATACGCGACCTATTTTACTCATCGGAGTAATAACGTTTTGCTCTTGTCGTGATACGCTTTAGATTTCTATAATATTAGTGAGTTTATAACATCTGCTTCGACTATTAATATTCTGAAAATTTATGTTAGCTATGTTAATAACTTTCTATTACATTCAAAATCTATTATGTTGTACATTAATTAAAATTACATTATTTATTACATTAATTCTGATATATCGAGAATCAAAAATTTTAATTTGTTTAACGATCAACTCAATTGTTCGTGAAACATTGCTCGTGAGATATTAAAATCACGTATAAAAAAAAATGAGATATATCATGAAAAAAAGAAAAAGAAAAAGAAAAAAGAAAAGTAAAATATGTCGAGTAAGAAATCGCGAATTCGTTTAACGATACTCGCCTTGTTCTTCGCTTCTTTAAAGCCTTATATTCCTCGTATATTATTTTGCTTTCAAGCTCTCTTGTTCCTTCCCATCCGCCTCCTCATTCTCCTCATCCTCCATCATTTCTCTTTCTGCATAGAGAAATCTTTATAGTTACGTTTTCGTTATCTCGTATGCATGGAAAAGACGGCTGACATTATACGCGTGCAAATTTACACCCGAATGAAGTATAAGTCAAGGTATGCCGGATGATGAAGAAGAGGGAGAAAGAATTTATTACTATCCCGGATATCCGAGAAGCGTAGAACGAAAGAGACGAAAAGAGAAAAGAAAAGATGGAAAGGGAAGGGAAGGGGAGAGGGAGAAAGAGAGGAAAGAAAAAGAGGACGAAACGGAGGAGGTTTCGTCGCGAGGTAGGTGAAAATAAAGCGCGTTAATTCGTTCGGTCACCGTGTGAACAGACAATGAAAGATAGTAGAGTTAGCTTGCCGCTGTTAGGTCGCCGGATCCACATCTGTATATTCTTTTATTTTTAAATTTGGAAACAGGAATTTCTACCTAAAGCTCTTTTCCATTCATAAAATTCTTGTCATTGTAACGTAACACTGGTGAAAGTGTAAAAGAGTAGCAACGCGAGCGCAACTCCCTTCTCGCTTTTCCTACGGTGATTTATCACGTTAGAATATAATGTTTGCGCTTCGTGTAGCGAATTTCGAGTTCAATTGTGAATCCTCAAATACCGTGTACGAGCGTCGATAATTTTTCTTTTTTTTTTTTTTCTTTCTATTTATTTTTTATGTTTGTTTTTTCGTTCCTTTCTTTCTGTTTTTTTTTTTGCTTTTTTTTGTGCTTTTTTTTTATTTTCGATTTTTTTCCGCGATTCCACGAATTCCTCCAAATTCCCCAAATTCCCGATCTTTTTTATAAGAACAAAGAACGCCATCGTGTAACGCGTAACGTCCAATTGTGACTTTTCAAATACCGTGTCACCAACGTCGATAATTTTTTTTGTTTCTTTTTCTGTTTGTTCATTTGATCGTTTGTCCGTTTTATTTTTCGATGATTCGTCGAATTCCTCAAATTCCCGATCTTTTTTTATAAGGGCCAAGAACGTCGTGGTGTACCGAGTAATGTCCATTTCTACATTTTTAAATAAGGTAAACGAGCGTACATAATTTTGTTTCGCTTGTTTTGTCCCTTCACGTATTCCCGAGTTTCACAAATTCTCGATTACCTCATAAAAACGAAATACGTTTAATTGTGAATTCTTTTTTTTTTTTGTAAATAACTAACGTCGCACGATCATCGATCATTTTTTCTTTTTCATTCTTTTTTGTTTATCATTCGACGATTTCCACGAATTCCACGAATACTCGATCTTTTTCATAAAGATAAAGAACGTTTGTTCTTCTTCCTCTTTCTTCCATAGCTATTCATCTCAGACTCCATAGAATGCAGCGATATTTCAATTATATCATGGTACTCGTACGTTTGGAATTCCAATGACGGGGACGCTTCGAGAGAAAAAGAATTTCGAAGTGAAAGAAAGAGGAACGTAGGATCGATTCAACTAGATCCCTTTTACGCGGTCGAATCGACAAAGTTTAATTCCTTCATCGCTTCGAATTCTCGATTGGTAGTGACGTTATTCGCGTGTATGGTCATGCTGCAACGGAATGCAATTTGATAGATTCCGAATGTAAAAACCTAAACACGAATACGATATTACTATCGAAATATTTGCCTTTCCCCTTTTTATTGTTTTTTTGCTTCCTTTCGTTCTTTACTCTCTCTTTTCTTTTTTTTCAATTCTTTTTTCCGTCGTCGGTTTTCAGTTCAAAGAAAGAAATTCGTTTTGCAATAATTCCGAACGCGTAAAATTGAAAAATTTCGCGTGATCGAGATCGAAAGGTATGACGTAAATAAATCCGTAATAAAAACTTTATTTCCGTTTTTTTCTTCTTCCTTCTTCCTTTTTCCTTTTTTTCTTCTCTCTCTCTCTCTCTCTCTCGTTTTTTTTATGCGTTCCATCGGGGCTGTCGCGTTCTCGTCGTGCAAACAACGACGGACAATTTCGTACGAAATGCATTTGGTTTGAAAAGCACGACTAGTAGTAGTAGCAGCAGCAGCAGCAGTAGTAGCAGCGTCGACGGTGGTGTCGACGAAGGCGGTGGTGGTTGCAGCAACAGCGTTAGCAGTGGTAGTTGCATGCCCTTTAAAATCTCGACACAACGACGGCCGAGCTTCGATGCGCTATCAAATTCGAAAAGCGCATTTACGTTCAACTCTCGCGGTAAAAATCCATGGCAAAGCTCTTCCGGCCAGTTCGTTCCTTTTTATCCCTCTTATCCTATTTCTGGCGATGCCTCTCGATTTCTAGAAAAATATTTGACGATCTACTGGAAAAATACAGACGAGAGAGAAACAGAAAGAGAGAGAGAGAGAGAGAGAGAGAGAGAGAGAGGACTCACTTGAATTCCTCGATTTCTCTTTTTACCTCTCATTCGTTCATAGGGATATCGGAATACTCGATTATCGCGTTCTCGATTTACTTCTATCTAGAAAAGGAAAAGAAAAAAGTACAGGAGAAGGACGGGAGAAATAAAAAATAAAAAATAAAAAATAAAAAATAAAAAATTGTAGAGAAGAGAAAAGGAAAGAGAGGAGAGGAATAAAAAGATCACGAGGGACAAAGACGTGGAATATAGGACTATATCGCGTGTGAAAAACGTACTAACAAATAGATCCAAGCGGGAACGAGCGGAGAAAAGTATGTGAAACGACGAAGATATAGGTGGGTTACGTGGGATGAAAATACGAGAACCGAGTTTAGAGTAAAAGATACGAGATGTTTGGCCTGGAGACGTGAATAAGTGATGTTGAGAAAAGTCAGAAGAAGCTCTTATATATATATATATATATATATATATATATATATATATATATATATATGTACGAAAAGTGGAAGGGAGAGAGTGTAAATACATGTATAGTATACAAAGATACTTATGTATAACACATCCGAGTAAGGCTGACCTGGCAATAAACGCTGATTGTTACGGACACGAGGAAAAGTAGAAGAGAAAAGGGAGAGAGTTGCCCTTTGCATAACGCACACTACCAACAGAACTATGCATGTAGCTACCGGTTGGTCGCTTGGGAAAACGTATTACACCAATTTCACATGCAAAAGTTATTACCCGAAATTGTCTGAAAATTGCGCCTCGACTCGGTTTCGCGGTGTTCTACTACTACTACTACTACTACTACTACTGTTACTACTCGAGAAGATCTCTTTCTCTCTCTCTCTCTCTCTTTTATCTTTTTCTTTCTCTTTCTTTCTGTCTTTCTTTCTTTCTTACACTTCCTTCTCGCTATTTACGTTTTTTCTCGATCCTCCTTCCGTTCGTTATACATATAGCATTTTCCCTTGGCATATCTTCTTACGAAAAAATATCTTTGGTCAAAAAAAAAAAAGAAAAAAGAAGAAGAGGAAGAAGAAGAAGTAAAAAGTACTTATATTCGTTACTTTATTTTGAATAATAAATAATTCATGATATCTAATACCATGTCACAAATATGCTTCATTTTTTTTTCACTTCCTCCTCCTCCTCCTCCTCCTCCTCCCTCTCATTCTCCTCTTCCTCCTCATTCTCCTTCTCTTTTTCTCCGACAAAAGAATTCGCTTATTCTCGTCGCGTTACGAGTCCTCGGGGCTCTTAAATATATACAACGTCCGGTAATACTACGTCCGACCGAAGAAGAACTATGCGTCATCCTGGCCGAGCTACTGGAAAATCTGATATAATCACTCTGCAAGCAAAGACGGTTCTCGAGGGTATTATAACCTTTTTTCATGCGGGAATAACTCGTGCGTCCTTCCTACGTGAGATAACGAGTCTCATCCGTGCTAATTAGAAAGAATCGTATGGAACTTGTGCTCGCCAGAACGGATCGTACATGCGAGGAAAGAAGAGATGGAAGTTTGTTAACGTTCAGCTTAATAGAGAACGAAGAAACTAAATAGTTTTTCTTTCTTTCTCTCTATCCGTCTGTCTATTTATTTGTTTGTCTCTTTCCGTCTTTCTTTCTTTCTTTACCTCTTAGATTTTTCAACACCGATGAACACGGTGACAGCTCATTAACACGAAAGAAAAATAAACTTTGATTTCGTTGTTTCTTTTTAAAAGTAATTTACACTTAAGCTTCGAATCCCGAAAGATCTTTCCCAACGTAGATGACATTGATTCAATTATGACGTTAATTCATTCAATCGGGATACTATGTCGTGACCCAAAAAAGTAATCTTTGTTGTCCCTTCAAAATTAGCATTTAAAATCATATTATCTAATGCGGAATGACTTTTGAATTAACAAGATTACGAAGATCCGTATTCTTCTTTTCTTTTTTTAAGTTTTATTTCATTTTTCATATTTTCTTTCTAGCAAGTTTTTCACGTTGTTTCCTCTTCTTTTCTGTTAGATATAAATTTACAACTTATTCTACTACCATGGTATCACATTATTTTCTTTTTTTTTTTTTGTAGACACGGCAATATTTTTAAATGAAATTAAATGAAAATGTGATAATATTATTTGTGCGTCTCAATTAAATTCAGAGAATCAAGTAGAACCTGATAACGAAATAATTGTTATAGCTACTATATCGCGATATTTGAACATCTTAATTGACTATATCGTGATAATTTAATTTTGTATATTGATAAGCGATCTTTCTCTCTGGTTTAAAAATCGAAAACGTACAAGTTCGTATAATTAATTTTGGAATACGTACCGAAAAAAGAGAGAGAGAAGGAGAGAGAGAGAGAGAGAGAGAGAGAATACAGAGCCAAGTCTGCGTGTGAACCATGCCGTGAGCACAAGGCGTGAACACATAGTGAAGGGTGAAAACGGGTCAAGTCGTCGAACCAACGAGAATTCGAGCAATTTATGTAGGTCAACCTACCTCTACGGAGGGCTTAACGTCACGACACTACTTTTTTTTTCTACTACAGGTCGATTCGTCAATGTATTTTCTACCAAATTATATAGGTCGATTCGTATATTTATCAATGTATCAAAGATGAGTGAAAAAAAAACGAAAATTAGATAAGGGTCGTCTTTAAAATTTTTTCTTTATTTTCTTGCTCTTTTCCCTCTGTTGTTTTTTTTTCTCCTCGCGTGTTATAGATTTTAATCAAACAAATATCCACAACCAAAGTGTTTTCGCTCGCGAAAGGAAGAGAGAAAGAAAGAAAAAGAAATTTGTTCATCGATAAAACATCTTAACGATTTCATTAAATTTTAATACTACTTGGAACTACGCGAAACGTTAAAACGCGGAGTTAGATAAACGAAAGCCTAGAGTATAATAGTAGGTATATCTATGTATAGAGTCGATCGAGTCGAATGCCCTGGATGACCTTTGTCCACTTGCATGTAGATGTATGACATCTATCGTAAACGTCGAGAGAGCGAGAGAGAAAGAGAGAGAAATGTCTGTTCGAACTTTAATGTCTCAATTGTGTTGCGGTGCTTTTACCTTTACACCCTTGCCTTTCCACCACAATGATACCTTATTGCGAAAGAAATACAAAAGAAAAAAGTTCTAATGGTAGGTGAATGGTATTAGCGACAGATATTGTTCGGCTAATGCAAAAATAAAATTTTGTTCTTGCCCTCTGGCCCCTTTCCCATAAATAATGATATCTCGTAGGATCGTTCGCGCGTTTTTCTCGAAAATAAAATAACGTGATGTTATATACTCGCATATGTTGCGTGCTATTGGATTGCAAGAGAAAAAGAAAGAAAGAAAGAAAGAAAGAAAGAAAGAAAGAAAGGAAGGAAGGAAGGAAGAAAAAAGAGAAACAGATGACGCGGCGAAGAGAAGAAAGGGGAGAGAAAGGAGATAAAACCACCAAGGGTTAGTATTCTCGCTGATATAAAAAAAAGGGTTGAATATTCGATTGGCTTAACGTTCTAGTCGTTTACGTCCTAGGGATCGACGGCGTTACACACGCTCCGTTCTGAGATATGCCAGATGGCGTGACGAATATCGCGTTCGACTGGTAATTACGAGAGCTCGAGGGTATAACGTGGGTAATCAAACGGTCAGACGTATCGTTTCCCAGTGGAAAAGCACTGGTTCCGTGCCACCTCGTGCCTCGAGAATCGCTAGTTTCTATATCGAACGAAAAAGAAATCCAGCCTATCGGTTAAATATATCTTTCCGACGTTAGGTACCTATATCTTCTCTCTAAACGTTAGATCCCACGGAATCAGAACAACGTCTTCTTTGTTCGAATCTCATAGAAACGAAATGCACAGCTGTATTAATCCAACTAGGTATTATATCAGGTCACTTTCGTTTTCATTTCGAGAGACATGTAACTGGAACAATGATTACATTTCATTCGCAGTTTTTATCAAATTGACAATGAATTCTAATTGCATACAGAATCGTTTCTATCCTCGCACGTTGAAATATATCCTTCATATATGAAATTATTTATCTTCTCAGAAAGGATTGAATATCAATTGCAATTGATTTTCCATAAATCGATTTATGGGAAATCTATTCGTCTGATATATTCCGATATTAATTTTCCTAGATAAAAGATAAGAAATGTAAAATTTATATCGTAGCACGACGTTCTCGCGTTATACTTTACTCTTATCGGTATAAACCCGTTATAATTTTAATCTACAATGTGTTGTTACGAAATAAATCATAAAATTGTTTTAGATATAAGTCGTACCTCTTTACGAGTTTGCAAACTATTACAAATTTTAATCTTGGAAGTGTAACGAAAGATATAAAATCGTTTTAAATCAAATTTGCAAGATCGAGGACCGACGATAGTGTTCGTGGCAATTCTATCAACGTTTCTTCTTTAATCGATACCAATCGTTAATTATTATCGAAACCCGTGCTTATGAATTATTCTTATGCATTATTTCAAAATAAATTTACATTTTGATTCTTTTATTATCATTTCGATCGTAACAACTCCGATTACATTCGTTCGACATTTGAAAGGACTTGTCTCCTGAACAAGATCAACGTCGCGTGTTCGAAGAACGTAGAGGCGTCGATTTACGTAACGCCGAGTACACACTGAGCGACGTCAAAGAAGAGAAAGAGAGAAAAATAGAGAGAGAGAGAGAGAGAGAGAGAGATCGATAGAAAAGTTGAGCTCGTAAGAATATTTCGTTCCACGTCACGGTGTCATTGTACGGCAACCAACGAGGAGAAGCCGTGGCGGGATAGCGTCAGTTGGCTACATAGAGACCGCCATTTTAACTCTCATGGCACGTTCCTTCCCAGCTTTCACAGGAGAAATTTGTAGTCGAGAGGAGTAATGGTTTTCAGCATCCACGCTTGACCGCTCGCGGCCAATTTTTCTCGCGGATTTGCCGACGAAACGAAAAGTGGAATGCCTCTGGCAAACGAATGTATTTTTTTCCTCATACTTCTTTCTTTCTTTCTTTCTTTCTTTCTTTCTTTCTTTCTTTCTTTTTTCTCTTTTTTTTTCTCTTTTTTCTTTTTTATATGTATTTATGTATCGTTTTTCTCCTTTCTTTTTTTTTTTCGCTTCATACGTTAATAACTATCAGGACTTGTATCGTGGCTACATAACGAACGCTAAAGTCCATTTTATATATTCGCTCGACAGAAGTAACTTTGATCTGTTTCAAAAAGGGATTGTTGCGTGACATGAAAACTTCTCGAACTCGTTAACGCCAGTTTGCATCTTAACGGTCCTCCATTATGACCGTAATAACTTTGACGAAATGGCACTTTTGCTCCTTTTTTTCTCGTTTCTTTTTCTTTCTTTTTTCTTTTTCTTTTTCTTTTTTTTTCTTTTTTTTTTTAATAACGTGACAAGAATCAAACTATGCTATTCTATTCTATGAACTTGTGAAACAAAGCTTGGCTTTGTGAGCGTGGAGTGTCTCAAAAAGAAAAGAGAGAGAAAAAAAGAGGAAAGAGAAGAAATTAAAACAAAACAGAACGAAACAAAACAAAAAAAACAATAAAAAAGGGAGAACAAAGAGAAGAAAAAAAGGGGAAAAAGCGTGAAGCGATGTGTTTCACGAGCACGTTGAAAGAGATACGGCATAGAGACAGGTTCCCCAGGCAAATCGGCAGTATAACGAGCATGAGCGGCCGATACGATTATCGGAGGCCGAGCGTTATAAAGCGCTAATTTCCTCGCGTTACGAGCTGCCGAGCGACGACAGGGAAAATAGTTGGCCGAGCTAGCACGTACCTACCTTTCGAACACGATGCGAGGGGGATGATTAATGGAAATTTGCGCCGAACGGCTTGTTCGATGTGAAAGTGCCGAAAATTCGTGCTCGCCGTATAGCAAACGGGATTTCGGTTTGTTACTGGCCGATGGACAAATTCAATCCTTTTGTCTACGTTAGGCAACGAAATAGGAAGATACGATATGGTTAAAGTATACGTATATGATCGAATAGAATTCTTGATGATGGCTCGTATTGGAGATAATGTTATAAAAAACGAATCTTTGTAATAACGATCGTGCATAGGTTATACAATTTTTTTTTTTTTTCTAATTATCTCTAATTATTTCGAACGATACGGAACTTTACGATATGTTCCTGAGTTATCGAAAACAACGAAGATATTTCAAGCGGTCAAATTAAACGCCTTATATCGCACGCGAGTCACAATTTTTTATAAGGTATTATAGGAGAAGGTAACAATGTTATTCTTAACAATATCGAAATGTAATACGCACAAGTATATAGACAAGGAATACTATAGCGTAAATAAAACAAATAGTCTCTCTTTCCCTCTATCTTTTTTTGTCAAACTTCAATTCAAAATAATAATGATAATAAAAAAACTGAGAAAGAAGGAAGAAAAAAGACATTCAACACAAAAGTATTAAAAGTTTACTAGTTTAATCTTAACTGTCGTAGGAACCCCGATACGAATCCATTTTATACCGGCTTCCATTTATTGTATTTTCATAAGAACGTTTGACTATCCTTTTGGCCTGAGGACGAATGAAAGGTCCAAAAGAGAAAAAGAGAAGAAGAGAAAAAGAGAAAAAGAGAGAGAGAGGAAAAAGGAATCGTGTGTGTTTAAAGGATAATCCGAGGACGCATCTGTCGTCCTCATAAAGTATTCCTTGCTGGAGAGACTTCCTTCTCCCCTTCAGTCAACCCCCTATACATAACCTCGTACATCCCCGAGAGGCATTAGCGCGAAGAGTTCGCTTGTATCGAGCCGCGGTTATTTCTGCGCATCGACTGGGCAAAAGCTAAAGGGATTACGGGCACCGATCGACCGATACGCTATCTGGCGACTTTTTCATGTCAGACTGAAAAGACGACAGATGTGCGGTTCGACTAATTTCCTATATTTTCTTCCCGAAGTCCAACTCATCCCTCGTCTCTACCCCTCTCTACTCCCTATCCCCATCCTATCGAAAAGCTACATAACTTCTTTTTACGTTTCATTCTTCTTATGAATCACACGTATCAGCAGGCAATAGGGTGGTATGCGTTTAATGGGCAGTATCAACGAACCACGACGAATTCTTAGAGGAGGAGTAGGGTGAGGGTGGTTGTGGAGGTGGCGAGGGTTGTAGTGTCAGACGTACTTTTCGAATCGTCCCTCGAGTCCTTCAGTGACAAGGGTGAGCACCGTAGGGTATTATTAGGACCGTGTCCTGGAGATTATTCGAGTTAGTACAAGTGTGCGGCTTCTCTCTCACCCCTTATCTTTCGTCTCTCGTCTATACCATCTCATTCTTTCTATCCTATTTACTGCGTTCCATATAACGCGAAATATAAAACGAGAATCCCGTCCCGTAAAGCTCGCCACGAATCTTTCGTGATACACCGCATTGCATAATTCATTAGGAACAGCTTGTTCGCTGTACGATTTCATCGGGACGAACGACGATCGAATTTTATTCTTTATATTTTTAGTTTTTCCCTTCGGTCGGATTGATCGCTGTTATTATTGGGGATCGACAAATTCGAACAACTTATCGCGTAGAGGTGTATTTTTTATTTCATCATTTTAGGAAAAAAGAAGAATGAAGAGAGAGGGAGAGAAATGTTGTCATAATAAAGGAACACGAAACAGATCGACTAGTGAATTTTTAGAAAGGTCAACAAGTATACGAGCTATTTGCCTTTTCCCAAACGATATTTGCACGTCGAAAGAGTCAGGATACACGCGAGTGAATAAATAAATTTCCCGTCGATCAAAGCTAGCTAAACGTTGGCGCTTTCGATCACTATGTGAAATTGAGATCAAAGAAGCATGCGTACTTGGATGAATGATTCAAGAGAAATAGAGACAAAGACCTAGATAGAGAGATAAAGAGAGAAATGTCAAGTTCATCATTTAATCATGTTGTACGTATATGTATATATAGAAATAATTTTTTCTCTCTCTGTTTTATTTATTTTTTTTTTTTTTACGTTTTTTATCACGTAGAAACGTGTGAAACGGGTAGATACAAATCAACGGTGGTTAGGTAGGTACTATCTTTTTTTTTCTTTCATTCTTTTCTCTATTTTTATTTCGTTAAAAAGAATAGGCGAGGTTGCAAGTCGTTTTATGTCACACTATTCCAAGTATTTTTCTTTCCGTACATGTAAACTGTGTAATCGGGAGAGAGGTACGATAAGAATGCAACGAGTTTTTACGAGAAAATCTCGGCGAGATGCATTCTCATTCGTGTACCAAATGCGTCACACAAAAGAAAAAAGAAAGGGGAGAACGCGCGAGAAAGGGAGAGAGAGAGAGAAAAAGTAGAAACGGAGGAGGAGTTTGCGAGAGAATTATTTGCCGAACGTGGCTTGCTAGAAAGGAGAGAATTTTGTTTTCCTACGACAGTGACACGAAGGTGTGCCATACTTGTTTTTCTTCCGAGATTTAGGCGGGCCCATTCCAAGCTATTTCCCAATGTTTTTCGATCGACGAAGAAAATAGACAAATACATCGTACGGTCGAGTGTTTCTTTCCAAATGTGTTCAGCTTTTTTATTCGCCTATCCTCGTGGTATTTCGAAAAAGTATATTTTTCTCCCTCTCGACATCGTACCATTACGAAAATATATAATATCGAGATTACATATATAAAGACACATGGAATATTATCAAACACCTTTTCTAAACAACGCGAAAACTCTTACAAGTGTTACTTTGTAAGATGTAACATCGATAATATTTTTAATAATTTTTTTTAAGGGATAATCATTTATCGTTAAGTATATAAATTCAATTAATCGACGATAAGAGAAACTCTAAAAGTATTTTTTGCGATATCATAATTAATATATACGTATGATACGATGTCCGATCAAAAAAAGAAAAAGAGATGGAACAAACGATTTGCGTTGTCTCTTTTCTCTGGAAAGACACGATAAGGGATAGAGACCGAGTGAAAGAGAAATAGAGATAGGTAGATAGATAGACAGATAGAGAAAGAGAGAGAAAGAGACAGAGAGAGAAAGAGAAAGTGAAGAAGGATAGAGCGATGGAAAGAAGATAGTCCAGAGTTTCACGATGATCACGACTAACTGCAATTTATCGATGTTATCGTTCGATCGTCCAGCGAGTCATAAATTCTCTAGTCGGGATGGGCCAACGTCGTATTGCCTAGAGATGCCAGATTAAGTGTATCGATTCGTTTGATTTACCGATAGAAGCACGCTATCACTGCATTCGAATCTCCTCGTGGAATCGTTCCCGTTCATGGATTAGCTCGCGTATTAGGGATCGATAAGGAAGAAAAAAAAAGAAAAAAGAAAAGAAAAAAGAGAGAGAGAGAAACGACGAGAAAGGACTAATTGGTATTAACGGCGAGATGGCGAAAGCAATGACGGATCGCGCGGTCACGTAACTTCTGATTGGTTTTTTTTACCGGAGATATTAATTAAACTGATTTTCGACGTACCGCGATTTTTCCTTAATCGAATAATCGGAAATTATCTCTTCAAGAGGAAATTTGTCTCTCTTTCTCTCTCCCTCTCTCTCTTTTCTTTTTTTGTAATTGAAAATTTCTAAAATTAGTATTCACGTTGACTAGCATCCATTACGTCACGTTTATCATGGTTAATGACATTGAGAATTTCCGGAAACACACAGGGAAAGATTTCAATCGCATCGGTTCTCTCCCGAGAGCGAACGATTACATTGCACGGGAAGAGGAAGAGCGGGAGGAAACGATGTAGGAAGCGAGAGAAATGCGGCGAATTCAAACGATGACGCGATAAATATTCATGGACGTCATTACCTCGAGCGTCCAGCGTGAGTCGACGATCGAACGTTCACGATAATGGACTCTACCGATGGATAGGTAGGTAGGTAGGTAGGTAGGTAGGTAGGTAGATAGGTACATTACTATCTACATGGAAGCATATATATATATATATATATATATATACATGCAAACACATATACAAACGAATACTTATCGATGGGCTATAATTTACGATTTTCATTGCAACGTAATTCTTTTTAAAGGCAAACGCAATTAAACGGAAGAATGAGAAGCGCTGGTACACGGCGATATCGAATTCCGAAGGCATTTAAAAGGCTTCGTTGTTCTTGCCAATAGAAGGGAGGGCTAGGGGAGGATGATAAGAAAGACACGCTGTAGAATGATAAAATGAGAAAATTGTGGTATTACATCGAGACGAAAGAAAAAAATGAAGAAAGAAAAAGAAAGAAAAGAAAGAAATTATCCATTTAACACGAAATAGATCCTAGTATATCTGTAATAACATTTTTTCTTTTCTAAATGAAAGATACGCTCGTTCTTATTACTGATAGTTTTAGTTTTTTTTGTTCTTTTCTTCTTTTTTATTTCTCTCTCTATGTATATATGTAATAAAAACGTCTTTCTGAGAGAAAGGTTAGAAGAAAATGTCATCAATATTTATCTATTATCGCGATATTCTTTCGTTAATACAAGCTTCACTTTGCTTGTTATCGGTGGATAAGCATCGTTGATAAATTGATATCGGTCCGATGTATTCAGTTTTAAAAGGATTGAACGTTCGATGACAGAATCGACGTGAATCGATAAATAATGATTCGATGCAACGAACGAGAAGTAGGTACTACCTACCGAGAATAGTCATCGAGTTACGACTCTAATTGGAGTGGTTCGTGTTCGAAATTCAAGACAGAAGAGTCAATGTAGTCAGGCACTCGTACGATATCACGGTTGTTCGTGTCTCTAACCGTATTTCCATTAGCGATATATAAGTCGAAATCCAGCGATTATTACGAATGGTAATTTATTTGGATCAGACGAATAAGCGAGAAAGCCAGAAAAAGAGAAAGAGAGATAGAGAGATAGAGAGAGGAGTTTTCGCTTGAATACGAAAGAGAACTGTCGAACCTATTTTTCACGATTCAATTTCGTACATGAAGTCGATATTAGCTACGCTTTTCATTCGCTTTAAAAAACATGCTACCACACGCGGAAAAAAGAAATGAGGAAGATATTATACGCTTTCGTGTATTTTCATTATTTCTATTATACATGTGTGTGTATGTGTGTACATATATGTATGTATCCGTATGGAACATAGTATACGAAGAAACTGTTCCTTTTTTAATATATATATTTTTTTGCATGCCTTTATTTTTCTTTTTATTTCTATTTTTTATTGCGTAGACAACACGTACCATTTTCCTCGTTTAGTTCTTCACTCGTTCGTAGTAACAACGGCCTCGCAATTTGCGGTCCATCCGAAATTTCGAGAAAAAGTGTTCCAATAAAAAAACAAAAATTGTTCGAAACGATTCTGAATTCGAACGTATTTTATTCGTTCTGTTCAAGAAAAACAGAAAAAAAAGAAAGCAAAAAAGAATTTATAAAACGAGTGTATAAAAAAAGTTGTTCTTGAAAATCCTTCCGATTTCGATTGAAATCTGTCTTGTTTTAATAATAATAAAAAATAAATAAAATCAAGAAGGAGAGAAAGAGAGAGAGAGAGAGAGAGAGAGAGAGAGAGAGAAAGAGAAAAAAAAGGGATAAAGAGGGGAGGAGAGAAATAATTACGATATTATTTGGTCGATTCTCTTTAATTAAATAAAAGATAATGAAAACGAGTCGATACTCGAGTATCGAAGGAAAGAGAGACAACGTTATAGAAATAGAATTACGAGTACCTTGTTAACTGGACTTAATCCGCGCTTGTTCGCTCATTTGATCATACGAGGAGATTCTCTTTCTCTCTTTTTCTCTTCTTTTTTCTCTTCCTCCTGCGCAAGCCACGTGAATTGACTTTTTGTATATCGTCCAAGAGATTTTCATCGAAGAAAATATTATTCGCCGTTGTAACTAGCAGTACTCTCATATTTCATGTAATTTATTTAATCCGAGAGTATTACGCTTTCCTGCGGACTTTTGACCTAAATTTTCTTCTTGGCCTTGTTTCCAACATATTCAATCTACGAAAACACGTGCAACTATTTTCGTTGGATCCTCTTAAAGACTTTAATCTTTGGCTTAAACGCTGATTATACACGTATAAAATGTTTATAGTAAAAGTGTATATGTAAAAGCAAATAAGAGAACTTTCTTACTTAAGTTCAGAGGATACTTATAAGACCGTATCGTTGAGAACTTTGATTATATCGAATACGAACTGTTTCCTACTTGGATATCTTACCGACAAGAAGCCAAGAACGTGCGATTCGATCGGATAGAACGTCAGTCTGATCGAACGAAGAAAATCGCCGATCATTCCCCGAGAACGTATACCTATAAGCTCTGTCCTTAATTGGATAGTTCCTGAAATCCTATCTGGTATAATGTATTTCGATTTATAGGCGTGTCTGTATATATTATATATATTTATATATATATATATATATAAAATATATATCTATACTTATATATTATATATATTATATTGCAATATATATTATATAAGTTTAGATCGTTCTCGTTGTCTTAATACGAGAGACGACGAGCAAAAAAAGGACAGAAAAAAAGGGGAAAAAGAAGAGAGAGAGCGAGGGAGAGCGACAGCAGGTTGGTGGGCTATGGGATAATCCAAGATTGGTCCGAGTTTCACCTGGAAGATCGAGATTCTGCGATACTGAACGCGTCGCTTAGGATTCTCTACCCTCTATCCCGCGGCTTATGCTCTGACAAACGGAGAATTTCCAAGATAACGGAAAGGAGAGCTCCAAGGATTCGTATCTTGTGGACGATCGATCGCTTTCAATTCGACAGTGTCTCTCTCTTTCTCTTTCTCTTTCTCTCTGTCTCTCTCTTTCTCTCTCTTTCTCTTTCTCATTCTCTCTCATCGTCCTCCTGAAGGAATTCCTTATCACTCTAAAAGCTCTTTTTATAAGAAAGCCAGTCGTGATTTCGTCGTTGCTTCTTCGTCTTAAATCCGTTTGATTAAAGAGAAAGGACAAAAAAATTGATGCCCCAAGTTTTCGACCACCCAACAAGAAAAGGAGATAATATATCGTAACCCGTCGTAATTACAAAGTCAAACCCGCATGAATCTATGTGTGAACTTGAATAATATATATATGTGTATCTATAGGTGTACATAATCGATACACGCGGTTGTTAACTTTGCCGCGTTTCTACGGGTATTCGATGTATGTATACCTATGTATATACGGGATATGAGTTTTGAAAGAGACAGAAAAAAAGAAAATGGGAAGGAAAAAAAAATTAAAAGACAAGGACAGAAGAAAATAATGAAAAATCATATAAACGAATTTTCCTTCTTTTTTCTCTTTTCTGCGGTTTTTTTTTTCGTTTTTCTTTTTTTTTGTTGGTTAAACGAGCAACGGCCGTATTAAAAGCTATTATTGCGAGAAGTAGAGTAGAACGAGTGTGAAACGAGTAATAAAACGATCGACAGTAGATGTGTATTATATCGAACGATGAATTTCCATTGGTGTTATGAGGGTATAAGTTTCGTTAACGTTACGCGTTCACTGTTTACGAGGGTAATTCGGTTGGATCCTTCCTTCGATCCCAAGAGTAAAATTTCTACGTCTCTGCTCTTGATCCAAGGGAAGTAACCAACGGCAGGCACTGGTGCTCGCTTGAAATATCGTCGATGCGACACACTGTTTCGCCACTTCCGGTTCCCTAGCGACTAACATGCCTGCACAACACTGCCTTGTCCTAAGCTCCAAATAATCCTCTCACTTCCAGAGCTGTGTAATTTAGCTTTCGCTAATAAGCGTACGCTCTTTCAACGATGGTTAAAAAGAAAATTTAAATAAAATTATTATAAACTAAGTCAGCTATATGGATCGTAAATCTATTAATTTTTTTTCTTCTTCCTTTCTTCTAATTTATAACAAACAAGAAATAAATGATAAGAGCGGAAACGAAATTTTAGCTCACGTTAAAAACAGGCTTTTAACGTAAAATGTAAACCATTCGTTAAAGTAAAAAAACTGCGTGCCTACCTCGTTCATAATCGTGAATACGTTTACAAGGAATATTACTATTATCATCGCGCGATATTATCATTACGTTTCTCGATGCATTTCGTGCGGAAAGTAAAACGCGGCCGATACGATCCGTGAATATTCATAATGTTGAGGAAAGGCCGTCAACGAGGAATGCTTTTTTCTTCTCTTTTTTTTTTCTTTCAATTTTTTATTTCTTTTTTCTTTTTTTCTTTTTTTTTTAGCGTATCTACGTTTCTACGCGCAAACAGACGTGCTCGATAACGTAATGTCAAAATCATTAAAAGCTGTATTTTGGATATTTGGCGTTCGAAAGGTTGTAATATCCGCGATGTACTCGACGTACAAATAAATCGACTGTGAAACGAATATAATCACGATCAATTTCAATATATAATATTTAACTTTTAATATTTGAAATATCGTCACGATTTGAGTATTATCGATGGGGAAGAAAAAGGATGAAAAAAAGAAGAAAAAGTGTTGAAAAATCTAAACGAAAAAAAAGAAACAGAGGGGAAAAAAGAAAATTACGAAAAGATAAAAATGAAAAAAAAATTGATTGGACCGAGACACGCTTCCTTACGTCTTCGTTCAAAATCGTTTTTCTATTTTCGATTAGTGATACCATTTAAATTTCACACAGATGGAAGTGACAATGACATTTGTAGAGGATAAACGAGAGATAGTGTCGCCAGTGATTACTATCGTGACTTAATCAAGCGATATAAAATGATCAGTGATTAACTCGTTGTGAAGAGATATAGGGGATGACCGAGAAAAAGATAGATAGATAGATAGACAGATGGATAGAAAGATAGATAGGAATAAAGAGAAAGAGAAAAGGAGAAAAAGAGAGAAAGAGAGAGAGAGAGAGACAGAGAGACAGACAGAGAGATAGAAACTTGAATAGAGGAAATCGCCAAACGTTAACGAGTACCTTTCATTCCGTGTTCGTGGAAATTCGCTTGATTTATTGATCCGCACGGTCAAACCTTGTTACTCAAAGAAGTAGAATTTGATTATTCTTTAATCACGTTTCTCCGTCGTGTGATATCACGTCACTTTAGTTTTCTTCGATCTAACTTCAAAAAATATTTTTAAAGAAACCAGCTCGCTCTCTCTCTCTTTCTATCCATCAATCGTTTATCCAATCTATTTAATGGAATAATTTCATTCTATAATATTAATAAGTAAAACGAACGTAATTGTATAAATATATATATAAAATTATATTTAATTTATATATATATATATTAATATATATAGTTAATAATTATTAATTAATAAAAGTACATTGAATCATTAAATATGGTGACATGGTTCAAAGTGTTTACCATTTTACCAAACTTGACTGCTGATCTCATTTGTCTATTGGTGGCTTTCTTTCGTTTAAACAGTAAACGATGGTGTATGTGTGTATGCTGGACCGTCATTAATTATCGTACGTCGTTTAAACGTCTAGCCTATGCGATATCAATCGTTTGTTTCGATCGAGTTACGTGCCAAGTGAAAAATGCTAAGGGTTAACAAAGACCTTCTCTTTTAAAACGATGACGCTTATCGAGTTCTTCGATCTTGAATGAAAAGGAATTGGGATAAATTTGAAGTTTTTCGTAAAATAGGAAACGTTTTTTTCTTGATCGAAAAAAAAAGAAAAGAAAGAAAAAAAAGAAAAAGAAAAAGAAAAAAGAAAGAAGAAAGAAGAGAGAACTTTTACCGCATATTTCTTTGATATACCATCTCCTCGTCGGCTTTTAACGAAGGTTCTTTCTACGTTTTCTTATCTAACTCCCTTTTCTCCCTCTCTCCTACTTCTTCTTTGCCGATATTTTCTTTTTTCTTTCTGTTTTTTTATTTTTTGTTTTCCTTTTCTTTCCCTCTTTTCATCGACAAAGAGAAAGAAAAATAAAAGAAGAAAGAAAATCGATCATTAATTTATACTCCCAATAAACTGCAGTCGATGGAAAAGGAAGATAGAATATAAGAGAAATTCATTGATCATTTTACTAATGATAATAAGAACGTAACTATGATATTCGAATATTTGTGTGTTAGAAAATACGAATATCCAAGCCGAGGAAATAGATTCCTTTGAGAAATGGCAACGTTCCGGCAGGTGATTCGTTTTCTTGTAGGTACGGGAGAATGCGATGAAATGGAAGAAAGAAAGAGAGAGAGAGAGAGGAGGAGGAAGGGAGAAGGAGAGGGAGAGAAAGAAAGAAAAAACAAGAGACCTCGAAAAATCTGCTTGCCTCATGAGATCTTAATAAAAGAAGGCGCGATTTGATTCAGATGATGAGACAGAAAAAGAGAGAGGGAGAAAGATTGCGTGACTATAATTCGATCCTTCTCTACTGTGAGAGAAACGATAAGAAAATATATTTTACTTGGGAAAGGTACGCATTCAATCATGCCTCGCTCAGAAAAACTATATTTTCTATGTCTAGAAACTTGAGGAAAAAATAAATTAAAAAAAAATATCAAGAAGATCGATCTATCTCTAAGGATATATCGAAGCGAAGCGAATACATGTATTAATCCAAAACAAAAGGAAGAAGAAAAAAAAATAAAAGAAAGAATAAAAAAAGGACGAGATATTGTATCAGCTTAAGAAATAAATCGCCGACAGGATGAAAATCCTTTCCCAAGCACGTTTCGTAGGATTTGGAAAATGTTTTTATACTCCTTTAGCCCTTCTCGTAATCCAATTTTTTTTTCGTCGTGTCTACAAGAAAATTACGTATAGTGTCGAAGTTATAGCGTGTATTAAAAAAAAAAAAAAAAAGAGAGAATAAAAAAAACATGAATAAAATCTCCCATACGAAGTGACAGTAATTACGTTGACAATATAAACGAAATGAAATTACTGAAATAAAAAAGAAATAAGTATAAGAAAGTTACACTAAAAAATTAATTCGTTCTCTTGTAAAATACGAATTCGAACGTTTCAACTATATAATATTTCATCTTGTCTAGAATTATATACATATATATCTCTAAGCATAGATTACGATCTATTATCATTAAATTCTATTATTACCCCGTGAATCGCATTATACCTGGATGCATATAAAAATAACTAAGTGATTAAATAAATAAAATATATATAGATGTATGTATATAATTGACTGGAATGCGAATGCGAATGCTAATGGAAATTCTCGTTCAATAAAAATCTGGGTGGGTGGGTGTGGAGTGGGAGAGGGGGAAAAATGAATAAGATGATACTCGATAACGATAACGATAACGATCTCTTCTCGATTCCGTGCACAATGAACGTCAAAATGTCGTCAATTTCGTATCTCTGTATTCGTAAAGCATCCGGTGATGTACTATGTAGGTATACATTCAGAATGTAAGTGGATGAGAAGGGAAATACGATGATTAATAACCAGGACGAAGGTTCCTATTGTGTGGCCTTGCGATCGCCGGCATCAGGAGGCTCCCATTTTCGCCTATCAGAGAAGCAATAAAATACGATCCCTCGCTTCTCTCGCACGCTTGACTCGTCCCGCCCTGTTGTCCCGATGCGTCTCAACGCGTTTCAGTGCAAACCACCGATTCCTCTGGCCATGATCGTTCGAACCTGTGATTCTCGGCTTGATAAACTCAATACCCTTCTATAATTTACTCAGGTGCTAGTTCATGCGAACAAAGTGCTCGTTTAAGAGAGCATTATTAGTATTCCATAAAGTAACTCAATATGCAAAATATTAGACGAGTTATTTAATACATTTTATTATTACGTGCTTTTAAATGTCCAATGTAAATATTTTTGCTTCGTTTATAAATTATTATGTAATATCAAGTATTATTAATAATATATATATATATATATAACAGTATTAATATATCAAATATTCTATATCGAGATTCCTAATATTAGAAATATAAATCTCTATTTGTAATAGGATTTATCTCTATGAATCGATTCGAAAAAGAAGAAAGAAAGAAAGAAAGAAAGAAAGAATGAAAACATTTCTATATGTCAAGTAGATAAGCTAGATTTAGAATGATCGTATATATTGACAGGCGAGACTCGTAGCGTTGTTACAGCATCTGCTAAAGTCACGGTTGCCTAGTAATAACAAGCAGTTGAACGGTCGGCGTACGTGTATTTGATATAAATGCGTTGCACAGTTCGCTCGTTGCATTTAAAGTAAAGCGACGAATGTCTCGAGGGATTCCGAAATCGTCGCAACTACCGCGACTGGTTGTTTGCATTCTCTCGTTCTGATCCACCGCTGTGAATAACATAGCTCTAAGTAAATAAATACAAATATGTATAACATGCACGCGTTAGTATACAATAGAAATTACAATTCGTTGAGCGATTGAATAGAAACTTTGTTTTGGAAAAATGAAGATTTATTTCAAAAAAAGAAAAGGAAAAGAAAGCAAGAGAAAATATTAATTGCGAAAATATGAAATGTAATTGTCTTGACTTAAAACGAAAAGATTCCCTTTTCTATCTCTCTCTTTTTTTTTTCTTAAGCAAAAAGGTATACGTTTGTCACCATTATCGTTTCATGATTTAACACTGTCAACGTAAACGACAAACGAGCGTTTCGCGTATTTACACGTGGGAGAAAGTAACTCGTTGGGGGGATACGTTATATCGTTAAAATACCTAGGTAACGTGAGCTTTGAATAAATCCCAGACGATTCACAAATTCGTCGACGATTTTCTTCTCTAAATGCATACATCGTTATATACTGTTATATGCATATATATATATATATGCATATAATATATATATATATATATATGCATATAATATATATATATATATATATGCATATAATATATATATATATATATATATATATATATATATATACACGAGTACACTTGTAACACCGTTTCGTCGTTTATACCCTTTTGTCGAGCAACTGGAAGTAGGTTAATCGACGATAATTTTCTACTCGTTGTCAGCCATCAGCTGCGCTTTTTAATTTCATACAATCGTAAAGAAACCGAAAGACTTACGTTTTTCTTTTACCATTTTCTTTTTACTATTTTTCTTTTCCTTTTCTTTTTATTTCTTCCTTTCTTACTTTTATTATTTCTTTTACTTCTTCCTTATTTTTTTTTCCTTTCTTTTTCTTTCCCTTTGTCTCTAAAGAATCATTGACTTGATACGAATCGTAAGATCCTTAAGTGCGTTTCCGCAATCGCTTAGATCCCCATCGCAAAACTCACGCGATCTCACGGAGCAGTTCTGGCAATGCGTCTTGCTATCCGTGCGATTGTATCCGCGTCACGAAGTTACACACTACTCTCGTAGATACCGATTGCATTCGGAAACGATCAGCGTACGACCTAGTTCCCAAGCAGCATCGATCTTAATTTCAAGACGTATCCCTTTCTACGTATACATAATATAATATATAATTTCGTTTGCTATATTTGTAAAAATGTTTTACATGTATTCTCGAGAAATAAATCCTTCTTTTTCATTTTTACAAATTCACTATTAAATTTAACAATTCGTATATTATATATATATATATATATATATATATATATAATTTCGTGAGATTCAATTTGAAAATATATGTTTCTTTTTTATCGGATAAATTTTTGCAAATTCATTGAAATCTAATTAATTCGTACAACTCGTTTCTTTTTATTTTTACATTTAGTTACTATGAATTATCTACTATATCGGTCTAGATTTTACGACAGATTTTGTCTAGAGTGAAACGTTGTCGTTTAGGGAGCAAGTTGTACGGAATGGCTATTACAGGATGTCGTATCGTGTAATAATCGCTTGAGAGATGTATTGCTATAGGGTGAAGTACGAAGCTGCGCGTTAACCCGGCTTCCAACGTTGTCTCTCCCTCTCTTTCTCTTCTCCATACCCACACACGCAAACGTAAATTAGCGCGTGCGCGTAACCACCCGCAAAGTGAATGTTTATTACATCTTTGCTAATTGTTAACTCTTGAAATTGAACACATAAAATACCAATCTAAATTTATTACGCTTATAACGAAGTACGTGGAAAAAACTGATTTGTTTTACGACGACATTATTAGTTGATAATGTGTATCATTATTGACAATATGAATAATAAATAGTCTGAACAAATTCGTGTTATGTAGTAGTTTAATTCTTTTTAATGTCCAACAACAACAATGACAATAATAATAATAATAATAATAACAGAGAATTAGTTTGCGTTGACTTTTCATCCTTTAAAGGCTAATCTCTTTTTTTCTTCCGTTTGATTCTGACGATAAAGAGGTTTCGGTAACTAAAATACAACATAATGTGTAATTTAAATTGGAAAATAGAAAAGTTGCTTAATTTACACGACACGTTCGGACAATTTGGAGGACACCGATCGAACAGGCTTTAATCGCATGGTAGTGACACGGAGAATCGTTTGAAGTGGAAATTTTGTCGAACGACAGTGTGTAACTTGGAAGGTGATAGAGCAGTAACTATTTTACGAGCTCGTAAAATGTCGAGCTTCTACCAAAGACGAGTTTCATGAGGTTATATGGTTCACGCGCGGCTGCATACAGTAGGTTCACGTGGTGTATTTTATTAAAAGACCAGCTCGTAATGTGAAGCTTTTGATATGCCATGAAGAAAGAAGAATCGGACGCACACCGTCGACAATATCGACATTTCTTTTTTCCTTCGTATATTTCTACTCTCGTATTTGAAATAACGAACGTTTTTAAAATAATAAAAAAAAAAGAAAGGAATGATCTATTGATCTATGATAATAAAATATATGTTATATCATTTATCTAAATGAAGAACAAATTTGGGAAAATCTTAAAAAGATTTCGAAAACGTTCAATAGCACAAACGCAATCTGGTAGATTTTATTAAAAAATTTCTCCTTTCGTAAAATTTAAATCGATCTTAACTTCAGTAACTTAAAAGTTATTATATACTTGGATATCATTATTTTTTAAGTTTTATTTCATTTTATAGTCGAAGAAAGAAAGAATTAATTGATACTTCATATCCAAAGTTTTTAATGTCTTTAGTATAATATAATACTAGTATAAAAGTAATACTATAACTTTCACGTTACAACTAAGTACATATAATTTTTTTTATGGACACGAAAAGAAAAGTAAGTTGGAGAGAATTAAAGAACTAAAAAAACAAGGGGGGAGAAAGAGTATACTTCTTAATAAAAATAAAGTCTAATGCAAATAATTAAGAATAAAAGTCATTAACGCCTATAAAAATCTATCTATATTATATACACGCGAAAAAGATATTACAAAGAACGATATATATATATATAAGAAAAAAAAAAAAATTAACGCGTAATGCGTAAAATCTGAAGAGAAATAATAATTTATCCATGAATCAGATCGTCAATCTTTCTTTCTTTCTAATTTTCCAATTACACCCCTGAGGAAGTTTAGTATAAACTGCTCTTTATCCTTCAACGTTCCAAACAATATCTATCACGAGGCACGTAACACCGTAACAGTCGTAACTAGAATATTACACGGACAGTAGTAAGAATGGTAGTAGAGATTAGGTAGTAACGGTGTAATACTATTATACTGTATACTATATGGTAGTAGTGCGGTAGTGGTGCTGCATTGGGGCGCACGAGCGACGCGCAATTATCCCGAAAGCGCGTCGCGGTCGATAATGCGCCGTTTGAAGAACGGCTCGCGCGCTATGCGGCCTGCTTGACACGCGAATCGCACGCCAAGGATAACGACGTGCCGCCGTTTCGTAACCGACGACGAATCCATTCGAGAGCTCATCAATCAAGAACACGAGACGAGATCGTTTGCGGTATGGCAATCGGCGCTGGTTTCATAGACGTAGCCAGAATGTTAGTAAGAGAAAGGGACAGAGGGAGAGAGAGGGAGAAAGAGAGGGGTTGGTTTTGTACGTGTGAGAGAAGGAGAGAAATAGTTTTACGATCGAAAGGACGGAAAACAGAACGACGTAATGGTGCTAATGACGCACATTTTACTACCTTCTTTTTTCTCTTTCACTCTCTCTCTCTCTCTCTCTCTCTTGCTCTTTTCCTTTCTGTCCCTTTTTCCCCTAGTTTGTTTCCTCGAAGAGCAAGCAACAGTAAAACTAGAAAGACAAACCAGCAATCCTGCAACCGTAACACGAATATATTCGGGTACGAATGTCCGACCTCTCTCTCTCTCTGTCTTTCTCTTTCTCTTTCTCTATCTATCTGTCTATGTCTCTTTATCTTTCTCTCCCGTGGTCAAGTTAAACGTTTTACTATTTCTTTTTATTTTTCTTTCTACTTATTTGTTTACTTGCTTTTTTTCTTCGCTCGTTTATTTGCTCGTTTGTTTCCTTTAACTTCGAACAAAAATTTGTTTGCTTATCGTCGTATCAATGTTATTTCAAAGAGATTTTCCGTTCGTTCGTTCGTTCATTCGTTCATTCGTTCGTTCGTTCATTCGTTCGTTACGGAAAAGTAGCACTCCTGAAGTTCCGCAATTAGCGGTGTTTGATCGATCGCCCAAGTTAAACGTGTGTCTCGTTTCGAGTTTTAAAAGCGTTTGGTTTTCTTCAAAAGATGCTATTCGATTCGATTCGACTCGATTCGATTCGGTTTGATTCGATTCGATTCGATTCGATTCGATTCGATTCTCGTTTCGAGTCTCGTTTCGTTTCGTAAGCGAGATAAAACGAATTTGTATGCAGCGTCACCGAGAAACCTGATCAACGACGTATAGTAAACTCGCGTAAATCGCGAAAAGAATTGGAGTGGGAGGGTGAGGCAGGACGGTGAGAGAGAAAGAGAGAGAGAGAGAAACAGAGAAAGAGAAAAAAGAAAGAAAGAAAAAAAGAGAAAGAAAAAAATCGGCCAAGTTTTAGGATCGTTCGATCGTTTCACTGACGGGAGTTGCTCTTTTCACGATCGTCCAATTTCAAAGTGAGCATCACGAATTCGTTGAAAGGATCAATAAATTTGACGACCAACGGAAATCGAAAGACTCGTTGAAGCGATTGATATTTCTTCGCTTTCGGATTCAAATACCTTTTTCCCTTTTTTTTCTCTCTTTTTACCCCTCTTTTCTTTTCATTTTTCTCTTTTATCGAGTGTCCCGTTCTTCTAAAAAAAATCCTTTCGAAGGGACGAATTAAAAATTATGCATTCACTTTGACCGTTCGAACGGATCTCGAAAAATCGTTATGATCGAGACGTTTAATTGAGATCTAATAATAATCCTCAACGTTTTAACGAATTTCTTTCTTAGCGAATGAACGAGAATGAGAAAGTAGGTCGGTTAAAGAGTCCTTGATAATCCATAAATCATAGGGAAAGTCTTGCACAACTCGATTCGGTTCGTTCGTGGAAAAAAAAAGAAAGAAAAAAAGAAAAAAAGAAAGAAAGAAAGAAAGAAAGAAAGTAAGAAAGTAAGAGGGAAAAAAAAGAAAGAAAAAATGAACGAAAGAAATGAATGAAAGAAAGAAAGAAAGAGAAAGAGAAAGAGAGAGAGAAAGAGAGAAAAGAGAAACATTTTTGTCCACCAACCTATCCCGTCCGCCGCAACGCGATTTTCTTTACCTCGGACGTTTCCACTTTGCGGTTCTTTTTACGATAGCCGAGAGCTACGGAGAGACGTTTCCGGTAGCGGTAAGACGCTCGTTTTCTCGAGGATCTTACAAGGACGACGATCGATCACTTCTAGAGACGAAAGCCGAGACAAATTCTTTGGAACGTTCCTCTCTCTCTCCCTCTCTCTCTCTCTCTCTCTCTCTCTCTCTCTTTCTCTCTCTCTGTCTCTCTTTTTTCTCTTTTCCTCCATCGCGCGTAAAAGGACTCGCGTGTATATGTGTATGTATATATATATATATAGTTTCTGCTTTTACGATCAAGCTCGATGCTTTTTAGGCCGAACACGAATCGATCGCCCTACACTCGATTCGTTCTACCGACAAATCTGCCTTCGCGTACTTTTTTAATCTCCTCTATTCCTATAAAACTATTATTACGTTTCTGGTTTTATTATTGCATTTTTATCGTATCGACTAATATTTTAAACCTTTGCACTATGCAATTAATTAATTAATTAATTAATTAATTAATTTTTGTATCTTCTCAACCAACTCTGATCCAATTTATTCCATTTTTTATATATCATGTATATTCAGATATGTATGTATGAATTTATTTATTTATATGTGTATACAAGTATTCAATTAAACAATTTTTAAAATTATTCGTGAATATATTTGTGACTTATCCCGTACATTTATATTTTTATACAACACTTCACTTTTTTGCAATATAATTTATTTTTCTCGCTTGTTTTTAACCAACTCTAATCCAATTTATTCTGTTTGTAATGTAACGTATTATATAAATACCTAATGTAGATATACTTTCAAAGACATTTTTTCTTTAACAAATAGTCCTATTTTCTTAATTAAATGAAGTGTTCACGTTACATGGCCTCAAAGTGCAAAGGATTAAAATAATATTTAATGGATTTTCTTCGTTGTCATTTAATCTCGACTTATGGAAACAACCTTATGGAAGATTCTATTAAATTTGCATTTAAATACGGAACAGTAGAAAAACATTCACTTTTGGATGGAGTTCTCGACTCGACTTGTTATCTTTTTCAAAAGCAATGACTGTCCCCTTGATCTTATTTTTTTTTATACGTCGATATATCGATCTATCGAATTAGATCACGATTAAATAGACTAAGTACGAAGCAATACATTCAACGGCAAATCATTTTTATTTTTGGCGAAATTGGGTAAATGAATGACCGAGTTCGATATTAATATCTCGAGCAAATATAAAGTATTAATTAATTACGCTGTTGATTAAACAATTGCTAAAATAAGAATATCCTAGTTTGAACCAATAAAAATAAACATGAGAATTAAGCATTGAAAATAAATAAACGATGGGAGACATACAAATAGAAAATTATCTCATTCGCGATCCGAAATGTTCGTCAATAATTTATTAAAAAAACTCATTAATTTCGTCTTCGACATGATTAAAAACTTTGACCTTTAAATTTTTCACTTACTATTTAAGAAGTTCTCTGATGACTCCAAAACACTCGTAGTTCAAAATTGAGGGAAGTTGATCCTTCGTAGATTAAAAATGAGTTGACAATGAAGTAGATGCAATAAAGTAAATAATGAAGTAGATTCAATGATGCATTAAGTTCTTCATCATCTTCTATGATGCACTGACTCTAATACGCGATATTTATTTATTAATAACAAGACGGCATCGAATTTAATTCGCTTTACTATGTCTGTATGAATGTCAAAAAAGAAAGCAAATGAAAATTAAATAGGAACAAAAATACTAACTCTATTATTAACTGATTTACACACGATCGATTCAAGTACATATGCACGTATATTTCTAAAAACAAGAAGAAGTTGCTTTCAACTACGAATCGCGATAAAATTTTTATTAACGAGCAAACACTGACTCGACTTACACGATTGGTTTTTAATTCAAACGATATAATAGTTGATTTCTTTTCGTTAGACTGCATCGATTATCTGAAAAAAGGAAAAAAATATAAGATTATTAGTGTCGATTAGTCATATAATAAAAGACTATTATAACATTATTGAAGAAACAATTAGAAAAGAAATTTATGTCCTAAAATTCTTATTGATCCTTGTAGGAAGAGCATCCTGTTCGAAGATTATAAACGATATATTAATACGACGAGCATTAGCCTACTTCACGTATTTGTTTACTAATTTATTTTAATCAGCTTATTTAGCTGCGCAAAGTTATATAAAAACATTACGAGATAATACTGGCTCTAAGACTGTTTTGCACATAGTAACAAGAAATTATATTTTTGCAAATTAAATGTGTATCCGTAGAAAGATATTACGGGTTAAACAAACAGTAAATTTAATTCCCATAAATCATCCCTGAAGACAGTAAAATATAGAAAAATTTATGGATTAATTATCTAAATTAAATAGAAGCTACAAAATGTTAAATATTTCTGAAACTCATCGGAATATGTAGCTAATTATGCAAGGAAAGCAGATAATAATGAAAAGTAAACAATCAAATAAACAAAATAATAACTACGTATGAAGGATAAATAAACTGTATTGATTGTTACCTGAAAGATATTCTTGTTGTTATAATTTTTTATTTCGTATTAAAATATTATATAGTATTCAATTAATTATGATAAAATTAATTAGTTTTAACCTAATTAGATTTGATTTCAACTTTTCATTTTAACGATAACAATAAAATAATATTATAATATAATATTAATGTATAAGATTATTAATACAAATAATATTAATATTATTCTTAATAGTTATAAGAATAAAATAATATTATATATAATAAAAATAATGTTTATTATATATTTTTATAAGTAGATTATTAAAATTTTTTTTTTATTACCCTAACGATGTAAGTAATGTAATTAAATTTATATTATCCTTATATATAACTTAAGTATAACGTAATATAGGTGAATTATTTCTTATTATAATTTAACTATATTATAACTTATTATTATTTAACTGTATATATAAAGTATATAATTAATTAATAATGTCTAAAATTCATTATTCCATAACATATACATATATTCTACCATTAATAATTATAATATATTAATGACAGTGATATTATATTATATATAATGAATTACGATAAAATAAAATTGATTAATTAATGATTAATTATTAATGTGAAAATAATATTACTTGCCTAAGACGTAGAAACGAATAGTTGTACTCCGAAGAAGTCCTTTATACGACTGAGCGATCTGGTATTACGTAGACCTATCCGACTACACAAAGGTCGAAGAGCCTGACTCATGTTTATGTTTATGTTCTTTAATGAAAGCGAATGTCCTGGAACGCACGAGGCAAAATAATACAATGGAAATTTCGTTCGACGTAATATACTTTTTCTATTCAAACGTACTCCAAGTTTTTCATTCAAAATATATACATGTTGAGACACGTATATTGTACAAAGAGCAGCGAAAAATAATAAATAACCTTCACTGTACTATTTATATTGACCTTCGTCGATTCATCTACATATGTCCTATACGCCGTATAAAATACTGCATATGTCTTATAATTTATAAAACGAAAAAAAAATTGTTAATGCGAAATAATATTACGTGTGTGTTTGTATGTTTACGTAGGATGAATAGTATACATAATATATGTATATACAATGTATGTCTGGCTGATGAGTGTACGCATAATACGTATATGTGATGTGTACACATATGTATATACATATATATACATATAAGTACATCTAGACGTGTGATACATGTATGCATATACATGTATGTATATGTGCCTATATGTGTACACATATTATACGATATATATATACACGAAAATCAAATATAACTCGAAATACAAACGATCATGATTAATTAACTATAAATGACTAAGTCAATAGTGTAATTACGATGTATGAGTAGTATACGTACGAAATTAAGGGTCATAAATTCGACGAAAAATAGTACATTGTATATTTTTGTGGAAGGTCTATATGTCGATTTTATTTCTGCGAATATCTTTCAAAGGAGACGAAGCTAATACTTACGAATATATACGTGAATAAGTCGAATGTTTAAGAATCGATGGATATATTAGAAAATGATGTATGTTCGATAAAAATATTCTAATTACCTGTAATTACGAGGAGGACGGAGGTCTTCGAACGATGCGTCACGCACGACGTATCCAAAATGGCGTTACAGCACCGATACGAACTCGGTAAATGGTAGATTCACCGCGCATGCGCATCTCGTAATAGCCGGTCGTAATTGTTCAATCTATTATTGAGAAATATCGAAATATTATAATCACGATATAGACGCTTCAAATATATCGAAATGTGTAACAAATTTAATTTTTTTAATCGAAATGATGACAACAAATACTTGAAATAGTCTACGCATAAAAATAAAGAAAATTAGAAAGGAAAGTGACAACGAGATGTAAGTACACTCGAACAAGACATTATATTTTTAATCACGAATATTTTTTAAATGCGACAATGCTTTTACTTGCTAATATTTGCACATGAATATCACGTTTTTGACAATCGATTAGTATATTGGAAAAACGTGTACGATAGAGAAATTAGAAAATTATCTATGAATATAAAGACGGCATAAATCTCCTGTCTATTTGATACGGACCGGTGGTGCTACTCGTATCACATCGAGGAACTTTTCGTATGTTCAAAATATATATTCAATAATTTTTGTCGAATTATTATTTATAAAAATAAAAACATGATAAATACGATATATAGAAAGATAAGAATCAATGAAATAAATAACACGATTCAAGTTAAATTCAATAAGCGAAATGTAATTTTTATAAAGATAAGGCCTGAGAACAATTATTCTTACGATATATAATAGCCGGACGTAGTCGGAAGTAAGCGGAAGTAATGAAGTAATAAGAAAATTGCAGCGAAGTAATATCCCATGAATTTATGGACTGTGTTTAAATCGATCGTTTTTATTTACTTATACATATTTTTTGTTAATTAAAATTGAAAGAAGAAAGATCGAGCAACATTACACGATTGTTTTACAGTTTATTTGGATAGTAATTTGCAATAGAAATTCTTAATTATTAAAAATATCTTAATTATTAAAAATTCTTCTCGAAGACCATGATTATACTAATTGAAATTAAAAAAAGAAAACAAACAAAAAAACAAATCTCTGCGAATAAAACTTCCGAGTCAATGAATTAATTAAACGTAATTAATCTTTAAATATAAAATAGATATATAATGTCATTTTAATATCAGAGTATTCATATAATGAATTTAATCGATATCAATTAAAAAACTATATTACATAAGAAAACATCTCTTTTCAACTTAGTAGTATTCAAAAGACTCGAAAACTCGTCTTGTCTTTCGTTGTTTCTCGTATATCTGCCGAATGCTTTAGAATGTCTTTCTACTTGGAAGAATGCAAGGAAATGTATGGATTATGCAAGTGAAACGATATCTCTTTTTTCTCTTTGATCCATGTATTCTCTTGGCCGACTTTTCAGTGCACTATGGATATATATATATATATATATATATATATATATATATATATATACTTTTTTCACTGTTATTTCTTATGTTCAAAGATTTTCTCGTACCTTTCAACGATATTAATTATTTCATATCGTAAAAACAAGTGTACATCTTCCTCTAGATCCATTTTTATTAAGAGTATCTCGTTCAATTTTAATTAACTAACGACGTTGTTTTAAGTAAAATTTGACTTTAAACGATATCTTATTCAGATAAGAATTCAAATTGACTTGGTGATAAACGTGTGAGATGGACACCAAGACAAATTGCTTGTACGAGTTACTGTCTCGTGGTGCGCATGCACCAAGCTAAATGGACCGTAACGATTATTTAGTCATATAGGTGTGCAGGTTATTTTTAATCACAAAGGCCGAGGTGCGAGCTACGAAAACGCGTACTTAGTCAGTACCCATTTCCTCTTGGTGTAACATTGCCACGAATATATAAATACCGTCATTCACTTTTTCGTTCGTTTGAAAAAAGGAATAAAAAAAAGGACAAGAAATAGAATTGAAAAGAAATTTTCATTTCTTCTTTAATTTTCCTTTCGGCATTTTTTATCGATTTCAAGGTATTTCATTCGCGTTTAAACGATAAAAAAAATAAGATAAGTCTAATAAATCCGGTAGAAGATATGCGCATACCTACTGATAAGAAACGAGCCCGATGGTTATGGCGCGAACAGGATGTTAGTCGAGCGGAAACCACAGAAAAACATTGTCGATCCTCGGCAGAACGAGCTCGGTCAAGAGATTAAGGTAATCCTAGGGTAACCAATGACGCTCGTTCCAAAGGTTTCAACAGATTAATCGTAAGTCGATCTTACCTCGCGATTCTTTCGCGAGGTCGTAATTGCGAAAAGAAAAATTATAAGTCGGGGATAATCGACGGTTTCGTAATATATACTTACGTATATCATCTTTAAATTTGCTTTATTACATCGGTAATAATTTTGCTGATATAGTTAAGAGGTTTCGTGCTTACGACTAATCTTAATTCGGTAAAATAAAATCAGGTTTTACAGTGATACGAGAGTAAGCAACAGAGCGAATTGCTTTCTATATTTCCTCATACATATATACAATATATACATACATATATAGATAGATACATATGTACATATGTTTGAAACACTCTTGCTCGGGATACTCCACTGAGAATTCATTTCTCCCAAAGCTACATTTCGCTAGAAAACTGATTATACTAACTTGTAACGTGATGTATTTCATATCAGTATGTAAATCGCATGACTTAAAAACCAGAGGTTCGAGTGGATCATTTTCCTTTCCTTTCCTTTTTCTTTTTTTGTTCTCCTTCTTTCTCTCTCTCTCTCTCTCTCTATCTATCTGTCTATCCATCTATCTATCTATCTATCTATCTATCTATCTATCTTCTTTTCTCGCTTTTTCTCTCTTTTCAAATCACGCACGAAATCTTTTTCGTCCTAATACCGATTCAATCTGTGTGTCATTAGATTTATTCGCACCAAGAGTGAAATTTCATCGATCGAACATTCAACTTGGCGACTAATTCGATAGAGGAGGAGACTGGAAATCGGTTCAGTGAATAACACGGCACTCGTGTTTTGATTTTGATCGAACAAATTATATATAGGCGTATTGCGTCTCAGGAAAATGACTCGTTAGCAAGACGAAGTTAGTGGGTGGGAGGTAGGGAGGGAGGTACGAGGAGGAAAGTTAAATTCCGGATAACATGCCACGTTCTATGTATGTCGTATATTGGTATAAAAACGAGTGTAATTCGGACGTTATACGATCGGACGTACCGATATGAATTTAAATTACGAAAAGACCATCGGATAAAGAAGAGAAAAAAGAAACAAACGGAGAAACAGAGAGAAAGAAAGAGAAAAAGACGAAGGAATAAAAATATACGTATGAATATATGTATGTATGTATATATGTATATATGTATGCATATCTTAGAGAATACATAGAAATGTATATTTGCTAATTCTGTCGTTTAATAATTCCGTCAGAATTCGTTGGACGAACGAACAGCGAAAGAGCTCATACAGCAAAATGAACGAACGTACAAAAGGAGGATGGGAAGGAGGATGAGGAGGAGATAGAGAAAGAGTAGGAGAATGAGGAGGATGAGGATGAGGAGTGGGGGCAGACTACTGCGGAAACGGAAGATGTCACATTCATCGTAATTTCGGGGCGACTCTCGCGGGACGGCGCATGTGAACCTCGGCGTCTCATAAATAGCAAAAATTTTACACCAGGGAAATATCAGATTCTACGGAGTAACAGTAAAGCGCTCGAATAAAGGTTGGGTAGCAAACGAGCTCGCATCTCCCTCTTTTTCTAATGCCTCTGAGAGAGTTGCGAGACTTTTCAATCGTAATCGGGATATTACTACAATCGAAATATCGTTCGTCTGATCTAATAGGATCTGAAAATTTTACAAAATTAAAAGTTTTTATATCACTACGATATAATTGTAAACGTACAGTATTTAAGGTCCGAAATTCCAATTCAAGTTATTTTACTTTTCATCTTTAATTAAATCAGCATTTGAAATTTTCTTTTTAATCGAGGATAAAATCGAAAACTATTTGAAATATCGCCTGCTAATTTTCCAATCCGGTTTATATCTTAATATTGTAAAATTTGCTAAGTTTAAGAATTTGCGCGTCAGAATTCGAAGCTCGAGTTATTTTTCTTTCATCTTGAATTCAATGGAAATTTTCAGTTTAATCGAGGAAAGCATCATAACTATTTGAAATATCGTTTTGCCAGATATCGTCTGCGAATTCTATTACGATCGTGTTCATATCTGAACAATTTGGAAATTTTTCAAGTTCGAAAATTCCGACAGAAATTCTCGAGTTATTTTAGCTTCATCGTTAAATAAAATGGGAATTACGAATTTCCAAGCTAATCAACTGGAGAGAATCGAAATATCGTTTATCGGTCGAATGCACTAATTTACAAATTATTTTTGCATCTCATCGATATAAGATCTTTGAGATTTAAGAATTCCATCGGTGATCTCCGAGTTATCTTTCTTGCTAAAAAAGAAAAAAAGAAAAGTGGAAAATAAACGTTTTGCCAGATCGTTGGAAATCTCTGAATCTTTTATATTAAAACGATTTGAGATATTTTTCGTTAAAGAAATCTGTCAGAATTTAACGTCCTAGTTACGTCTATATTTTATCACGAAGGGAAACAGAAGAAATGATGGGAGGAGGGGAAAGAGAAGGAGAAGGAGAAGGAGGAGGAGGAGAAAAAAAAACAGGAAAAGTGAGAGATAAGCATCAGAAAATGGACAGGTGAAAAAAAAAAGGGAAATATTTCTTAATTTCGCGCTCGGCCGAATAACATGGAAAAAGAGCAACGAAAGAGCGATGAGAGTCCGCCAAAAAGGTTCGTCCGTGTCACGCTTCCTGCCGCGCGTCACGCAAATAGAAATAATAAAATCTCGTCTGACGGTATTTCACGCGTACTCGTACACCGCGAAATTGTTTCGCATTTTCCACGAATTACGTGTTATCGCGGAAGGAAGAAAGAAATTGGAAGGCAAGGTGTATAACGATTAAACAATTTACTATGGGACTTTTCCATTCTTTTTTTCTCGCTATTAAAGGAAACAGAATTATTAGCGATCGAAAATTATCACTCGAGTTATTATTATTATTATTATTTTTTTTAATTTCTTTTATCTTCTTTTTTGTTATATGAAACGCTAGAAAAGCATCGAAATAAACGTGAAACATGTCGTTAAGCATTCCAACGTGACGTCAATCGTCGACAGGTTAAAATGCGAAGCCGTTATTATATTATTACATTTATTAGCATTATAATTATTAATTTTATTCTTGTCTATATGTATATTACAATATCACCTGTCAGCTACGTCAAAGTCAGCTGGGATCATTCCATAAATGTATTAATGTATGGACGAGGGGTATATGATATTTCGGGAATACGATGCATTAGAAATGCCACTTGTTTCATAAATAATCGTATAATGTCACTCGTTATATATATGACATGAATATTATCGTACGTTGATCGTATTTATTGTTATAATCGTTTCGAATGTAACAATCATGAGATTTTCTCTCTTTCTCCCTCTTTCTCTCTCTCTCTCTCTCTCTCTCTCTCTCTCTCTCTCTCTCTCTCTCTCTCTCGTAATCCAATAAAAAAATCATTATCCAGTGGAAATGACGTATTTGATAGGACGATGTTTGCATACATATATATATATATATATATATATATCGTTTCACTAGTTATGAAATTTTATTCGAATAGAAATATTTCGCGACCATATATATCAAAATTTTCGTTCATAACTCTTAAGAAAAAAATATATACATCTTTTTCAGAGAAGGAGAAAGAGAGAAAAATAAATCGTTACATATAAATTCCATCAGAAAATTCATGTAATCTCGCGTGCTCTCGACAGTCGCCGCGACGACGAGATCCGCCATTCGACGGAACACGCGATTGCTTTCGGACGTCCTGTTAAATATTTAAAAGGATCCCTGACCGGAAACGAATCGCTTATACCACCGGAATCGTTGCCATTGTTTTGGTAAAATTTATAAAATGATACATTTCTTCAATTCGCGTGACCGTTTTTGAATTGGTCGAAGCATGCTCGTTGTAAAGCATAAATTAATTATCAATTTAATGCTCGATAAAACAGACCATTTCATTTTTTAAATTATATAGGACTAATATAAAAATTGTAACTTATTTTCCTTATTTCCGAGGATGACATGTTAACGCACAAATAGATATATACATATTCGAAGATTGTAAATCAAGTATTAAGAAGGATTGTGATAGTTCTTTAATGGTAAAAGCAAAATACGAAAATGCAGTTTGGTCTATCCTATCTTGTCATATACGAGAGAAGCTTTCAAAGACGTTAACCGCATTGCCGTTTAACGAGCAAGGTCATCTTTCTTCTCTTTCCCGTTGAAGGTTTTGAAAATACCGCTGGAGGTCTCAGAGCGGAATTGAAAACCGCCGTTGGTCTGGGATACTATGTTTACTTTGAAAACTCTCACGTATGTATTCGTTCGAAACGAATGGTTCTCGTGTCGGGTTTACGAACGGTTTGGTCCAGCTAACCGCAGACTCGTGCTCAATGTAAAGCGCGTGCCTTTCCTGAATCTACGGAAAAAAAAAAATATATAGATTCTTACGAGCTTTTAATCTAATTTCAATTTTATACGCTTATTTTAGTCTTAACTATTAATTCTTAAACCGATTAATTTATTTACGATTATTTTCATAATTACAATTATTTTACGATTTAATTGATAACTTGTAAAATAAAAATTTGGAGTTCCTTGAATTGATTTCGTAAGATTTTTTCTAATTGATCATTCATTCATCAAGTTATGTCAATATATATTCATATATTTTACAGATAAATTTATTGAATTATAATTGTTTCAAATTTCTTGAGTCTTGTAGTATTTATCCGAGATTTTTAATCTGTTAGAAGTACACGATAAAGAAGTATCAGTTCTTAGATCAATATATCATCGTGTTTTTAAAAAAAATAAACTTCTTCAGAATCATAACGAATACAAAAAAATCTTCGATGATCTTCCTAGTGATTTCAAAAGATATCTGATAAATCAAAGTGTACGGATATAGAATAACACATTTCTCAAAACTTAATATATATATATATATATATATATATATATATATATACCTATCTTGAAATTCTCGTTTCTCTGTCCGGTAGTAGTTGTTTTCCTTTCATTAAAGATAGAATGCAGCATAACAAAATCAACGACGACGGTCAAGCTATTTCTACTCGTCGAATAGCGAGTAAATAGGATATCGAAAGAAGATCGTCCGCATGCTTTTTCTCCTCTCAACATCGATTAAATTTATTATAGAGAATCGTAACCAACAAACATGTTCGATCGAGTAAAACACGAAAACAAAAGTATAAAAACGAAAAATAAAGAAAAAAAAGGAGAGGAACCGATGGATTGCAAAAGAGAGTACATTAAAGGACAATAATAATACGATACATTTAAAAAATAAACATTGTCATTGGAAATTCTTGTATGTCGTTGATTAGTCGACTCGTTTATCCTTCTTTATCTTCTTTACACGTTATCCGAACGAAGAGAGTGGAAGGACCATAGTACTCAGGCCATATCGATCGTCTAGAGAGCTTTGGTGCTTTAGTTTGAAAGCGTTCACGACAAAAAAGGTCTGGCTATGGAAAGGGTGCAGTGTACGGTTAGTTTTCTCTCTCTCTCTCTCTCTCTCGGAGAGACCAGCTAATGTCACGTTAGAAACGCCTCGCGTGTGATTTACAGAGAATCCCTTTGTTTGACCCTCGCTTTTCCCCACACCCTCGCTTAACCCCCATCCCCACCTCCCACCTACTCACTTCCCTTGGCTATTCTTCTTCCTTTGACTACTCTCTTCTTTCTCTTTCAAACCCTGTTTAGTCTTCGAGTCTTTTTAGTTCGACGTAGAGTACGATGTTAAAAATTTCGAGAGGATCGAAATATCGAATGATTATTAACTCCGACGTTTTCGGATTAACACATGGTTTATTTTTTACTTATCTATTTTTATTTGTTAATTTTCTTTTTTTTTTCTTATCATAATTTTTTCTTTATCTATTCGATGAATAGTAATCAGAAAAGGTAAACAATAAATAACAAAATAAATAACTTCTACAGAAAACAGAAGATAAAAAAGGATTAACAGATTCATTACATTTAGAGAGTTCGTACTAATTCGCTTTGGATTCATGTCGTGTTCATTGAGTTCTATTCGTATATAGCGTTAGAAAATTTAGATGGAATATAGACACCGTCGCTATGGCAGTTAATTCACGACGTATAAGCAACGAGATATAAACCCGTACAGACGTGTTTCTGTGAGTTCGAAAGTTTATCGGCTCTATCTCTCTCTCTCTCTCTCTCTCTCTCTCTCTCTCTCTCTCTGTTTCTCTGTTTCTGTCTGTCTGTCCCTTTCTCTCTCTCTCTCTCTTTCTATCTCTCTTTCTCTCTGTCTCTATCTCTCCCTTTCTAAAGTTTCAAATAACTCCGTAGCTTATATCGAGTGTTTCGAGTCGATGGGCTACCCTGAGTAAAAGCTATTAATACGTTCCTGTCTCTCCTTTCAGTTCTACAAGGACATAACGTTTATTATTACGAATCTCTCTTTGTTTATGTTTATTCCATGAACTTTACCAAGACGATTTTAACCTCTCTCATTTTCCTTGCAGTCTCTGGATACATAACGTACGATTTCAATCGGACAAGATCATCATGAAAACCTTATTGATCCTGGTCGGTCTTCTACTCGAAATACATCTTTATTTTACAGGTAAGTACGAAAGAAAAATTATTAAATAATTCTTCTAGTCCATTTTTTCTTCCATTTTCTTTCATCGATTCAACTTTCTAAAGATATTGGAATTGCTGTAAATTGTTTATTATCTCTCCTGTCTGATATATATATATATACATATAACTATTGTTAAACCATCAAAAATGATAATAAAAATAGAAAACAAAAAAGAATAAAAATGGCTAAAAAGTTTAATTAATACTATAATTGACATCTCATTCTTTAAATCAAACATTATCAAGACTTATGAAAAACGATCTTTTTTATTTGTATAAATCATTAAATCGTTAATCGTACTTGCCCACACGCATACATTCTTAAGTCTTTGTTTTAATGCTATAGATGGCTGACAAGTAATTTCCGGTTATCACGTTGCCGAGAACCACGAGAACTTTTACCTCGTTAGCGAGATGGAAATTCGTGGAGGGCACATAAAGCTTTCTCTCTCTCTCTCTCTCCCTCTCTCTCTCTCTCCATCTCTCTTTTTCTCTTTCGCGTACGTGAACATAAGTAGATTAGATCAGATTAAATTAGAAAAAATAGTAATTTGTCGATAACGTTCTCAGGATTTTCTCATATCTGCGCGTTTTTTAATGTTTCCTCTTTAGCTTTTCCTACTCGATATTTTTTCCGTTCTTTTCTTTTTTCTTTTTCCGCTTTACAAGTTTCCTTTGTCCGCAAATGTTGCTATCTCTGATGGCAATGTTGAGCGTAGTTCGGTATCAAAACGTAGCTTCCGCTTTTTATTTTTCTCTACTCTCTTTCTACGATTTTTTTATTTTTTTTTCTTGTTTATTTTTCCATAATGTATATATATTTTTTATTTTCTTCTTTAATTTTTCTTCTCTCTTTTTCTTCTTTCTTCTTTTTTCTTTTTTTTTTGACAGAAGTAAAATCCTTAAAATTCTTCAAATTTAGGTCAACACAATGTCCGACCATCGTCGTCGTCGTCGTCGTCGGCGGCGAGCCTTCGATCTAATTAAAAATTTAATTAAACGAATGCCGGTCGGTATTTTACACGACCGTTTTACGGTTCACGAATCGAACGAACTTTTCGAAGTTTCTCGAGATTAATCTTGCATTCGGTTCGAACGCTAATCGACCGGAGGATCCAATTTTGAGAATCCGACTAAAGGCGTACCCATCCAAATTCATTAGCTATTTTCTCTTTTTTTCTGTTTTCTTTTTTTTTGTCTCTTTCGCTTTCTGTTTCTCCTCGAAAAACAAGAGCTTTCAATTGTTTGTTTGTTTCTTTATTTTTCTTTTTTATTTAAACAGATAATAGTAATCTAATGGTAGAAGCGAACAGATCAATGTAATCCGATTCATTTAACTAATCGATTTATTTCAAGCAGATTTATTTCTATTTTCTTTGTCGAATCCTTTCAACGATGTTGCGAGATACGACTTGTTCTTTCCGGGATTAAAAATGATATATATATTTTTTTTTCTTTAAATAATGTATATTTAAATACTTTATACGTATCAAAGCGAAATTTAACGTAGCATTAATTGTTAGTAAAAACGTCGAGTTAATTAGGAAAGTTGAACTTTTCGCAAAGGTCTCGTCCCTCCTGCTTCCCTCCCTCCCTCTCTCTCTCTCTCTCTCTATTTTTTTCTTTCTCTTTGTTTTCAGTTCTTCTATGTCTCTGTTTTTCAAGCAGTAAAATATATAATTCGACCTTTGATCGTCATACATGAAATATTTAGAATTGTAAAAAAAACTTATTTCGTTCTAATTGACACGTTTCGGTATACCTTGATGATTAAAAATAAACAAAGCAGGATATATGAAGAGGAAATTTTTTATTTTTATAAAAGGAGGGATCGATTTAATTCAGTTTTCTGTATTAAGCTTTAGGTTTACTATTTTGTGTAAACGAGGGAGTGAGAAGGGTCGTTCGAAGGTCGAATTTTGTTCCGAGAAAAGACAGAGAGAGAGAGAGAGGGAAAGAGAGGACGAGAGAAAGAGAGAGAGAGAGATAGAGACAGAGATAGAGAAAGAGAGAGGTGAAACATAGGATGCAGGGGTGGAAGGGAAAAGAGGAGAGTTTCTAGTTGAATCTCCACGGAAATTCAGCTTCGGGAGTACTTGGTACCCTGGCAAACGTAGCGGGCAGACCCTCGTAATTGCCGTGACTAAGTTATTCACTTAAGCCACTTAGACTATAGCCCGGTTATGCGTTATCGTCGCGATGGTACCGGCATTAATCTCAAAGTGAGACGGTCGCTCTCGCTTTCATCGCATTGCATCGTATCGCATCGTTAGAAAACTCTGTCTCTTTTACCCTCACGAAATTGGTGTGGCCCACCGTGAAAATTAAGACCTTAATAATAGGGGTATATGTACGTATATACATATGTATGTACGTTTGTACGTACGTAGGTATGTATGTATGTATGTATGTAGATATGTATATTCTCTTATACGTTTATATAAGACTACAGAATATCATGTATATATTTATATATACAGACTATATATGTATATATATTTTTTTATTGCTATTAGATATTCTTATTATCCAAACGAAAAGCATATATTCGAAATTATTATGAAAATTTTATTTCAAGAATAGAAAATTTTTTTAAGAAGGTTTTTGTAACGTTTACAAGAAACTTTCGTCGAATTAATTCATGTAGTTATATTATGCACTAACGTCGATAAGAATCGAAATTAATTTGCATGTTAATTCGTACAAGTAGAAATGTTATTATATGAATGTTTTTTATTTTTTATCTTTTCTGTTTTCTTTCTTTTTGGACGACAGAGAGATAGTACGTTAAGACTGTTACTTGCGATGTTAGAGAGACATTCGTTTGATTATTTCAGAGAGTCATGCGAAGCATCAACAAGAGTCGAGCTCTAAAAATATAGTCGAATCGTTAAATGCTCTCGAAGGTAAAGGAGATGATGTCCTCGAGGGACCAATCAGCGAGGTCGTTGCTCAAAGCGGAGGCAAGGCCGTCTTACCTTGCAAAATCACCGATCCTGGAGCTGGAACGGTAAGGGACTTGTTATTCCTCTATCGTTACTCCTCCTTTCTTTTCTTTCTTTCATTCTTTCTTTCTTTCATTCTTTCTTTTTTCTACTACTTTTTCTACTTCCTTTTTCTCTACATACATATTTTCGTGAAACTTTGTTCAAATTAAGGTTTTCTAGGTCGGCGAAAAAACTTTCGATACTGCAGCTATCTCTCGTCACTCTTCCAATGGTATTTCCAATTTTCATTTCTCTCGACTCTAGCTATTCCAACGATTTTCACTTAATATCCGTTTCCATGCAGCCGTGATCGTTGGGACGCGATGAAAATCGACGAAATTGTATGAGACATACATATATATATATATATATATATATATATATATATATATATATATATATAGGCATATGCATATGTATATATATATGTATATATATATATATATATATATATATATATATATAATCTATGTGAGTACGTGTGTGTATGTATGTGTAACGAAGAGAAAAAGAAAAGAGACGAAGTACATTCGTCAAACTTTACGAGAATGTGAATTTTGTTCTTTTCCCTGAAATTATACGAAACATCCGCTTCCAATAAATTTTAAGGTAAATCCTTTGTTAGAGCGACAAAAATGTCGAGTGAGTTCCCTCGTTAAGCCGTACAGCAAAGTTTCTAAATTTTTATCAACCACCCGTGTACATATATACCTACTTCTATTTCGTTTGTTGAGCCTTGTCGGAGCTAAAAAAAAAAAAGAAAAAAAAAAGAAAAAAAGAAAGAAAAAAGGGAAACTGAACGCTTTTTCTCCATAGTAACAAGAGTAAATTGCAATGCGTTCGTAGGTGCACGATATATCGAAGCTTTTTCCTAATGTTTCGAAACAAAAAGCACGACGTTATAGCCTGGGACCAAAACAATACATATACATATATATATATATGTGTGTGTGTATATATATATATATATTCGTATATACAATAAATAGATACACCAATATATACATACGTTCTTCTATTGTCTAATTGTGTATTGTGTTTGCTTCCTAACGATTTCTCTCTCCCTCTCTTTCTCTCTTTCTCTCTCGTATCGTTTTCTAATTCTCCACTAGGTATCTGCTAGCTGGTTGAAATAAAATTGGCCTAGTCGTTTAATTCGACATATGGACGCCGATCGTCCGACAAATTCGCAAATATACATACATACGTACACACACAGTATCTATATCTATATCTCTTGATAAGACACTCGTTCTATTTCTTTTTTTTTCTTTTTACGATTCGTTGTTTCTCTATTACGAACATCCACGTATTAATCTCGCGTTCAAATCGTTTAATTTCTGTGTACACACACAAAGAGACACAGACATTCATCCATAGTCCTTTGTTCAACGTTACGAATTAAACTCTTTACGAGTGATTGTCTACGCAACGCTTTACGACTTCTTGAATCTTTAATTGGATTCACCCCTTTCTCAGCTCCGGAAACACACTTGACTTTAGCTTCGAGCAACATTAACGTTGCTGGATTTATCGCGGTAGCGCAGTGCGAAAAAGCGAACAGCGTTATTGCCGCCTCGATAACGAATGGCTCTCTCGCGAGTGGCTTCCGCTAATTTTCCTCATTCCCCATCGTCCCCTCTAACCCCTTTAACTTTTAGATAAATTGCTCGCCACCGCTCTTACTTCCTTCTTCTTTTCCTTCTCTTTCTTTTCCTCCTTCTTCTCCTCTTTCTTTCCTTTTCTCTTCATTCTTTTCTTCTTTTTTATCTCATTTTGTAAAGGCGTGACTGTCGAGATATTTCACATCGACGAATTACAGTCGAACGTCGTAATTCTTTTCTCTTTCTCTCTCTCTCTTTCTCTCTCTCTTTCTCTTTTCTAGACGTTCTCTTTCAAGGGAATACCGTTTGTGTACCAAGTTTTACAGATTCTCTGAGTATACTCGACAAAGCTAACACGTTCTACACGTTCTATATCTAGCTCGAGGACATTTTATCTACGGAAGAAATTTTCAAATTAGAATCGATATCGTTCGGGAAGTAAAAGAGCCATTGCTTTGTAATTTTCAGTCTGCCTTTCCATATCGTTCTTGGATTTGACCCTTTAAACCGAAGCCACGGGGACGTTCGGAATATTTTTCCAAGCTGAGGTGTTAAACCGATATTCTCTCTATGTGTGTGTGTATGTGTCTCTATCTCTCTCTCTCTCTCTCTCTCTCTCTCTCTCTCTCTCTCTGCCTCTTTCTCTCTTTCTTGCTTTATATATACCGTGACTCGTTTCTTTTTCCTCGGGAAAAAGGCGAAAGAAGATGAAAATCTAGGTTACGTACATACACGTTCTCTCCTCTTTTCTATTCTCTCTCTCTCTCTTTCTCTCTCTCTCTCTTTCTATCACTCTTTCTTTCTTTCTTTCTTTCTGTCTTTCTCTTTCTCTTTTTTTCTCTTTCTCTTTCTCTTTCTCTTTCTCTTTCTCTTTATCTTTCTATTTTCTCGACTCGCGTCGAGACAGAGTTGGAGACAAGTAGTAACCTTTCGCTTCGATACATCGTTTTAATGAATTCCGAGAGGTATGAAATCGAATTTCATTCGTTGATTTTTGAATAAAAACACAAGGTTCGTCAAAATCTGAATCGAGCTAATACACGATTGCAATTTTCAGATGAGTGTGAATCTTTTTTTATTTCTCTTTTTTTGTACTCTCTTCTCCTTTCTTTTCGTCTCTTCTCTTCTCTTTTTTCCTTTTTGCTTTTTTTCTCTTATCCCTCTCTTTCTCTCTCTCTCTCTCTCTCTCTTTAAAAGAAATCTCTTCAGATAGAACTTTCAAAATGTTCACTCTACTGTATTCTCTCAAAGATTCATATACGTAAAAGTAGAAAATATTGTGTATATATATATATATATATATATATATATATATATATACATGTGTGTGTATATATATATAAGAATCAGGAGGTTGAGTAAAATCGCAATCGGAAAAACGATAGTCCGATATTTCAGCATGTATTTGTAAAAGGGATATCACGTTCGTACACTATTGTAAACTTACGAAAATACACCAGCAATTGCATTTTTGTATCGAGTCAATCGTTACAAATATCGAAAGCTCCAAACTCTTTAAAATATATATGTATATCGAGCTTTGTACTGTTTTCTTTCTCTTTATTTTTTTCTCTTTTTTTCGTTCTCGCAACTTAGAAATTCGTAATCCATTAAACGAAAGAATTGATCACGTACTCTCTTTTTAAAGTTTCTTTCTCTTCTTCTTTTCCTTCTTTTTCCTTCTTCCTTTCCTTTCTTTCTCCCTTTCTTTCTTTCTTTTTCTTCTGTCACCTCTTTCGAAATATTACGTGGCTGTGTACGTTCCGTCGTTCTAGACTCACGCGAAACCGATTTCGTCTCGCATCAAAAAGCGCACACACAGTTCGAGGACATGAATAAAAGATGAATTCGTCCGTGTCTCCTCTCTCGGCCGCTCGCGCGACTAACCAAAGACGAAAAGCTGCGAGGGGCGTTTCCACTCTCTCTCTCTCTCTCTCTCTCTCTCTCTCTCTCTCTCTCTCTCTTTTTCTTTTTCTCTTTCTCTCCCATTCTCTATTTCTCTCTTCACGTACCTACATAGTGGAAGAGAATGAGAGGAAAATCGAACGAAAGAGATTCCGGTCAATGTTCTCATCTCGCCAACGCGACGACGATGTCGAAACTCTTTCAAGTCGCATTACCAGCCCTCTACATCCCTTTCCCCTCACCCCCTATTGCGTTTTCGAAACTCTCGTTTGTTCGACCAAACGCGAACAAACTTTTTCCCTTTTCGTAACACCGCAAATATAACTCCGTAACATCGGCCACCACCATTCGATCGAATTTTAATATCGTGAAAGAAATAAAAACGATACATGAGTTTAACACTTGATGAATTATTATAATGAAAAAATAAAAAAGAAACAGAAAAGAAAATGCATCTTGATCTACTTGTGAATTCGAGATTTCAGATTTTATATTTAAAATTATTAAGGTTATAAATATTATTTATATTTGTTAAGAATTTATTTCGTGTTTGATGGATGATATTAATTGATATCTTAATTGATTTCACTCATTCATAATTAATTTCTCAAATTAATTGAAAGAAAGAAAAACAAATTTTACAATCTACGTAGTTTTCAATGATTTGTGATAGGTTTCAATAAAAATATAAATGTGTATATGATTTAAATCATATCGTTGTTTAAGAAATGGTTTACAAAAAAGGAAGATAAATTATTATAAAATATATTGTAAAATGATTTTTCGTATAAAGTTTTATCGATTGATTTTTAAACGCTTAACAAGATTCGAATCTTATAAAATTTTCACGAAGTAACAATCTCTTGTAATATTTACAGGATGTTCCAAGAAAATGTAAAGAATCGATTTAGTTCGACAGTGATTTCGTTCGATCGACCGAAACGACAAGTGAAGATTGAAAGTCGAAGAACGAATTAAGCCAGTTATGAGAATAATCGAGATCATTCAACGGGATATAATAATTTCGAGGATTATTGGAAAAGCTTCGACGATTTTCATCGATTTCACGCTAGATACTTATGAAAGTCTGCTAGAAACTTTGACACTCGAGCAGTTTTATAGCAAAGTTACTGTAACTAATCGTCCTCCGAAAGAACCGCTCGTCGAGTGATAGTCTTTGTCGAATTTTCGAGTGGTTCTTGGCAAAGTCGAGCGTTTACTTTGAAGGAAAAAAAATGAAATAGAAGATATCTCGTTGAAAGAAAACGTTGGCGAGTCACGCCATAGAAAATACAAGAGTATTGTGTTAAGTTGTTGGTAAAGTTCGTGACACTCCTCCGTTCACGTTTATGTATAAAAGAAACATATCGATAAAGATGTATATAATGATATTAAAAATATTACATTTTGTACATATGCATGTATGTCGAAATGACTCATTTGACAATATTTTCATTTTTAATTTAATGTCTTATTGAAGATAAAAATTAATTGTCACGAACATTCCAAACAACTCAATATATATATATATATATATATATATATATATATATCGTATTTATTCTCGTGTACATGTTATTTGAAATATTATCGTTTCGTCAGACATATAATTTTCGATCGTTCCATGATAAATAATAACAACTTCGTGAGTTTGATCATTTTCGTAGAGAGTAGATTTATCAAAGTTTATATATTTACTTTAGATATCCTTCGAAATTCGATTTCTCTTCATGCTTATGACAGCTATTTCGGGATAGCCATAAAAGGAAAACATCAAATCGATATATCTGCCGCGGAATTGGCAAAAGCAAGGACGGAAGGGCTAAACGTCGTCGTCTCTCAGTTAACTATTCGACCTCGAAGCTCTAGCAATCCTGATTGCTACCTTGGTTGGTCGTTACGACCATCTTAAAGTTTAACGTTGACGTACGTAAACTTCGAATTGTACGATACGAGTTCGATATCGAGTAATATTCCAGGTAATACTCGTTTCAAATGTGTAACAACTTACGATCATTAAAAATATGTTATTTCAGGTTCTCGATTGTTGTAAATCGGTACAATAAAGAGGATAATAAGAAGTTTATAATTTACACCGTATGTTGAAAGTTAGTAAAAATCTTAGTATATTGCTCTATACGTACAATACTGTACTATTCTTTTTATTCACAAACGAACCTTACGGAAAGGAAACATTCGAAGTTCTTTCTTTAGAATCACTTTTATCGATTCAGCTTTCAACGACATCTTTAAGATTCCAACGAAGCCATTTTGCCCTTTAGATCGTGCTGTCTATGCTATTACTCTCTTCACGAAAAAGCCCTCGAGCTTGAATGCTCTGCAAACAGTTAATATGCTCCAAAAAATTTACAAAAAGTAATATTATGTAAACCGAGAATGTGTTTGACCTAGTTTTATCAAATTCAAGTGTACCCAATTCCATATATCGAGCTTTGAGAATGTAATTCCATTACATTTTACTCGTCTGTGTCTCGTTTTTTTCTCGTTTTCTTCTTCTTCTTTCTCTTTCCTTTTTCTTTTTTCCTTTCCCTTCGCCCTCGTACACACGTACACACACGCGCGTGCGCGCGTATATCTCCGTTTATTTCCTCTTGAAAATGTAATTCTTTTCTATTTCGTCGTAGCAACACGATCGTCTTCTCGTTTTGAAACGTACCTCAAGTAAGTACTTACCTCAGATTCCCTCATAATCGTTTCTAGGTGAAATCGAATTCCCTATGGAAAAGCCATACGACCTTTCGAATACCCTTCCCTTTAGGTTACTACAAGTTACCCTATCCGACGATTTCGAAAGAGAGTAGACAATTTTTTCTGTTTCTTTTTTCTTTTCTTTTCTTTTCCTTTTTTTTTACCTTCCCCTTCCCTTCCCCTTTTTTATTTTATCTCGAAAAACTATTTTCATTATTGTCGATTACAGGGAACGTGAATAAAAAAAAAAAAGAGGACACATCCAATGCTAGTACCTTTTCCTTTTGTTTTTTCTTTTCTTTTTTCTCTTTTTTCTTCTCGAAGACGTTCCTCTTCTTTAGCTTCATAGACGAGATCAGAGTGTATATTCATGCAAAGAGGTTGATTTTAAGCGCGTATCGAAGCGATCCTTGCTTTCCTTTTCCCCTTTTACCCTCGTTCCAACTACGATTTGAGAATACGGAAAAAGCAATCCCATTCGTTTCACGATTCTCGAGCCTCCTCCTTTTCCTTCCCCTCCCCTCTTCTCCTCTTCATCTTCCTCATCCTCGATTTTCTACTTTCACTCATTCATGCCACCGTTTTTTTTTTCTATATCATTTTTTTTATTTTTTGTCTTTCTTTCTCTTTTTCCCTTTCTCCCTCTCTCTCTCTCTCTCTTTTCCCCTCTCTCTCTTAGTTGAACATTCGCTTATCTGTATGTATATTCGACGTATATCAAAGCATGACTTTCTTCGTGGTCTTTGCTACATTGAAAATCAATGGCTCGGCAATATTTTGCATTTTCCCCTCCATGATACGCATCTCTAACGATTCCTCGTTCATACGACGACTCCTGCCAATATTATTTTCGTATTCCCTTTTTTCTCTTTCCTCTCTTTTTCCCCACATCCCTCCCCATTCATTTTTTGTTATGCTTTCTTTCTTTTTATTCTTTTTTTGTTTGTTTTTTCTTTTTAATTTTATTTTTATTCATTCGTTCGTTTGTTTTTTCTTTCTTTTTCTTTTTTTTTTGTTCCTGACGAACCGCCGCACGACCTACAACGCTCGATATAATATAAAAATTTATTCGAGCGAGAGGATCCTTTGAATAACGAAACGAAACTTTGATGAAATCGTCGACAGACGTTACAATTAGGAGGATACAAAAGGGACAGAGAAAATTACGGATTTACGTGGAACATTTTTTTTTCTTTCTTTTTTTTTATTTCTCTTTCTTTTTTCGTTGTTGTTGATGTTGTTTGTTATCGTCGTCGTCGTTGTTATAAACTCTCTTAGACGAAAGAGTTATACGCATCTTTGGTCGGGATTGATTGTAATCAAGCAAGTAGAAAGTTCGTTCAGGTTTTATCGGTTAGGAAGCTTTCATTATATCAGATAAGTAGTAGAGATAAGTTAGAATTCATACCAAGACGGTAATGTTACTAGTTTTCCGTTCGATCCTTTGACGAAGACCGTTCTATAGCTAGATAACTTGTAACGGATGTTGTAATGCATCTTGTGTAGGTATGTGCAAGCTTATATGAGAGCCGCTTAACTTCCATGCGATTCGCTGAGAGGACGATAAACGAAGAGTGGATGGGTTGGGGTGGTTAAGAAGGGGGAGGTGAGTTGGTTGGTTGGTTGGTTGGTTGGTTAGAACGCCGATAGTTCTTTGAATAGAACTTTCCTCGTTATATGGAAACACTTTTGAAAGCGCATATTTCTGATAACCGAATGAACTTCCGTCTTCCTCTTCCTCGAATGATCGAGCCAACGATCTTAGAGATCCTCGTTACCCGAGATAACGTACGGTGTTGTTGCTGGTAGTAAGATTTATATGGCGTCGTTGAGTTGATCGTTTGGTATAAATCTTTTCTAGTACCTTAGATGTTACCATTTCATGATGGCGCACAAGGCTAGATCGTTTTCAGATATATCCTCACTTCGCGTACGGATTAGAAAAAAAGAGAGAGGAAAAAAATTACAAATTAAAATAGAGAAAAAAGCTTGTGTGTCCTTGCTATGATTGTGTTTGGTAGGTAGCTATATTATATCCTCCTTTGATCATTAACCTCGTCGATTATGCGAAACACGTAGAAAATTTGGAACGCCCAAGCGCTTGGTGATGTTCCTCGTCTCGTGGTAATTTCTATCAGAGAGAGAGAGAGAGAGAGAGAGAGAGAGAGAGAGAGACTAAAGATCCAGGGAGATGTAGTTGGAAGATGTAGTTAGCTATAGCTCGGTGATCTTTAATTAAGCTGCTCGTCGGTGGTATATATATAGGTAGTATCGTAAGTACTTGTACACTTCCACGTGATCAACGTTCACCTATGAATCATGGTACTCTTCCTATCTAAGAACACATATATATACATACATACATACACACACACACACACATATATATTCTCTTGCTGAGCTTTGCGATTTATCGTAAGCATCTGTGTCAATTTAACGAGCTTTCAAAGAAACCTTCGACTTTGTCGATGGGTCGAAAACTTCCTGATAACTTATTGGCTTATGGATTAACGGTGATAAATGCATATCCAATAATGTAGAATCTCATATTTCTTTTCGATAGTTAGACATTGATAGTTTATTATGCTTATTCATTGGTATACTATAATCCTAGCTAACCTTCTTCGAACTACTGTTTCGTATTTGTATGCAATGTCTAGTTGAAGTTATGTGAAACCAAATGGCAGACGTTGGTGTTCCTTCATTGTATCTTTGGTTCTCTCTCCCTCTCCCTCTCTCTCTCTCTCTCTCTCTCTCTTTCTATCTCATATTCACTATACCATCTTCTACAAGACAGAGAGAGGCTCACGTAACTTTGTGCTGATTGAGGTAAACTCGAGTACCTGATAACTTCTCTCAGTTCTAGAACTTGTCGTGCCAAATACGCGACGTATACTGAACCTACACACGTTCGAGGTCATACTCGCATAGGCTTCCGCCATATTGGACTTGCCGTTACGACAATCCTTACGTAGGATAAGGTGCTCTTACCTTGGAACGGAGATGCTACCGAATTTGGGATTACAGGAAACATCTCCGGATTACACAGCATTGCTGATTCTCTCCTTCCCTCTCTCTCTCTCTCTCTCTCTCTCTCTCTGTATCTTTATCTCTCTCTCTCTTCCTCTTTATCTCTGAAACGTCATATCATTCGGGAATTGCTTTCCTCTAGAATTTATTGCTTAGAAACATCTTAATTACATTCTGATCACTAAGACAAAATAGTTATTAGTTTGATTCTACAATACAAACTTTCGTCGCAATCATGCAACATATTTTTCACTTATCAAATTTATCAGACACTTTGTTGAGTAACAAACATTATCAATTAAAAGTTATTTGTTTTAATATACGATCTAACATTCATAATACTTATCTCTCTCTCTCTCCCTCCCCCCCCCCCCCCTCTCTCTCTCTCTCTCTCTCTCTCTCGTCTAATTCGATATAGTTAAGCCCGGGCACTATCTTTACCTACAATTTTCTAACGGAGTTAGCGAATCACTTTGTATACCATACGATAACGAGATATTTGTAACGAGAATATAGTATGGCGGCTCGTTAGATGTCTCCAAAGTTATTTAAGCGTTAAGCCCGAAGCTCGTGTCCTAATTTTGATGTAACCTACCTTGAAATTAGTTAATTAATGTACTAATTTGACGGGACTATACGGGATTATTATAAAATCTTATAGTAATTTTTCCTTTGGAATTTTCATTCATACGTTTTTTTACAATCAAAGTAAATGAATATTTCAATGTGTTCGTAGTAGAAAAATAATAGAGTGGGGGAAGAGAAAAAATGAAACAAATAGAGGAACAGAGAACGAAAAAAATAATTTCAATGGATACAAAGAAAAATACGTTTGATTCAAGCTCGGCTGTTTGAGATTAATAGTCGAGAGAAATGGTAAAAGAACGTGTGCCTCCTTTTTCAACCTACCGGTTTTTTGCATCGATGTGTATTAATTTTTACGTCCACCCATGAAAAATGACGTATCTACGTATCTTTTTTTCTATTTCTTCTTTTTTTTCTTCTCTTTTTTCAAGAGAAGTACAGCCGTCGTTGGTTCATCTCTTTTTCGAATTTACCATGAATTCAACCGGCTTGACGAACACTTTTTACGAATATCTTTTTTACCGTATGCATAGATACCCTTGGATTAAGCATTATATTTTCACGATCCAATATTGTAGAGCGATTCTGTTCAATCGTTTTTCGAGCAAAGCATTCGATATCATGTCTTTTTTATCTGATAGATGGATTTAGTGAAATGTACGATTTAATTGTACAGAACTTTATGTATTTTGTTAGGCATTTTTTTCACGAAATGTTTGATAATTCCGGATTTTCGGAAAGGAAGAATATAATAAAACGCAGATATTCTTGAAATATATAATACTATAAACAATGTGTGTGTCTGTGTGTGTGTGTGTGTGTGTGTGTCTGTATCAATGATTTGTAAGGACATAGAAAATGTAGAGAAAGAGAAAAAGGGAATACATCAATGCTAACAAATTGAGTTCTACGGTAGAATAGGAAAACATAGAAAGATCCAATACATTTTATGCTTGCTCGTAAATTCTCGATTCTCTTACGACAATATATATATATATATATATATATATATATATATATATATATATATATAGTTTGCCCTTTATTATAGAAAATATTATACGAAAACAAAAATTATTTGTTAAAAATGTTATAATACTCACGTTTATGTTTTAGATCACATGGTTAAGGCGCAAGGACAGGCAATTATTGACTCTAGGTACTAACAGGCACTCGGTCGATACTCGTTTTGCAGTACGCCATACAAATACAGATTGGGCACTTCAAATACAAATGGTCACTCTAGGAGACGAAGGGATTTACGAATGTCAGGTACTCTCATCAAAAGTTATCATTTTAGACAATTTTTTATAATTGAATCCTCGAAATAATTTTATGTTAGAAAATATCTTTCATTCATGGTTAAATCTTTTTTCATTTCTCTAAAACCAAAATTGGATTTTCATACTATAGAAAATTATATGATTTAACATCGTTATATTATGTTGGCCGATAATGTCAGGTAAATGTCAAATTAGCTTGGGAAGCTTTAACAATGGACGTTCGAAGACAATGGACATTAACCTATGCTTCACCTTGTTGACCAAAAGGTCAGCCATAGAATAAACCAGCTTAAAATGATTTCTACTCTTTTATTACTGCAAAAATAATTCTATTAGCAAAAATAATTCTAAAGTTTATTCTTGATAGTTGAAGAAAAAAAAAGGAGAAATAAAAAAGGAAAGAAAAAAAGAAGAAAAAAAATAAATATATATATTTATTTTTAGTAGATAATATAAATATAAATATAAATATTCCATGTATGTAGTGATATAGGTACACGACGTGAAAAGTTGAAATTATCGAGGAAACGCTCGAAGCGATGAAAATGAAATTTTATGTCGGCGTTTCAGGTGACGTCACATCCCATACAACGGAGCTTCACACGCTTGAAAATCACGGAGGCGTACTCGATAATACCGGGTGCGCCAGATTTACACGTAAAGCAGGGTTCCAGTTTGCGCTTGGAGTGCCAACTTATGGCAGCGACGGAGCTGCCCCAGTACGTGTTCTGGTATCGTCAAGGACGCATGATAAACTACGACGCCGAGCCCGGTGTTAAAGTTGAGCTCACGAAGAGTGGCTCCATTTTGATGGTAAACAAAACGAAGCCGACGCACGGAGGTAACTACACGTGCAAGGCGAGCAACGCAAAGCCGGCATACGTCATGGTTCATGTTATCGAAGGTAACAATGAAAGATCGATCATTTTATACATTTTCATATTTTCTTATTTCAATTATTCGAATAATGCAAAATAATCGATGCGACAAATGCACGTTTTAAAAGGTTTTTTATTCCTAACAAAATTTCATTCGATAGAAATATATTGTATTATTTTCGAACATTTTACATTTGTTCAACTTATTCGATAAATCGTCAATATATATGTTCAAATAAATTTCAATATTCGTACTATCGATCTATCGTTATTAAAGGTGATTTAATTTTATGATAATGGATGGAGAAAAATAATTTTCGATTAAAATTATTTTTAATAATTGTTTCTAAAATTCGTCGTCTAAAAGAGTTTCATAGTTTCAATTTTATAAAGAATTTGTTTCAATAGATTATTTTGATCATAGACGATTAAATATTAAATTTGAAGAAATTTATTCTACAGTCAATTTAATTAATTTTAGCGTCGATGTTCTTTTTGATTTCAACGAAAATCCTAGATCGAGCAGAAAAGAGAGAAGAAAATAAAAAGGAAACGAGTGTCTCCTACGTGAGCAAACTATCGAGCAATTTGGGTTCCGCTCTCATCCAGAGGCTTGTTACTTTGGTGTCGCTCGAATTCGTTTAAAATGTATTTTCTAAGTCAAAAGGAAGAAATTCCTAAGGTCTAGTTCCCTTGTCCTTTTCGTTAATTCAACGATTCCTTTCCGGTTCCATCGAACTATTCCTAGAGATCATTCTCGAATGAGAAATTCTGGGTAGGAGCGTGTGCAATCTGAAAACGTGTCTTCCATCAAGGAATTCACAAGAGATATTCTCTTGTCTACTAGAAGTTAGTCTAGAGATCAGTGTTTCCCAACGTGAGAGGTATGATCCACAGAATGTTAATTTGAATATTTTCAGGATAAAATTAAAAAATCATATTGCATTATCGACACCAACAAATCGCTATCACGAAAATATTCCATTCCACTTTTACTATTTGTATATGTCATAACTGTGTATATACGTATATACAAAAATTTCATTAATGAATAAAAAGTAGTCACTATCGACATATATAAATAACATTATTAACATATATAAATAGAATTATTCATCCCTACATATATTATACAAATTTCATTTTAAAGTATTTTCAATTAACTTTGCGAAACACTTGTTATCATCGTAAGATCGTAACAGACGTAAAATCAAGATCATTTTAATCGTTGAAATGATATCTGATATCCACATAGAAGATTGAGAAACACTGAATTAGATCTTCGGTCCGAATAATACAGAACACACACACACACACACATATATATATATATAAATGGAAAAGTAGAGAAGGATGGATTGTGAAAATCTAACCGATAACTTTCTAATCTCATTTTACAGAGGAGGAGAAGCCAGCAGCCATGCACGGTGGCGACAGGAGGAACCTCAGTCCAGCAATTTTGGCGAGCAACTTTCTGGTTTCCCTACTTGCGGCCGTCAGCTGGAGGATACCGAGTTTCACGAGCCTCTACCCGACGTGAATCATCGACTTGGAAGTTTTGCCGGTTGGAACACCGGCACCAACTCATTTCGCGGTGACGGCCATACTCGTCGACCGATCCGCACGACCTCCCGTTATAAAATCCGACGATAAGCGTCAATCCTCCATGGACTTTCAAGCGCGTTGCGTCGTTACGATTCAGACTCCTTTATCTACCACACCTATTCGTGTCATCTAATCGTCATTGACCGTAAAACAAAAATAAGACCGATTGTCTTTCTTTCGAACGAAAGAGATGGAGAAACGAAATAAAGAAAGAGAGAGAAAGAAACAGAGATGTAGTGAGAGAGAGGAAAAGAAAAAGAGAAAAAGCCATATATATGTATATATATATATATATATATATATATATATATATAGAGAGAGAGAGAGAGAGAGAGAGAGAGAGAGAGAGAGAGGAACAACGTAAACATTGTTTTTCTCTTTATTCATTTTGAAGGACAATTTTAAGAAGAATTTTGTTTTCGATCGATAAGATTCCTTTTCTTTTTCTGATTTTATTCACAGTATGTTTCTGTCTCTCTACGAGACTACGTCTCTCTCTCTCTCTCTCTCTCTCTCTCTCTCCCTCTCCCTCCCTCTCTCGTTCCCTTTGTATCTTTCTCCCTTCTTTCTTCGATAGAAATTCTCTACCTCTTAAGAATTTTCTTTCTCTCGATTCTTTCCAATCGTTTCCCCTGAAAAGATATTCGGTTCGCGTACGCGCTCTCGCGGTCGGACGAACTATCATTCTTCGTTTTTTGGAATTGACTTAGGATCGTACAGTAGGATACGTTTTACTCTTAAACTTCTAATACGAGAAAAAGAAGAGGGTACTAAGAGTGGAAGGTACGTTTTCCACACACGGAGTACGTCACTACTACTATTATTACTGCTGCTACTACTATTACTATTACTACTACTACTACTATTACTACTACTACTACTATTACTATTACTGTTACTACTACTACCACTATTACTACTATCACTACTACTACACCACTACAAAACAATGTACAGAACGGATCGTGCGGGCGGAACGACAGTCTTTTCTCTTTCTCGAGAAATTGAAAAGGAAGAAGAAGTAGAAGAAGGATAAGAAGAAAAGGACGAAGAGGAAAAGGAAAAAAGGAAGAGCTGGAGAAAGCAAGAAGAAGAAAAATGTAGTGTAAGAAGGACGAAATAGAGAAAAGATGGAAGACGTTGTTTCTCGTTCGAAATGAGCTATCGTAGAACGCTCGTTTTAGAACAGAGACGCTCGCGCAGTTCGTTAGTATCCTTCGTTGTGCGTGATCGGCAAATCGTTTTCTTCGTACGTACATTCTATAGTTATGTATGTAAGTATTCGTTATCTGAACGGACATATACAACACACATACGTACGTATATCGTATGTAGATTCATACATCTATACACATACGCGCACACACACACACATATATATCCATTTGCGTACATTCAGTACGTAAAAACAATACATCAACATACACAATAACATTTGTCTTATATGTACACAAATATACATATACTATGTACGTTACAAATGTGGACGCGAACTGAACGACCGCCGTACTTTTACGTGCCGTGAAAATAAACTTTGATTATCTCGTCGTCGTCGTCGTCGTCGTCGTTTTCGTCATTTTTGTCGTCGTTGTCGTCGTCGTCGTCGTCGTCGTTAATGTCATCTTCGTCGCCGTCATCGTCGTCGTTGTTCTTCCTTCACTTTACTTCTATAATAGTAACGATCGTTCGATCATTGATCGTACAATCTCGACGTCGAGATAATTTAATCATGTGCATGTGAACTTGCGAGACGCACGAGATAAACGCACATTCTCTCTTATTATCTCTTTCTCTTTCTCTCTCTCTCTCCCTCTCTCTCTCTCTCTCTCTCTCTCTCTCTCTCTCTCTCTCTTCTTGTCTTTCTTTTTCTTACATCGTGATAACTTAATTTGAATGTGAAAGATATGAAATCATTTGAGTAAATTTGTTCTCTTATATAAGAAAATTTATTCTATAGAGAGATAAAGAGAAAGAGAGAGAGAGAGAGAGAGAGAGAGAGAGAGAGAGAGAGAGAAATAGAAAGAGAAAGAGAGAGAAACTTCTCGCTACGTCTAACGACGATCGTGCGTCACGCCGACGATATTTATCTTAATATGTGAAAATTAATGTACATATTACATACCAGGCCGAAATAATTTATCCAAGACACTAAATAAAACATTAATCGTGAATCCATCGTCTCGTTAAGTTCTATCATTATTACCTTATATACTTTTTGTACAAAGAAATATTTTTTACAGAGAAAGAGAGAGAGAGAGAGAGAGAGAGACAGAGAAAGATACAGAATATATTATATAATGAAGAAGGAAAAAAATCGGTAAGTAAAGAATAATTGTTTATTCTCTTTGTGATAGAAAAGTGGGCGCGAACGATGCTTCAATCAAGGATCATAAACAGAAACGTCGAGCTCTTTGAAAAATGCGGAAGGTTATATCCAAAGGAGAAGGGTAAAAAAAAAGTATAAACAGAAATGAAGAAATAAAGGAAGGGTGAGTTCCCTCGAGCAATTAATGCAATAAAAATTCAATTAGATCGTAACGGTTAGATAGGAAGCAGGTCGATCGGCGTAAAATTATAAGAATTCCCGGAGGGCTTCTTGGTGGTTGGTTGTCCGTCGATTTATGAAAACGTCGACAAAAGAAGCGGGTCGAGCGAGATAAAAAGAGAAAGATATATATATATATATATATATATATATATATATATATATATATATAAGTTGATAATGGGAGTAGGCAATTAGTATAATAAAAAGTCGATTAGTCGATTTAAACGGACAGTGCTAATCAAGAAAGGGCGGTTTCGTAAAGTAGCAGATATATTTTTCAGTTTATTTCTTTCTCTCTCTCTTTTTCTTTCTTTCTTTTTTACTCTCGCATTGACGTACCTAACTTCTACTTTTCTTTTCTCTTTCTTCTTTTTTTTTCCTTTACTTTTTCTCTTTCCTTTCTCTTTTTCTGTTTTCCTTTCTTTCCTTTTTTTGAAGGAAACGCAAAGAGACAGAGAGTCTCGACTTTCTTCGACTAGTCGTTTCATTATCCCTGGTAACCTGCCGCACGGAAAGTTTTTCGCGATAAAAGTCTCGTCCGGAAAGTCTTTCGACGCGTTGACTAAATTGAAACACCGTTGAAATGAAATGGGTTCGCTTTGGTGGCGTGTGCTCTCTTCCCGTTCTTCACATTTAGATTTTCGATAAGGTGTTACACGTTCACGCTCGGTATACATACACACACACATATATATATATATACACACACACATATGTACATATATATATATATCGTTTCTTCTTCCCACAGTATCGTATTTATCATGTTGCTTTTAAGAGGCTTTAAACCCATTATTTCAAACAAAATATATACTAGTCTATCATCTCTTTCTCTCTCTCTCTCTCTCTCTTTCTTTTTCTCTTTCTCCTTTTCCCTCATATTTTCTTTTAGTAGATGTAGTAATGATAATTATCGAACAGAAACGTCTATCATAGTTTTATTTCTATTTTCGTCATTTTCAACGTCATACATAAAGAAAGAGAAGAAGAGAGAGAGAGAGAGAGAAAGAAAGAGTAAGGGACTATTTCATTGTACGCCATGAAGTCATTTAACCGCTGTCACGTTTTGCGAGAGAAAAAGCTTCGATGGATAAACGTAATGAACATGCGTCGAAGAGTAACGAGGAATGGAAAGAAATGTCGATATTGGTGATTGACAGTCTACCGAAGCGTATTTCACATGAATTCTACCACGTCATTTATCGAACACTTTAATTCCTTCTAACAATGATGGAATTGTTGGTTTCATTTTATTTTTGACTTACATTATCATATAATATATCTATAATGGTTGGACAGAATGAGTACTACGTGAGCCAAATTTTGTTTGAAACAGGATAAATATCTCAATGTATTCAATATCGTAGTTTTTTTTATTTATGGTTTTGATAAATTAATTTCACTTTATTCCCTTCTGTTTTGATATCTTAATAATATTTATATAAAAAATATAATGACGTAAAAAATAATAAGTATAAATGGAGTTTTGCTATTAAACTAATAATTGACTTATAATAATTTATTCATACATTAGATCTATATATATATATATATATATATATATATATATATATACATATACCATCTAATAACTTTAATGAAAGATCTCGTTTACGATTTGAACCTTAGTAAATACTCCATTGAAAAGACACGATAGCTCTTTCTAAACGTATCGACTCTATTATGTTGCACACGACAAGTGGAGTTTGAAATTTCTGATCTATGCGGAGAGTTACATTAGCGTGCATAAGAGGTAAGCTTCTTATCGCTACACGTAAATCCTGGTTGGAGCTTCACCAAATTGAGACTACGTACGAGAAGCGAAGAAAAGGAGATGCGACACGACGTAAGAAGTCCTTGGCCTTCTCGTCAAACTTTATCGTCACCGACAACGTTAATCTACCAAAATACGTCGTAAAGAAGATTCAATATATTGCCTTACTAACTTCTCAAGTTCGTAGAATTTGAAGATACTAGGAGGAAGAAAATTTAAGTTAAAAATTTATAAGAGAAACATATCGTATTGCGAGTCCTCGATATAGAGAGATAAATAAGTTTTAAACTACGAGTATACTGCTTTCTGTTAATTATCCAAGTTTCCTTCGTTTTTATCTTCATCAATTCATTTGCTGTTTTTACAATTAGTAAGACACTCACGCTGTAATAACAGAAGAAAGAAGACACTTGCTGACTTATTCTGTCTCAACTTGATTCAATTTCTTATTATTTACTTTTTATCCTTGTTCTTACGAATAGGTAGGTACTTTTATAAAATGCATGTAACTAATTGTGGTACGAAGTTGTTGAATCTTTTATACCAAAAAAAAATTCAAAAGAATTTTAATAAGTTTATTCGTGTATTACAAGAAACGATTATGATCTAAATATAAAAACTTATTTCTTTCTTTCTCTCTGTATACATATATATATATATATATATATATATATATATATATATATATATACACATATATATACATATATATCGATTAATTATAAAAATAATTTGCCAATCGCTATTCATTATGTTCTTAAGTTTACATATTTTCAGTAAAAAAAAAATGTTTAAAAAATAAAATCGATCAAAATGGAAGCTGATCGATAGGTTGTATCGACTTTAAATAAAAATAAAAAGGGAACGTAAAAGGTAAAGTTACTACTATTAACGATAAGAATTTTCACATTTTCGTGTTCGAAAGCGAGTTTGGTGTACTTTCCAGGAAGTTTGGCAAATCGAGGCAAAAGTTTTCGTAAAACTTTGGCAATAAACGTGTTCCTTCGTTTTTATCATTCTCCCCTCACATTGCAGAACGTACGTTTGATAAACCGACGTTTTGATAAGTTCGTACATTCGAAGTAAAATATACACCTTAGACCTATCAGATAACTCGAATACTCCTACACACATACATAGATTCCATTCGTTCTCGAGGAGTTTAGAATACTATCCTTTGGAATCGTTGAAATTCTATTCGTTTTTTTTCTACGAAGAGGAAAAATGAAAGTCTGATGAAAGCCTAATTAACTCGAAGTATACTGAAAGTTCGTTAACAAGCTCAGATTTTACAGAAACAGTACGTGTTTGTGTATGTGTGTATGAAAAAGAGATAGAATGAGAAACACAGAGAGAAAGAGATAGAAACAATCGAACATCGAAGCTATATTTTTATCAGCAACGATTACAACTTCCCTGCGTAGCAAACATAATTAGAAATTCTCCAATGGAGTTAATTACCAAGCAAATTCGAAAATTCGCAGGAAGGAGAGGTGAATGGCCGATAGGAAGTTAACGGTCGATCGAATCCTCCGTGATTACCCGCGATCCAATTAAATTTTCGATTCTCGTGATTCGTCATCTCTTGTCAAATCACCTCTTCCTCTTGTCTCTATTTCTATCGAATATTCAGAAGATGTGTATATATATATATATATATATATATATGCAGGGTGAAGCAATAACTCTGATCACCATGAACATCTCTCTTCGTTTTAGAGATATGGAGAAACCTTGTTTAGAAAAGAATGGTACGAGAGGGGCCATAATATGATAGTAATAATTTTTTTGCAAAAACTTTTGTTCATTCAATTACGTACATAATCGATAGATTTTTGATACATATATCGATAGATTTCTCGATTTTTTTTTTAATAAAAATTTTTAAAATTAATAAAAAATATCAAATTTGTATCATTTTAGTAAAAATTTAAATAATTTCATTATATTAATGCTCTTATTGCGAAAAAAAAGAAAAAATTTAATTTAAAAAATTATTAACAAAATCGATTTTATTATAACAATATTATTGCAATATTTAAATAAATAGAGAATAAAAAATGCTTGAAAACGGTTTTTTTTTCAAGTCTCTACGACCATCCGTTCCGAAGATATCGCCTACGAAAGATTTTCATTCATAAATACTACAGCTGGTGTAGTACAGCTGTTTGTAGTAATAGTAGTAGTAGTAGTAGTAACTTGCGTAAATTCTCGGAATTTATGTAGGTCAGTGGGTCACTAAAATTGCGTAGGTCAGTGATTCATTATAATCTTGTTTTATTTAAATGGGAATATCTCCGGAACTAAAAGTCGTAGAGACTTGAATCAAACGCCATTTTAAAGGGCAAAATTTTCTTTATTTTTTCAACTTATTGTTAATAATTAATTAACAATTTGTTAACAAATTGTTATAAACAATTTGTTATAAAAAAATTCTCACGAATTAAGTTATCTTATTTTGCCGAGAAATGAGTCAGACTGTCATAAAATTTTTTAAATTACATAAATTAATAACTAATTAACAAAGAAATTATTTTTTTGTTTTTGTATTTTTAACAATCACGTTTTTTATTTGAATGGGAATTTCTCCGGAACTAAAAGTCGTAGAGACTTGAATCAAACGCCATTTTAAAGGGCAAAATTTTCTTTATTTTTTCAACTTATTGTTAATAATTAATTAACAATTTGTTAACAAATTGTTATAAACAATTTGTTATAAAAAAATTCTCACGAATTAAGTTATCTTATTTTGCTGAGAAATGAGTCAGACTGTCATAAAATTTTTTAAATTACATAAATTAATAACTAATTAACAAACAAATTATTTTTTTGTTTTTGTATTTTTAACAATCACGTTTTTCATTTGAATGGGAATTTCTCCGGAACTAAAAGTCATAGAGACTTGAATCAAACGCCATTTTAAAGGGCAAAATTTTTTTTATTTTTTCAACTTATTGTTAATAATTAATTAACAATTTGTTAACAAATTGTTATAAACAATTTGTTATAAAAAAATTCTCACGAATTAAGTTATCTTATTTTGCCGAGAAATGAGTCAGACTGTCACAAAATTTTTTAAATTACACAAATTAATAATTACTAATAAACAAATTAGTTTTTTGCTTTTCCATTATTAACAATAATATCTTTCATTTTAATGGGAATTGCTCCGGAACTAAAAGTCGTAGAGATATGAATCAAACGCTATTTTAAAAGGCAAAATTTTTTTTATTATTTCAGCTTATTATTAATAATTAATTTAACCATTATGTCACCATCGATTATTTAGTACAATCAAAGATGATCGAAATTTTTTTATTTGATAAAATTAAAAAAAAGATTAAAATTGTTTATTGATTTAATTCATTGAAATTTCAATAGTCCTAATATCTTCATAAATAATATAATGTTCGTATCAGGTAGATCGTTGAACAATTCTCGAAGAAATTACATTTAGGAGAGCATTGTGAGAGAAATATATATAGAAATTCGATGTACTGGTATAAATGAGCTTTGTCACGAGGTATGCAAATATAGTTTCAACATAAGATCTAACGTTCCACGTACGGTGTTGTAAGCATCAAGGTTAGTATAAATAAGCGCAACGATCGTAAGCACGGCAACATAAATAGCGAATCTTCCTTTTGGAATTGGAATACGGTCCGAATCAAAGGACATATTTGTCCCGTAAGAACGGCACGCGACGTATGTGCCGACACTTTATGGTGAAGGATGCTTCGTATTACCGTAACTGTCAACTTGCTTTAAGGTCAGACTAACAAGGAAGACACGCGAGCTTTCGTCGACGTTAAGATCGTTGATGGTAATGGTAAGTACGATTCGAATTAATGCTCTTGATTATCCCTAGTTTTATAATTATTCACGCCAGCAATTAATCCAAGAGTAATTCTTGATTCGTTAAAAATACTTACATTTTACATTGTAAATATTACTCGAATAGATAAATAAATTGGATATAGTAGAATTTTAAAAATAATTTCTTCAAATAAAATCACAGAAAACTTTTCTACTTATATATTATCGACATTATACTTACATTATCGTTTGCTCGTTATAATTATATCAGAGATTAATATATCTAAATTAGTTTTACATTCTCAATGATGTCGGTTTTTCTCACCTATAATCTGAACATTTATTGATCTCTTTTTTCTATACAATTAACTATGTATCCATAAAAGAGAATATAGAAGAAAATCCGATGCTCTTATTTTACATCTCTTATAGTACATGGACACCTTGAATTACGTCTAATATGTTAACATTTTAATTTTACACAAGAATGAGAGATTCGTGAAGGACGAGAGATTTTTCTAAAATTCATTCGACGGAAATCTATTTCATTAATAATATTATTATTCTTCGATTATCTTGGACATGATCGAAGAGTCAGCAGTATATATAAACTAGTAGCAAGGTTCACCGATTTTGCTCGTCAGTGATCGCCGATATCGGAAGCTTTTTATAGAGACTCTGGGAAGCAATTTTCATCGTGAATCGCGTATGCCTTCGGTATAAACCTGGTCACAATCAGTGCCACTGACAGAAATAAATGGATGTATGGGGATAAGCTATCGGCGAGAGAAGTAGTTTTCGTTTCAATTCAGCAGAGAATCGTTACTGTCCGCTCAATCTGTCCTCGGAAACCGAGAGAACGAGTGCTGTGTGATACACTCGTATGTCACTTGCATGTATATATATACATACATACACTTACATATATATATATATATATATATATATATATATATACACATGTACGTACGTACGTACGTGTTCACTTGATCGGACGTGCGTCGACTCGAAGTGCGTCATCTTTCTCTCTCTCCTTTTCTTTTTCTCTTTCTTTCTTTCTTTCTTTCTTTTCTTTTTCTCTCTTTCTTTTCCATGGTTAGACATCGAAAGAATGGCTCGTTCCTTTCCGTCTTTCTCTACTTTATCACTGACTCTCCTAGAATAATGATAATAAAGATAGAGAAAGCATTTATTTAACGAGCAATACTTTTCAAAAAGGATAGCTATCTTTCCTACGAGCTGTTCGATTCAATTTGACATGATCGTTACGAATTTTCAATTCGTTCACGATACGATTATAGACGAAAAGGAAATAGGAAAATAGGAAGAGGAATAAATAGATGTAGGAAATGTCACTAAAGAAGGCTATATTTGTATCGGATGAGAGGTAAATCTTTTTCTTTTTCTCTCTCTGGTCCTCTCTCTCTCTCTCTCTCTCTTTCTCTCTGAAAGACTTTTTCTAAAAGCTTCCTCTGGAATACTTTGTTTCACATTTTCTCACTTCCTTTTACTCCTTTTCTTTCTCTCATCCTTCGTCTTCTCTTTCTCTCTCTCTCTCTCTCTTTCTTTTTTTCTCTCTCTTTTTTTCTCTCTATCTTTATTGTACACTCGGAAAGCATCGTTCCGCTTTCGTCAAAGCTTCCATTTGGACTTTAGTCAGAAGTGAGTTACTCCCGTGAAATCGCCCGCGGCCAAACTTCTCCGTGAGTCTGTATATACGTGTAGATAACATCTACGTACATATACATCTATACATAGATATGTACGTACCTATTTGTGCGACGTTATACGTCGAGTCGTACACTTTGACAAATAGTCCGAGTTTCACTAAGATGAGTCGAATGGACCTGTAAAAAGCATAATATGTCGCTGGTGCGAGAATAGAAAAAAAAGAAGGAAAACAAAAAAATAAAAAAGGAAAAAAAAGGAAAAATACGGAAGTATCAAATACAATATTTTCTTCGTAATGATACTGATATCTATAACGAGATAATAATTATTAATATCCCTCTCTCTCTTTACAATAATAATTTTACTGATTGAATGACTTTGTGCAATTTTTAACGGACTGCGATAGTGAATCGGACTTGTAGGAGATAAATGAAGAGGAAAAAAGAAGAAAAGAAAGAAAGAAAGAAAGAAAGAAAGAAAGAAAAAGATAAAAAAAAGAGTAAGAAAATGAGGAAAAAAGCAAAGTCTGCTAAGTCAGTCGGAAGGTCGGTCGTTGGCGAGCATTCAGGAGATGGTAGCCGAGCTCGGTTAGCCTGAAATGGGATGACTCGTGATGAGCCGAGTAAGCTTGGAAAGGATGTTTTTTTTTCTTTGGCGTCCTTTTATTTAATTAGAAAGCCAGACAAGTAGCGCAGAAGAAAAGTCATTTTCGCGGAAGACGTAATGTTGCCCAAACCGCCAGCTCGAGTTCGTCATTCAAAGGATAGCAAAGGAGTCTGTAATTGACTCCTGTTCGTTTCATAAAAAAAATAACCCTAAAAATGGGAGGAACCTAGGGACAGGGATGGATCAGAAGTAAGGGATTAAAGATTCGTTGGGGATGGAAAAGGTGTGGGAGGGAAAAGGGGAAAGTACTAAGTGCTTTGATCTTTCATTTCCGAAGGTTTTTTAAAAAGCATTCTACGTGTGTAAATATACGTATACGTATACGTATACATGTCTAGTATATATTTATATTTATTTTCTTTAAATGAATTGCAGAATTCATTTCGTGAAAGCTTACAAGCGTATAATTAAATGGAGATCAAGTAACGAAATTATGTATCTTGTTAGATGCGAAAACAATTTCATGTATTTTCACGTGTAAACGTTGATCCCAATGATGAAATTCCTTTTGAAGAAGAGCTAGCTAACCGTTCCCTTGTTTCTTTCTTAGATAGATTGCGAATATACGCGTTTGTTGATGGCACTGAGAACGGTTCAACATTAAAGGTAAACAGAGAAATATGTTGTGTGAGCGTGAGTGTATGTTGAAGAAAGGGAGATAAATATATATATATATATATATATATATATATATATATATATAAAGAGAGATAGGGAGAGAGAGAGAAGGTTGAAACCAAAGGATGAGGGATAGAACGAGGATTCCAGAAGATCCTTGCGGATTACGTACGTGATTGTACGACAGTGACGTCATTTTGCCATTGTTCCTACGGTAATATACGAGCGAACATAATCCCCAAATTACGTTCCTGCAACGCTACCCTTCCGGCTCTGTCTAACACACACGTGCGTATCCATATACGCATACTACGTACGCTAATCATTTCCCGCATAATAGTTTACTAATGATTCCTCGTCCCTAGAGAGAAAAGAGCACCCTTTTCCACTCTTCTCTATAACGTCCCTTTTCTATTGTACGTAGTAGTTGGCCGATCAATGACTATAGCGATCGGACAATGATCCTTTAACGCTATGTTGCACTCTTTTCAAAGCGATCGTTCCTCGATTGGCTATCGGCTTTTCCGATGAGCCTGGCCCAGACGTGACGTTGATTCGTTTTGTGGAATATTGTTAGCCGTTCAGCGGATAGCGAGAGCTAAATTAAATTCGAACGCGAGGTGTTTCGAAAATGAGATACGAAAGGGCTGGATCATGAGAGAATATTTGAGAGAGAAAGAGAGCGAGAAAGAGAGAGAGAATGAGAGAGAGGGAAATATCTCGTTGGATTCATTTGCTCTTTAGTAAAAAAAAAGAAAAAAAATAGAAGCTAAAGGGAATCGAAGAAAATTCCGTACTGATCGGAATCTGAGAAAAAGAAGAGGAAGAAAAAAAAGTAAATAAAAAATAAGTAATATGGGTCGGCTGTGGTCAGATCTGGCGTATCGTAGTATAAAACGTGTAAAGAAAAGCGAATCCTCGTAATACTTCGCCGTTCCTATAATTTCATAAGAAAGATTGAGGAGGAGATCATCCTGCACCTTCCACCTACCTTCTTCCCTCCCTTCTGCTCTCCTCGTCTTGTCCTATTCCCACTCTCACCTCTTTTTCTTTTTTTGATCGTCTCTCTAATCTCCTTTTATATAGATCAATGTGTAATACGACCTGTAGAGAAATAGTGACCCGGAAGTGCAATGGTTTATCCGCTAATAAAATTTTTGAAAGAAGTCAAGCACTTCTTCGAAGGTATAAACTCGTAGAAAAAAAGAGAGGGAGAGAGAGAGAGAGAGAGGGGGGGAGGGAGAGAGGAAGAAAAAATGAAAAAAAAATTATTGGCCAACGTTACAGTAATTATATTAAAATATTACTCATAAAATTCGAGATGAAGCCATTGTATTAATTAAATATGAAATCGTATCGTTGAGCAGAAGTAATTAATTATATTGTAATTTGAATAAAGTATAAATATATGTGGTAAAGTATTAAAATAGTTACTCTTGAATATACGGCTGCTTTATTTGTGAACGGAATGAATCATTGTATATGTAAATAATTAGTTGTTTGTGAACACGACTGTGGGGAGTCTCGTTCGCACGCAAATAGCATAAATAAGTGAGAAGCAAGGGAGCTATGATAGAAGTCTCATTTCTCTTGTATGTATGAAAGCTTGCGCACGCCTCTGGATCTCTCTCTCTCTCTATTTCTCTCTCTATCTATCAATCTATAGGGTAAGTTGATCGTCTCGTTCCAGTTTAAAAAAAAAAAATATATAATATATCTAGATATGCATAGATAAAATACGTATATATCTATATATCATAAAATTGAAATTCTAGAAACTTAGGTCATGGTAAAAGTTGTGTTATTAGATTATGACGTTTAAATTTCTATTGTTCTTTTCGTAATGCATTCAGGCTAGATTTTAGATCTAGTATGGAAGAAGATGAGTTGAACAGAGGGAAACGTTTGAAACGAAGCCCTGGGTGAAACGTACATACGTACCAACGGCTGAGAGAGATTCTCTGGTAGAAGCAAGACATAACTAACTTTGAAACTACGCGACCGGCATATATAACTTCCACTACTCTTGGAAATCCTTGATTTTCTCGAAACGGTTGAGCGGGATGCTAGACGAGGATGCCTGTGTTCTACGTTATTGCAGTCGGCTTTCTGAATGGTTAAATAGGAACGCTCGGTACATTAATGCTTTTGGAGAAAGCTCGCGGACACTTTAATCTTTTAGTACTTCGTACACACGGTTGTAACATTGGAAGGTTCATTTCGTTGCCGCGGTCGTTTGTTGCGTCTGAAGTTCGTGAATGGCAGTTTAAGTGCCGACTCGAAGTTTTATCTTTGGTATGCAGACCCGCTTGCAAATTAGTAGGCTGCACTCAATTAAAAGCAATAAGTGCACTTTTATAATGGGGGTGCGTGCCTCCTATTCATTTTGAAACTTACGATAAAACTTTGTAAACGTTGTTATGTTCTTCTATAGAGATTCGTTTAATTTTTTTTCTTCTTTCTTTCCTTTCTTTTTTCTTTCTTTCATTTCGTTTTCTTTTTCTGTTCTTTTTTCTTTCTTTCTTTCCTTTTTTTTTTTTTTAATTACACCCAAATGTATTAAACTTTCTTCTCGTTTATTTTCTGTAATAATAGAAATTTTTTTCATGAATGAGCTGGAAAGAAATTTTATAGTTTTATTAAAATTTTCTACGTTACCTAACAAGTTTTATGGTCGGTAAGATATCAAGGGTGGTTTCATTGATCGATGGTTGGATAACAACCATCTTTTTGTACCTCGATAAAGAAGAGAGCACGCTTTTGGTGTATTACCAACAATAAAAAATTCAGATCTCTGTAATTTCTCGAAATCCTTAATTTTTGTAACAAGTAGTCTTCGAATGATAAGATTTAAAAAATCGATAATACTTGGGTTATAAAATAGTTTCGTAATATTGTAAACAATTTATATATTGTCGTCTTAATTTGTTTCATATTTAGGTTTTTGGAATTCCATTAAATTATTTCGAAATAAATATTTATTGATTAAATTATCGATGACAGGGAATGTAGAAAACCGTATTATATATTTCTTATCATGTACTTGTAAATAATCGTCTACTATAATTATTTTCTATCGTAACGATTGCTGGTTAAATATTTGAATTCTAGCTTTAATAACTGTACACTTTATTATTACCATTTGAGTTAAATATAACGCTACTACGATAAGTCATTTAAAATATCTCTATTTTTCCATTTCCTTTTCTTTAAATTAAAGAGACGAATACATTTTCTCGTAACGTGAAATTAAATTTCGTGGTGTCGCGTTAACTTAACATTGGCTTAACATTTGATATTTCAAGAAGGCACTTACTAAAGGTTATAAAAATTGAAGTGAGAAAATGAAAATGGACAAACTCCTCGTATATACATTATATATAAATAAATTTGGTAATTTAGAGAAATTCTCTAAGGAGAAGGTGATTCTCAATGATTAGCATATCAGAAACGCGTGATAATCAACATATTCATGAACAAGATGAACGTTGACTTGGTCTTTGCCGGACAACAAAATATTTCAAAGTAAAATGAAGGCGAAATGTATACCCACGTGTATGTATAATATCTTTCTGTCTATCTCTGTGTTTATGTGCAGGCGAGAGAGACACAGAGAGAGAGAGAGAGAGAGAGAGAGAGAGAGAGAGAGAGAGAGAGAGAGAGAGAGAGAGAGAGAGAGAGAGGGAGGGATCTACAGAAGGATGTTCGGCACTTGTGAATCTCGAGAAGCCCCTCCATAAATACCTGATCCACCGATTTCATTAAAGTCTGCTGAGAGAACGTTCCGATGCTCCTTGACTTTTGCCACTTCTTTTCTCGGTCTTTTTTTTCTGCTTTTTTTCCTTTTTCCTTCTTTTTCTCTATCCTTTTTCCCGTAGCAACGCAAAGTCCGATGAATTCACACGAGAAAGAGAAGGCTGCAACCCTTAATCCGGCTTCTTCCGCAATCTTTCGCTTTCTTCCTGACACGAACGCGTTCTTGAAAGGATAGAAAGGTACGTCATAAGATTTTTTCTTCTTTCTCTTCTTGATCTTTTTTTTTCTTTTTCTTTCCTCTTCTTCTTCTTCTTCTTCTTCTTCTTTTTCTTCTTCTAGGATCGTGTATATCCATTCGTACGAACGGTATTCATTTCTCCTCTTCTCGTATCTGTTCACCCTTCGGGGCACCTTTGCGATCTAATTCGAGATTAATGAAGCCATACCGAAGACACGGTATTCAACGTTAGAGAGACGAAAAGATTCAGAATGATTACATTTACATATCTCGTTGATATCTAGCGTCGAGATGTCACTGTGTAAATTATTTTCTGGAAAAAGCCTGAGAGAGAGAGAGAGAAAGGGAGAGAGAAAAAGGAAAAAGAAAAGAATAGAAAAGATTGAGAAACGAGCTGCAATGGAAAAAGCAATTTTTGCATCACGAATATACGATATTCTTTAAACTTTCAACTACTTTTCTACTGGAATAAATCCAAAAGACTAACTTCTCTCCTTCGTGAAAACGAAACAAAGTAAATGCCGTATTATTCCGAGAGAAAATGTGTCAATCCTGTGAATTATGCTTTCATCTTAATCTCGAAATATTTTTCTTCGAGAAAAATAGGTCAAACGCTTTTGAATTAATGATTAAAAAAAAAAAAAGAAAAAAGAAGAGAAAGAAAGAAAAAAGAAAAAAGTTAGAATTATTTATTATATAATATAGAGTGGGACCAAAAGTTTCGAATTTGTTCTGCCTAGTTCCTGGGCTTATAATTTTATGACACAATGAAACAAAAAATATTATCGTAAAAAAATCTCTAAAAAATGAGTAATTGATTTTTAAAATTAATTAGAAACTTTTGTTCTACTCTGTATATTAGTAAGCACACGAGTATAAAATATGTTGCATTATTAATATAAAACCATTTCTTTTGTAAAAGGTCCGTACGAAAGTAAAATATCGTTTTTTCGTTTAAATTATTCGCCTACGTGCGTCATGTCAGGCTATTTTTTTCTATGAACTTTTTATCGGCCGATCAATTTTGAACGTATAAACGTTGCGCTCATCGATATCGGGAGCACCGAGTGCGAGATAGACAACATGAATTTTGACGACGTCAAATTGTTTTTATCGAATTTGCTGGACGTTCGATAAAAATTATTTTCTGTTGATGGATTTAGATTATTGAACAAAATACGAATTTTTCTTTAATGTAATTAACATACATGTGGCTATATCAAATCGTATTTAACAAAAAAAAAAATATTTTCCCGATCTTTTGAAAATAATTGCGCGGACAAGGAAATTTATCTATGGTTGATCTAAGTTTCATTCTTCGTTTAAATGAATAATTTCATTATATTAATATTACGTTAGGACACAGAAACTGACGGCAATCATTTTAATTTTGAAATTATATTATATTAGATATTCAAGCTCACGTCTCTATGTTTAATAAGTAAAAAAGAGAGAAAGAAAGAGAGATAGAAAGAATAAGAGAAAGAAGAATATCAGTATGTTTCGTGCTTCGAAGATGCTCTTCTAGAGTCGTTATCTGATCGTATTTATTATTTCCTTTTCTTTTTTGTATATATATCATCATTATTTTTATTAACAATGTCGCATTTTTTTTCTTATTTCCTTCTTTATTTCTTTTTTTCTTTTTCTTTATTTTGACCAATTAGACACACGAGTTAGCAAAATTGAAATGAATTTAAATAAGAATCAATTTTGAGTGTCTCTTCTTAAGCATTCGTTTCTTGACATAAAAACTTATTAACGTTTAAGTCTCGTAAATAATTTGATTACATTTCAAACCAACAGCTTTCGACTTCGTTCGAGAGTTGTTGACTATCGGTACTCTAAATCCCTTTTGCTCGAATTACATTTAAAGCACCGTTACCTGTGTTTAATCCATGAAATGGCTCTTACTCCATGTCCTCTAATGCATTCCATGCTCTCTCTCTCTCTCTCTCTCTCTCTCTCTCTCTCTGTATCTGTCTGTCCGTCTGTCTGTCTCTCTCTCTCTCTCTCTTTCTCTCTTTCTCTCTCTCTGTCTCTCTTCTTCCCTCTCCGACCATCTGTGGGACCATTACTACTTATTGGCGGACATTAAGTGCAGGACGTGACGAGGATCGATAGCTCGTGAGATTGATACGGCTTTACTAATGCGAATATCCATTAGTTTTACGAGGATCATCGTACGATCAAGGACCTTACATCTTTTTCTTCATGTCTCTTTTTTTTATTTTAATTTATTTCATTTTATTTCATTCTATATTATTTTATTTCATTTTATTTTATTCTATTTTATTCCATTTTATTTCATTTCATTCTATTTGCGTTTTGTTTTATTAAAAACTCCTCTCTTTTTCACATGCCCAAAAAATAGGTAAATACAAAACTTTTCGATCATTTCTAATTGACTGTTCATTATCGTCCGAACATTTATTTTCTATCCGTTGCTATCGATTTGAAATAAACGATTATTCCAACGAGCGAATTCACACAGAGATTTATCATGATTATCTTAGGTATCTAAAAATTTTGAGATTTAGAAATTCGAATAAATTTTTTACTGAATTTATCCAATATATGACAAAGCGTAGTCGCGCACCCACATATATATTGGAAGTCTTGACGTTAACGTATATTAATAAAAATTCATATACTCAACCTGCAGCACATATCATATATATATATATATATATATATATATATATATATATATATATATAAGATATATATATATATATATATATATATATATACATATTTTCAGTATCACAAAATAGGGAGAGACATGGTTGAAGAATGTAGTTCGTTAGAGGAAAATTCGTTTAAAATTCTTCAAAGGTTTACAAGCAAAATGGTTTTGCGAACACGAGCAATGTTGATTTTACAGAGTTTGTCGTTATTCGAATTCGATGAAGAAAGAGAGAGAGAGAGAGAGACAGGGGAAGCGAAAAAAGAGAAAACTAAAAAAGGAATAAAAAATAGAGAAAAAAAATAAAAAACTAAAAAATAAATAAAAAGAGTAAATAAAAAAAAAATGAAAACAAATTAGAGCAACGAGGTGGTCGAGACTTTCTAAACTTATATCTATCGTTATGCTATTGCTAATTTCAAGTCATAATAAGAAAAAATTTTCTGAATCAGGGCGAGAGTGGGTGTTTATTAAAAGCTCTGATTACTTTCTACCCGATGATTGCGTAATTTTTTTTTTCTTTTCCTTCCTTTTAACTTTGTTTTCGATACGATGAGGAAAAGGTATTTTCGTACAACGTCAAATCGTATTTAGTGTCTACACCAGAGAGTTTATATAAAGGGGAGGAGGTGGAGGTGGGTGGTAGAGGTGGGAGGAAGATAACCAGCGGAACTACAAGGTTTAAGGTTTTATATGATTACTATTAAGGATTATATAACTAAAGGTATAGGAGATTAAAGTTGGAAGATTAAAATTTGAGAGAAGAAGCATCTCGTTAGTCGTAAAAAGATGGCGTGGTAGTTAGAGAACGTTAGTTGGGACAACAAGTTAGGGATGTAAACGGAGTAAAGTGAGGAAAGGATACGCTGAAAAGAGTATACTAAAAAGGGATGAGGATTATATCTAGATAGACGCAAATCTTCGGACCACCTTTAGATACCAAAAGTTTCTTTAAGAATTCTTCAAACTTTCTTCTTTGAAAGAACTACCTTTAAAGGGTTATCATGAAAATTGAAATTAATTTCAATTTGTAATTATTCCTCTTCTTTTTTCTTTCCCCATTTTGCTTTTCCTTCTTACATTTCTCACTTCGATTTTCTTATCTGAGAAATTGTTATTTATCAGAAAAATAAAAGATTAATGACAAAGGCAGCAAGCTCGTTATAAATGATTTTTTATTTATATTATATTCTACGCGATGAACAGTTTTCAGTTAGATGTAGAGATGTATATGTAAATATTGTTAATAGAATACTACGATAATGTTATTGTTGTCAAGGTTATCATATCTGTTTTGTTTTGGTAACAAGATAAGACACGTTGTTTGGTTTTTATTAGGCTTCGTTGCCATCGGAAAGAAAGAAAAAGAAAAAAAAAAGTAAACGTAACATACGCATTACTCATGCGAGAAATACTCGTGCGTCGTTAGTCTAATAAAAGCGATCGACGTAGGAAGACGTAGTAAGGAGTTTCGCAGATAATTTACGTAGAATATATTCCATCTACATTAATTATAAAGGTAATGAAGCCAACATATTTTCTTACATATATTTATTATATACGATTATTATATACTTATTATATACGATTTAAGCGATAAATACTTAGATAAATGTTACGTATATATGTATGTAATTTTAACAGCGTATTAATGATTGTTCATTACGTTCGAACTTAAGGTATTTGATAAAACTTTACTTTGAGAAAATTAATTCGATTAGGAAGTTTTTCTAATAATGAGATAAGACAACATTTTGCGTTTTCGTTTTCGTTCGCTATCGAACAGTGTCGGTACATTAAACGTTATCGATGAGTTCTTCCTTGGAAGGAGCTTAGAGTCAAGGACGCCTCATTGAAGTTACGATTAGCCTAAGGCAAAGCAACCGATCTAAGATCATTCTCTGTAGCGTGAGAGTATTGGAACTGGTGCACGCACACATACAAACACCAACTGATCCATTCCTAGGCTAATGAATTTCTCGGTGAAATGGCAAATCGAGATCCCAATTGTGGGATATTATTCGAGCGATCGATGTGTTTGGTGCTAAGGTAGTTTACAATCATGGTGTGTATATATATATATATATATATGTATATGTATATGTATATATATATATATACACATACATAGGCGAATCGATATTGCGACGTTCCAAGAGATGATTAATTTTCTCTATAAGCTTAGAATAGAATAGATCTATCGATCCTTTTTATCCATAAATTCTCTCTTTTTTCTTTCTTTCCCTTTTTTTCTTACTTTTCTTTTTCTTTTTACGAAAGAAAAAAATCCTTCTTCTTATTCGCAATGCATTCTTTTGTGATCGTTTAGGCACTCGTTCATGCGAGTCGTTACCAGTCACGAAGACTCTTCGATAGAAATTTTCTGCTGATTTTTCCGTACCTATGAAATACCACATCTTTCTTTTTTGATATTGATAGATGAATTTTCTGGATGACGAAGATCTTTACTGATATATATATATATATATATATATATATATATATATATATATATATACACATACCTATAAGTTTATATATACGTAAGTATATGTATAGATACTTCTATGATAGGTAAGATATGAAAGCCATCGAAATTCATAGAGCCTCGATCAATTTCAAGATCTTAAAGAACGTCATACTCTGTATTGGCACGTTTTATATTCGTCATTTTATTTCTACTCACGGTTAACTCTCTCTCCTCTCTCTCTCTTTCTATCTTTTTTGCTCTTTCGTCTTTTTATTTCTATCCTATCATATTTTCCTTCGAATCACCAGTGATAGCAGCAGATCAATTTCTAACGTATCTATTAAATAAGCGAATAAATCCATCTTAAGATATTAATGCTATCAAAAAATAATGAAACATCGTTTATCGATAACATTTATTATTATTTCATAATCTATCATGTAATTGCGTGTCGCTTTAATTTCAAATTTCTTATCGTTAATATAATATATTCCATTTATTTCCAAGTTCAAGTGCAAATTTCAAGAAGAAACTTTAATATTTATAAAGTGATCAAACTGGGACACCTTTAAAGGTATTAACTTTTGATACTTATTGTTGAAAGATTAGAGAGAAAATTAGATATATTTATGAAACTTATGTATTTATTAGATGCATAGATATTCGATATTTTATATATTACTATGTTATATTAAACGAAGATATTTTCGAAACAATAGATAATAGATAGTGCGTTATTCCAATTCCATGTTTCATAGCAAGTGTCTCCACGTCCAAGTTCGTGAGAGAACAGAGACCTTAACCTACATTCGCATCACGAAGGTAATTCGAGACGAGAGTGAATTAGACAGTAAACAGGAAACGCTGATTCAGACGTTTGGTAAATCCAATTAGCTATCTGTATTAATAGATACTACTGGAATTTGATGGGCATTGTGTCTGATATAAAATGAATTTTATCGTTAACTCATTTTCTTTTCCTTTTATTTTTAACAAGCAAAACGTATTTGTCAATTTTCATGTGATGTTAATTTTTCGATTAATATAATTTATACGTTTATGTATTTAATTATATTCTTTTCTAGAAAAGAGTAGATATCGGTAAGCCATAGAAGCCTATTCTCTTCGGTTCGATTTGGGGCAAGACGCAAAATAGATAGAGAAGAGAGACAGAGAGAAAGACAGAGAGATATATATCCTAAGGTAGTACAGTTTCCGATCTGTTCCAAAATGAAATTCTTTCCTTGTATCGAATTCTACTGTTTCTCTCTCTCTCTCTCTTTCTATTTTTCTCTTTGCCTTTTTCTTTTCTCCTATTTCTTATTCCTGTTTCTCGAAAAAGCAAAGAATTCTTCATCTAAGCTGTTCGTTTCGTCGTCTATCCATCTCACCGAACTATCACTCAAGGAAGGAGCGGACAAAATAGGCAAATAGACTATCCTACGATGTAAAAGCTGGAAACTAGCGTGAAATTGAATGGTGAAGTCTAATGGACAAGTATCGTCTTGATCGTTCGACGGAATAGGAATATCGTGGTATACAATGGCGCGCTTGTGTTACGAATATAAATGTCAGAAATTCAAAGTAGATTTAAAGAAAAAAATATATTTGCATGAATTGGATCCATTCCAGTTGGATCCATCGGGTCATTCTAGAGTAAAGTGGTATTTAGGGGGAAAAAAGAAGAAAAAATATTCAGATCGATTGGATCGAATTCAATTGGATATTCTTGATCGATTAAACGATAAAAATTTCTTACGAAAAGCATTATTTTGATGGAATAAGATTTAGTTCATGTGTTCATGAGTAGCACAGACATCTCTATAACGCATTACATACGTTTCAGTATCCCGAGATACCTTGTGTGCACACGCCTTTGGTATTCACGAAGCTATTGTCGCGAAACCGCTTATCATTCCCTACATCCTTAGGGTGTCCCACGAGACATCCTTGGGGCATCTACTGTTCTTGTCTAGAAACAGAAGACAGAAGGACCTCTTCTCATAATATGATAAGCCAATTAAATAGGTGACTAATAATTTTTTACATTATTTTCGTATGAAAAAAATAATTCTTCGGATAGAGAAAATTTAGCTACGTTTTATGCTATTGACATTTTCTTTTTCTTTTTTTCTTTTGTCAGAAGATAGAAAAAATATCTTTGTGATTTGACGAATCAATCAAATGTAAGAAAATAGTTTTCATTTTAATTTTGTTAGAGATAAATTACAATTATCATTCACGTTTTACGTAGTCAAAAAAATCGATTAGATAAACGAATAATTTCTTTAGCAACGATAATAAAAATAATTTTTTTTAATAAGTGAATTTAGTTATCAAGGATATTAAAGCAAGGTCAGATTAGAATGAATATTTTTAAGGAAAAATTTGTCCTTTCGAATAAACTATTTCTTAGTGTCTTTATAGGAATTCTCTACTGTTAGGAAGACAACCCTTTAACGTGACCCTTCTTCTCGTTGGCTACCTGATGCGACTTTGAGTTGTACGAAGGTTCAGAGTTTAGATCGACTAACCGTTCTATCTGGAGGACAGTAGACTAGACGCATGGAAAAGCAGTTGACAATGTTAAAGTTAAAGTTAAAGACAAAGTTAAAGTACTCGATCACTTCCAAGGCAACAAACAGCTCTCGCTTTCGTCCGATACTTTGTAAACAGAGTATCAAGAGGCGTTTATCAAAATTCCTACAAGTTTCTTAACGTTAGCTTATAGAATAATTTACAATTTTGTCAAACTCAAAAGCCACGATAGTAATCTCTTAACTTGTTACGAGGATTCACCTACGTGAATATATAACATTTATTTGACGTAAAAGTTTTTATAAGAGATGACAAAAAAAAATGTTTGATAAATATAATAAATTGTAAAAAGTATAACTCAGAGAAGTATAATGCTTTTCTGATTGTACTCCGAAACAAATAATTTATTTATTCTTTTATCACGGGTTTAAAGTTAAATCCTCGGGACGAGTTGACCCAATTTGTCGTCGCGCGTAGAACCAAATTACACATACAATATGAGAAGTATAATTATATTATACTAATTATAAAATGAATATTTGAAAGAGACAACAACAAAAAAAAAAGAATAAAAAGAAAAAGAGAAAAAAAAGAAAGAAAAGAAAAGAAAAGAAGTAACAATAAATCCCGTGTCGACAAAACGAAACTAAAATTTAATATTACAATTAATCACAAAGTTGTACGAAATTAAAATAGCGTTAATAAAACGAAACGTTTCAGAGATCAGTCGTCGTTTCAGGGAAACATCAAAGGCAATGATTTGATATTGTGAATAGGAATAGGAAAAAGAGTCGTGTCGAAACAATGATAAGGCTAGACAGCTGGGGTGGTAGACATAGTAATTGATAATTAAGGGTCTCGTTGCATCGGGCTAGTTGGCGTCAGCATGTTCTCAAGGCTTTGGTATAGCGAGCGGAAAAGGAAAGGATCGTGGAGCGGCTGGTTGGGTGGAAGAGGAGAAGGAGGAAGAGGAGGAGAAAGAGGAGAGAGAGAGAGAGAGAGAGGAGAAGGGAGGTGGTACGTTGGTACGGTCGAGAATTAGGGGTTGGTCGGAGGCAGCGTGCGCGGTGGGTGCGCGAGAGGGTTGAGGAGAATATATATATACATAGAGAGAGAAAGAGAGAGAGAGAGAGAGAGAGAAAGAGGGAGAGAGGGAAAGAGAGAGAGAGAGAGTAGATGTAGGGAGGAAAGCTCCCTCCTTTCCGCACTTACAACCCCTCTCGAGCGCGCGGCGAGTCTTCGGGATTCGAGCTGGTGTGGAAACTCGAGCAGACAGCCAGTCGCTCGCCGTTCGTTCACCGACGTGGCCCGAAACTGCCGCTTCTCCGGTTCGAGATAAGCGAGTAAAATTGGACATATAAGGACGATAAAACAACGAGAGACAATTCGTGATCTTCGTTGCGATAGAGAAATTCTTGTATATTGTAATATATAAAAGATAAAATCATAGCGGTTTCTTTAGGTTTATATTATATATATATGTATATATATTATGTATATATATTTATATATTATATACATATCGTAAAAGCCTGATCTCACGATCATCACTATTGAAGGTGGAATCCACAGGTACTTCGAGTGTAGAAACTATACCTTGCTGGATTACTTCCAAAAAGTTTCGTCTTTTATTGTTTAATCTATCGAATATATACATATACATATATGTATACGTACATACATATATTTATTCTTTTGGAAAAATAATTATTGCATTTTATTAGTGTCGTGTCGATCGTTGTAAACTTTTTCTCTTTCTTTTTTCTTTCTTTTTTTTCCTAGATTCATTTATTTTCTTTTTTTTTTTATTTCTTTCTTTTTTCTTCAATCGGAACGAAAGAGTTTTGTTGTTAAGTATTTCGAAAAAGGAACTCGTTTCACGGTAGGGAACGTAATGTCGGAGGGAAAATAAAGAAAATTAGAACAGTAACGGGAGAATGGGATTCCGAATTAGAGAACAACTGATCGTTACAAAATGCCGAACATTCTCGTCGACGTTTCGGTCTATCGGATGCACTCCGTCATACCGTCGCTTCGTAAACCTCACGAAGGTTTTCTCCCAGAATCAGTGAAGGTAGAATTTCCTATGAGGAAATCTCGAATCGTTCCAATTTCAAGGATCGAATTGGGAAACGAAGAAAGATCGAATTAATGTCGTCGTCCGGCGACGTTTTCCTAGCCGGTAGTTGTTGGATCATTCGATCGTGGATCTCATTGAATGAAGAAAAAGAGAGAGAAAAAGTGAAGGAAAGAAGAAAGAGAAGAGGAAGAAAAGTGTGCCTTCCTGTTAAAAGTTTTTCATGTGAAATTGACTAAACACGATTTAAAACGTTTCACGATTTCGATCGAAGAATAGGAAAATATTGAATCGATTTATAGCATACATACATACATACATACATACACACACATATATTTATATATATATAGAGAGTATTCAGAGGGATGAATGGCAGAGCTTAGGGACGATTTTCTTCTTTTATCGTGACGTTGAACGGTGCTCTTACGGTGAATCCAAGGTTTCCTACGAGTGTACCTTACCATTCTTATCGTTTTATTCTCTCTTTCCTTAAAGAAGAAAATCAAAGGTCGTTTATGGTCGTACGTTAGGGAGAGGGAAAATTGAAAAACAAAAAGAAAAAAGAAAAAGAAAAAGAAAAGAAAAAAGGAAAAGAAAGAAAAACGTGGAGGGAAAAAGCATAGAAAAAAGCTTTCTCCCTCCCCCCTCCCAGTATGGACGGCCGACGTTGCATCGATTTTCGAAAGACCCAAATGGCTTCGAAATTTCATCGAAAAGAAATGAAAAATTATTCTTGTCGTCGACTGTCGTCCATGATTAGAACGTATTAAGTACGATAGACGACTTTGAGCTTTTCTTTTTTTCTCTTTTTTTTCTTCTTTTCTCTCTCTCTCTCCCTCCCTTCCTTTTCGCTTCCTCCTTTTTCTTTTTTCTTTTTGTTTTCCTTTTTTTACGTGTTTCCTCGTGAGAATGCTGCTATCTACGAACGAAGGTCAAGGAACGACTCTCAGCAGCGACAGAGAAAGTTTCGTCTCGAAGAGGACTTGCGTCTAGGGAATACGCGCTTCGATGATGATCGATGGTAAGTACTTCCTTTTCCTTGAGCTACCTTTTCGAGGCTAAGGTAAAATCGCGTAGGACTGTAGCACGTGCGATTTGAATTGCTAAGGAGAGATAGAGAAAGAGAGAGAAAGAAAGAAAGAGAGAGAGAGAGAGAGAAAGAGTTCGACCTCGAACGTCGATAATAATTAAAGCATGATCCTTTCGAAAAGGTCGTCCTAGATTTATTCGTTCGTTGCGTGTACATTAATCACTATAAAGACCGTAAAAAAGAAGGAGGAAGGGAAAGAGAGAGAGGGGAGGAGGGAGAGAGGAATGGGTTTAAAGAGAGAAAGAGTGTTAGAAAATAGAAGAGGGGAATTGAGGGAAGGATGAAGCCTGCGCAAAGATATAAACCCCGTAAGAGGGGAAAGGATGGATTCGACTTTTCTGATCCAAAGTTTTTTTAACTCGAACATCAGAATTTCGATTCTTTTGACTTTTGAATTCATATTTTTCTCTCTCTTTCTCTTTTCTCTCTCTTCTTTTTTATATATATATATATTTTTTCTATCTTCAATAGCCATTCGAGAAGTTATTTTTGTTAGCTTCTTCTCTGTACGAATGAACGTGCTAAGACACTTCCTTCTTCTTCTTCTTCTCCTTCTTCTTCCTTTTCCGAAAAAGAAAAGAAACGAAAGAAAGAAAAATGAAGGAAAGAAGACACCCTCGCAAAGTGAATTGCGAGAGAAGAAAGAAGTGTCCTGTAAATTTTCCTTCCAAGTGTTTCCGTTTCTTCGGGAGTTCGTCTCGTTTCTTTCGAAATTGGATTTTAAGAAACATGGAAGACTAATCTTCGATGTTAGCGGCTTTCAGAAAGACTCTTAGTTTTTTATTTTATCCCATTCGCAAGATTCGAATATTTATGTAGGGCCATTTATACGGTTCCTTGCTACGTCACGACAAGCCATTCTTAACGCCTTAACATTTTGACCTTACGAATTTGGTCCGAGCCATGCTCTAGCTAATATTAGAGTTAAGCACGCTTAGGGAATAGATATTATACAAGATGCACGAATAGAGATATATGTATGTATATACTATGTATATATATATATATATATATATATATATATATATATATATATATATATATATATATGTCTGTACATACGAGAAATTTGTAGTTGGAGATACAGACGAAGTAGATGGTGAAACTTTTCTTTTATAAATCTTTTTTATCATTTAATATCGTTTATAATAATAACGATTATTTAGTATTTTTATTTATTGGAATAATCGATTATTATAATTTTTCTAGAAATTAAAGTTTAAGAATATCTTCATGAGATATATTTTTTCAAGATTTATACAGTCATTTACGTTCTAACCGTGCTCGTTCGAACGTTCATCTTACCGATAGATCGATCTAATAAATAAATCGTATCTTCGTTGGTATATATGGATATTAGTTTCTAAGTCAAATATAACTTACATATAAACTACATGTTTGAGTATGTATATTACTTTCATGTTGAGTTTCATTTTTTTTGTTATGTGTTTATTTTAACATATATTAACTTAATGAAACACGGAGAAATTTCAACTTAATAATTTATGAATAATAAATATTATAATTCTAGATTTCCTCTTTGTAAATCATTTCGTAATTATTTGATATACAGCATTTACATGACTAACTTGTTAAAGTGATATCATGTTTGATATATCCGGAATTACTAGAATGTAAGATTATTAATAAAGCATGTATTAGGTACCTGTTGCACACGAAACTCGAGTACGAAATGCATTTCGACAAAAAAGATGTAGAAGATACACAAGTTAAAATCGCTTTAAGCCATATTACATTCAATGTGTTGGTGTTCTATATTTCCTTTTTTTTTCCTTTCTTTTTTATTCTTTTTTTTTATCAATTAAAATGCAATAATCGGATAATGATTATCCTCTTTTTTTTTTAATATTTCGCGGACAATCATTAAAGATATTTATAATCTAATAAAAACAATAATTAATTTACAATATTTCTAAACGAGATTCAAACAAGAGCCATGGATCAATAACTAACAAAATTATTTTTCAACAATTCATCAAAGTCATTCTTTCTGCGTTAGCACAGCCCAAGATCTTTTTTCTTTATGACAGATATATCGTCTTCCACTTTTCTCCATTGCAGCTGCAGCTACGATAATCCATCTTACGCGCTTCAATTGCATCTTTGAAAAGAAATAGAAAACAAAAAGAAAAGATAAAGAGAGCGAGAAAAGAATAGGACAAAGGGATATCAACTCTTATTGTTAACTATAACTACAGTTTTCAGAGCTTCGATCGGGAGTTTCGGAAAATTTATTTTCTCAAAACTAAATTTTATTTTTCTAATTTCTTGCTATACTATATAATCGTGTATATGTGTATGTATTTGTGTGTGAATGAAAAATAGTTCGGTCATTGGTAGATTTCTAATCGAGCAAAGTAATATCGTTCGTGGATGGAATTTTTATAGGAAAGCAAATCAGAGAGAGAGAGAGAGAGAGAGAGAGAGAGAGAGAGAGATGGAAGTTATAACGGCATGGGGGTTAGTTCGATATTGGTAAAAGTTCGTAACTTATAGCACGAGCAATAGAGGTATCATTTCGGTATAGGAGAGAAATCGATTAGTATAGAAAAATAAATTCGATCGTACATCGTTATTTCTAATTATAAAGGAGAAATGACGTCAGGTAGTCGATCGTTCTAACTCTTTCCATCAGCAAATCCTTTCTTAGGTCATTTTCTTGGGAATGATTCAAAATATCCGATCCTCAATTAAGAGAAGGGTAAAGCAGAAATATGAATTATAAAGGACAAGGTCCCAACGATATTACGTATATAAATTCATTGCACATTAAGTTAATCGTATCACGATTAAATTTTTTTTCTTTATTTTTTTTTTGCTTTCTTCTCGTTGAAAGATATTAAATTAGTGATGTGATTTAAAATAAAAAAATAAAGGTTGATTGTTTGTTAGCTTGGGCGACACCAGTATGTCTTTTTTTTTCTTTTTTATTATTATTTTTTTTTTTTGATTGATACGGGTTATATCGAGACAGAAAAGAAACGAATAAAGGAACGTGAACGTGATTGATGAAAATGTATGTATCTAGTATAAAACACAGTGAAATATACTTAAATCTACGACAATTTCTAAGCAATACCGTTACAAGGTGAATTTGACTAATATATTTCCTATTCAGAAGGAAATAGAAAAATTTATAAGGGAATAATGAAAGAAATTATAGAGTTATAACGTTTCTCTATGGATAACGAGTTACTTTCGTCGAATAATAATAATCTTCTTAAGCTAATAAATGATGGACGCGTGAGATACATTAACTTTCTTAATATTCCAAGACCGTAATACGCGAGTCCGTGCGTCCGCGCGTCCGCGTCTTATTAATTCAAGAAACTTTCAAAGACCTCAGGCTGCCTGAATAGGAATTTATTAAATTTAACGAGCAGTTTGAAAGTCTGCCGGTTAAGTTCGTCCCCGATATAGTTTTCCAAATTTTAACGATAGTCAAAGTATTTTATTCGTTCATAATTCTAATTTTTACCCTATCGAATAAATTATCCGATTCGAAGATCTTTATGAACGGAAAGGAAATCAATGAAATTTTTATTTGTGAGAATTTACGAGGTGGAATCGTGAGATAGAAAATCAGAATTGGTATTGCAATTTTATTTTATTTTATTTATTTTTTTTTCTAACCTATGAAATCTTGTGGGACATTGGTGCCGCGTGAACGTTTCTCGCGATAAAATTCAATCTCTCCTCTTCCGTAGGGTTACCTGTGAAGGGGGAGGTTTGGTAGAAAGGTTTACAACACGTACCTGAGTTAAGGAAAATGCTGAACGACGAAATGATGTGCGTCGAAGGGGAAAGGGAATGTCGATAAACGCTAGGAAAAAGCTAGCCTGCTTGCTTGCTTGACTTGCTTGCTGTATCGTCCTACGATCGTTTATTTATTTCTTTTTTCTTTTTCTTCTCTTTTTTTCTTGTGTATCACGTACAACTCTCGTATATTTTTGTAGATACATTTTTCGTTGAAACGGAAGAACGATCAATTTTCAAAATACTTTAGTATTTTTGTTTCCACAAATGACGTATTGAGTGAGGAGTGAAGGGAGGAAATGGTTGAAAGAGATAAAATCGATAAAAAATGGATAGATCAGCACATGGGTATAAGGCGATGATTTTGATTGTTAAGAGGGTTCAGAAAAAATCTCCCATTCGTTTCTTTCTTTCTCTCTTTCTCTCTCTCTTTCTCTCTCTTTCACTCACTTTCTTTCTTTCTTTATCGGAAGAAATTTCTTCGAAAAGGTTTCTCCTTTTGAACGAAAGAAATGTTACGGTGACTATTCATCCGTCAAGTCGCCCTTTCCCTATTTTTGTGTCTTCGATTCTTTTATCACGAAAGAAAAGTGTTACTACGTAGGTGAACTCAATGTTCCATGTAATAGAAGTAGCTCTGTTGTTACTATCTTAATTTCCCAATCGAAACCTATACGATTTTCAAATCTTTCCTTATCGAATGATCGATTGTTTCGAAATTTGATCATCTTTTTGAGTCAATATCAGCGATAACGTATTTGGTAAAGTTCCTATATATATATACATAATCGTTCGCTATCATGATAATGTAAAAGATTCTGAAGGAACGATTTGCATAAGAAGTATCTTAGATACTTGCTGGAATATTTCGGTATCAGTTAGATAGGCGAAGTAGTATGTATGAATAACAGTGAGGATTTGGTCTCTCGAGGAAATCCTGCCATTTGTATCGGAAGGAACATTTGAGAGAACTTCGACAAAGGATAAGTGCAAGTGTACTTATGTAGGAGAGAGACGGAGAGAGAAAGAGAGAGAGAGAGAGAGAGAGAGAGAGAGAGAGAGAGAGAGAGAAGAGATGCAAAAGAAAAGAGGAATCGAGAACAGGATGGCCGATTAATGATAGTATTTCTTGTCTTGTTGCAGAAATGACGAAGAGAAGAAAGTAGGAAGTAGGAAGTCGTCTCGGTGCTCGTTGTGGCGAGAATAAATCGTGGAAGCGAGGGTAAGATTTGTTGGAGGTGTGGAGAGGAGAAGGAGGAGAAAGAAGTGGAAGAAGACGAGGAGGAGGAAGAGAAAAAGGACGAGGACGAGGACGAGGAAAGAGAGCAGAAAATGGCGGGAAGATCAAAGATCTCGTGATCGGTTTGGGGGTAGCAGAATGGAAGGTGGAAGGGACGACGACGGTTCGTTGTTTCGGTCGATCGTTCGAAAGCTATCGTCGAGGGAGTCGGTGATAAGTAGTGGGGTAGAGGGGGAGGTGGGTACGTCGAGCACGAAGATCGGTAATAGTGTAAGGGGTGTGGTAGTGCCGACGAGGAATACGTCGACTACTACGACGAGTTCAGGCACGACGGTTACGACGGCAACGATAACGACGACGAGAACGAGCACTCGCGACGAGTACGAGATCGCGTTCGAGACGATCCTGGAACGTGCGTTCGACATGTCGAGAAACGAGACCGACGCTGCAGCTACGGCTGCAAGCGGAACCGCTACGGCGAGTGGAGGAACGGCAACGGGGGTTGTCGTTGAGTCAACCGGTTGGTTCGACGACACCCAGACGCCAACAACGACGGCGAGTTTTGCATCTTCGTCGAACGGTTCATCGCCTTCTTCGAGTTCTACCCTCGTCGATAATTACACCCTCATATCGGATCTATTCGTCTTCGACGATCTAAATGATTACATAAATCGATTAAATTATACCGCGTTCGCGAATCTGACGGCCTATTATGACGGCGGTGGTAGTATGAATTTAAGTGCTACCGTTAATTGCACGTCTTCGATCGTGTCTGGGAATGACACAGAATGCGATACCAGTGCCGAAAAATCCAATCCCAGCAATTGGTGGGCTCTGATACTGGTTATCGTACCGTGTCTCACCCTCTTCGGCAATGTCCTAGTTATCTTGGCGGTTGTAAGAGAGAAAGCACTTCAGACCGTCACCAATTATTTCATCGTCAGCCTTGCGGTCGCCGATCTCCTCGTCGCGGTTCTCGTCATGCCCTTTGCCGTCTACGTAATGGTGAGTATTAATGATTATTTATCGATCAAGTTCTCTCAACCTTCTCCGTTTAAATCGCATTTATTCGCGTTTTAAAGATAGTACGTATTAAATTGCCTCGCTTTCTACGAAGACGATGGTTTAAACATCGATATCCATTAACCCCTATAATTCGTTTAACCAAAGCGAAAGCGAGACGAGTAGGACTATCCGTGTGTATGTAAGTACATATGTTAGTACGTACCTATCGTGTCTACCATGTCGGTATACGGAGACCGATCGAATCGGAAAAGCGTTAGATTCCATTTCGGACTGGAGTAGAAACCACGAGTTGTCTCGGATAGAACGAAGAAACGATGCTTTCGTTAAGGCCACCTGCTTCGTTTGATTGGGTGAATCAAATGAAAACAGGATTAGTTAATTAAGCTAGTTCGAACGATCTCACGAGCGGGTGTCGTTGAAAACTCGACTATAGAGTCGAACTAATTACTACCTCCTCGCTAGGTGACCTATTTTTAGATAGAATACCGTCCGAGTATACTAAAATGGCAGATATTTAAACTGCGAAAGAAGATAAACGAAATTAATATCGTATAACGGTACAACGTAATAGCCTTGCGGCCGAAGATCCTAAGAAAAGTTGAATCGAATTTTCTTTAAGTTCGTCTTCTTTTTCCAAAGATACCACTTGATGAAAAAAATTGTAGGAACGGCGTTGGGAGAGAAAAGTGTAACAGCTTTACGATCAAGAAATAACGTGGTCAATAAATAATGTCGACATTTTCTATGAAATTTTCAGTTGGAAATATTGGAAAGTAAAAATATTTATATATATATACTTACCATTCGTACTTACCATTCATACTATATTACATCAGAATTTTTAGTAAATAGAACTGAACGCATAGTACTTTTTATTTGGATACAAAGTAGTGAAAATTTCGAGAATATTTATTTTCCAAAGGAATATTTTGTAATTTGTCTCGTAAAGCTGTCAAAAAAAAAGAAAAAAAGAAGAAAAAAAAAGAGAAAAAAAAAGGAAAAAGCAAAAAGAAAAGAAAAAGAAGAAAAGTAAAACGAGAAAACGAAGATCCCGCAGTAATAAATATACTTTTAATAACTTTTGCAAATTTTAACATTATTTTCTCTTATCATAAAAGATGGAAAGAGGAAGCATAATATGACACGAAATCGCGTGTCATAGTTCTGACAGGTTTACATGCTCGAAATTATATTCGTTACAATCATTCTCGAGAATGGTAGTGGGTGCAGTAACATGCATCGTTGTTCACGGTACATAAATCAAAACGTTCCATTGCCGTTTCTCGACATTTCTCGTTGATATAACTTCGCCTTCGAAATAATAATTACATGATTACGGCATCACGACTAATGGATGAAGGGCCTATACGAATTAAACGTTGTTAAACCTTGTTAAACATTCCTTCGTATGTATTTCCATACATAACTAAAATGCACATATATATATATATATGTACACGCACACATATGTATATATATAATATATACGTTGAATATAGATTCTACATACCCGTACATGAGTAATAATTGTACATACATAAAATTCATGCCGTATAAAGCCATATAAATTTAATGTCAGACTATATCCAACTTAGTTATCTTTCATTTCATCGTTAAAAATTCTTAATTCCTATTTTATACATACAAAATATTTGATACTTTTTAATTATGAGTTATACTTATTAGAATATAATCCTATTAATAGTATTATGACAATTTTCGTTATATAGATATTTCTTTCTTTTTTTCTTTTTTTTTTTGTAAATATGGTAAAAAATTGAATCGTAAAGGAAAAGTTAAAAAGCACTTCTCTCTCTTTCTCTCTTTCTTCAATGACATCTTAATTCTTTATAAGATGCAATTTAAACGACGCCAAGTTTATTATTTGATCGCGATGAAATATATAATCAGCCACGTCCGACGTTACTAGTTGAAAACGCTTTTGATAATAGTTGGTTCTATGGTTACGTTTTGTAAGGCGTATTCGCGTAGCACCCGCAGTTCATGCCGCATAAAATACGTAGGAAATCAATTGGTACATAGACTCGAATGGCCATTTACGAGCATAGAATGGAGGCAATTTGTCGAACGAAGTAATTGTCCGGTTTCAATTTTCAACTAGACCAACAATTTTCTTTCTTTCTTTCTTTCTTTCTTTTTTTCTTTTTCCTTCTTGTTATTTTTTCTTTCCTTTCTCGTTTTCTTTGTCGACGGGAATGGAAAAGAATGGAAAATAATGGAACATTAAGCTTTAAATAATTACGTTTAGCTTCGGCACGTGAGAGAGAGAGAGAGAGAAAGAGAGAGAACTCTATCGTCGTCTCTTGCGTTAAGAAGAATTTTCTAACACAGCCGCGTAGCTCGCGAATATGGCTTTATAAATTACTCAGTGTCGTTGCTCGTCGATATCTCGATGACTTCGTACACGAGTATGCGACCGAACGAGCGGACGAACACGTGCTTAGATCGAATCGATAGTAGTAGGATTAGTTAATTAAAGTTGCTCGCGCGTTCTCTTTGTCGTTGAATTTCCTATCAGCACAGTATCTGTCCTTTATTTTCGTTCGAAATAATTTCATAGATATTATATCGATCTGTGTATTAAATTTTTTTTTCTTTCCCTCTATTTTATTTTTTCCTTTTTCTTTTTACTACAATATGATAAATAATTTTATTATTATATTTCTTTCACGATGATCGATATAAAGATCTTCAATATCTAAAAAATTCCCGATTATATATATTTCATTATCGTTGAATTAAATTTCAATTTTCTTTTTTTTTTCTTTTTTTTTTCAAATAAGTATCCGTGAAATTTTTATATTCATTTTTAAAACATGTGTCTATCCTAAATGTTAAATGTTTCGTTACGTCGAGAACAGAAAGGGCTCTCGCGCAATGGTCAACGAAAAGAGAAAAGAGAAAGAAAATAAAAGAAAAAACTTTGGAAAAAGAAAAACAAGTAAATAAAATAAAAAAGTAACGAAATATTTGTCGATGTTAATGCATCAAAGTAACGAGCAAATACTTTGGAGAAAATAGCCGAATACAGGGAACTAGGTATTCCAATGAGGCATCGATAATCCCTTTTCCTTTTCCGTACTATTTTCACGTATCGAACACTGGTGTCGTTTATGGGCACCTACATACATTCAAAGGATAAAATCGAGATTCTCTCTCTTTATCTCTCTCTCTCTCTCTCTCTCTCTTCTCTCTCTCTCTCTCTCTCTCTCTCTCTCTCTCTCTCTCTCTCTCTCTCTCTGGTCGAATGTAAACAAGATGGAACGTGCTAAAACCTCCTTTCGTCCGCTTAACCGGTCGTTCACGAGTTTCGCATTAAACGATTTACCGACACATTCGTGCAAGTAATGCACCACGACGATAATGCCACGACCTAAGCGTCCTGTTTGGTTGGAGCACTTTAGTCTCTTCCTGTCAGTAGTACTGACTCCTACGTTGTCCTGGACTTTTAGCATAAGCTTGAGAAATGACTAATGTCTTTGCATATTTTATATCGCAAAACGATTTTATCGCTGCTCATCTTTCCTTTTTCTTTTTTATTTTTTCCCCTTCTTCCTTTTCCTTTTCTTCTCTTCTTCATGTTTCTTTTCTCTTCCTCGTTCCTTTTCTCTTTTCTTTTTTCCTTCCCTTTTCTCTTTCTTATTTTCTTTCTTTTTTTTTCTCGAGTGTCTTCATGCAAAATAATTTCATAGCAAAGTTTCGTGCAAGGTTTCACGTCGTGACTATACTATACTATCGGCAATATTATAGTATTAAGATTTTGAAAGCAACGAAGAAATCGTTTGACCCGACCTTCTAAAAAAGAAGTTTAGTGCCGAGCATTATTAGATCAACGCCGATTAAAAGAATTTCTTGGCATTTTTATTTTGCAACCTGATGCGAGCATTTTTCAGTTCTTTTAACTCGAAAGTTGCTAGCACTTGATCCTTCACGATAACGTTTCTCCTTCCGTTTTAACTTGTTCGCCTTTTCTAAACCCCTCAGCCCATTCTCGCCACCCCTCACCCACATCCTCCCACCCTGCTCACCCCCAGACCCTCATACCCCTTGACTGTTCTTCTTTGTGCCAAGGATTTTTACTTTAACACTAGAAGAGAAATTGATACTCCTAGGCGAGTTCGTGCCTAGAATTCCAGTAGAATATTTTCAAGACTTGCGTTGCCTTTTTCCCTTTTCTTTTTTCTTTTTCTTTCTTCTTCTTTTTCTTTTCTTTTCTTTTCATTTCAAGTTCTTTCGTGTCACAAGCCGTTGAAAAAGATTTCTGGCACGTTTGGTATGAACTTTAATGAGAAAATATGACAAAAGAGATTAGATAATTACAAAGTCTGATAAATATTTTTCTCGTATTTTTAATCGTTCTAACGATACGTATTTGATAAAAAATTGTTGTTAATTGGTTCTCGCAAAAAAGAAAATTTATTTCAGTCGAAGGGAATCGAGATTTGAATAGCGATAAAAATGTTTTTTGATGGTCTATTCTTTTCTATCGACAAAAATGACTTGTTGGGTGTCGAAAGAGCGAATACTAGTACGTGACTACGAGAATAAAATAACAGAAAGAGAGGGAGAAAAAGAGAGAAAGAGAGAGACACACATAGAGAAAGAGAATACGAAGACAAGGGTAAATTTCACACGTTTCCTTTCCGAGTTTCCCTTAGACAAGGGTGTATCTCTATTCTAACTCGTCTTCTGACAGTTGAATGGCTTTGAGGCAAGTTACGTTGCTTTTTCTTATCGATCCTAACACTAACAAAGGAGTTATTGGCATTTAACCATGGTACAATACATATATACATTACATACGTAAGATGAAGTTAAGGAGGAAAGAAAGGAAACGTTGAGAGTAAGGAAAAAAGAGAGACGGAGAATAGAAAAAGAAAGCGAAAAGAGAAAAAGATCAAGAAAAAGAGCAAAATAGAAAAATTTGAGAAAGAGAGAGTGTGTGAAAGAGAGAAAGAGAGAGAGAGAGAGAAGCATTTGGTTGTAACAGGAGAGCGTGACCACAGGTAATTTCGAGTTAAGTCTATACCCTATTCCTCGGTGAACGATAGGCACTCGAGCTATCGAGGGTGGTCTCGATCCGAGCGAGTTAAAGCGAGTAGTAGGTTAGAATAGGCCAGAGTTAGAGTAAGAGAGAGAGAGAGAGAGAGAGAGAGAGAGAGAGAGAGAGGATAGCAAATCGCTCTGGGGCAAGGTCTATGTTAATAACGGAGATCACCCACTCGATCGCATGCAAGCTTATTACTTTGGGCCAAGCGTGTCGAGGGTTACGTTACTACTTTTGACTGTGCCTTTGCCTGTGTAGACACGAGTTTAGCTCGTTGTATCGTCGTGTCGTTCTCATCGTCATCCTTGGAATCGCGCTAAAACTTGCCAACAATTTTCAAGCCATATATGAATATTAATAACTTTTTCGAGAGGGCGAACGCGATCACTTTTTTTTCTTTTTTCTTTCCTTTTCTTTACCTTTTTTTTTCTTAAGGGATTCCGTACCAGCGTCGAAAAGATAAGAGAAGGAAAAAGTTACGTCCTTGAGAGGAGAAAAGGTTTAGGTCGTAGTGCAATTCTTTCTTTCTCTCTCTCTCTCTCTCTCTCTCTCTCTCTCTCTCTCTCTTTCGTTCTTTTTTCTTTTTTCTCTCTCTCTTCTTTTTTTCATAACAAAAAAAAATTCTCTTACAAATCGTCGGCGTTTCAAGTAAGCACCTTTGTTCTTTCTAGTTTTTTTTTTCGGCCTTTTTATTTTTGCTTTTTTTTTCTTTCTTTCTTTTTTTCTCGTAGGAAGAACGATCGATAGAAAACACGGACAACAGCACGGCTCCTACGAGTTATAAATATGATTAAAGTAGCTGTCTCTAGTCGAGTTGGTAAACGATGCATAAATCCGTGCCCGATGAAGAAAACTCTCATGCATTCCAGTTTGAGATCGGACCAACAGACAAAAAAGGGCACTGCCGAGAACGCGTAAGGAAGTGTGCACTCGCGATAAATCATCGCGTTATAGGCGAAGGACGGTACTCTTCACGCCAAACGCACACATCCTCGACCATCGAGTCTCCTTTTCCTCTTATCCTCCTTTCCCTCTCATACTCCTTTTCTTTTACACCTTTACCCATCGATTTTTTCTCCTTCCCTTTTTCCATTATCACTTTCATTTCCGTTTCTTTGCTCTCCAATCCCTGTGCCGTAATAATCCATACGTCGAAATTTTATATTTTTAACTTTAGAATTTCTGATTTTGTTTGATTTTGTTTTCCTTTTTTTTCTTTATTTTTCTTTTTTTTTCTGTTTTACTTTCATTATATCTCACCTTTCTCTTTCTGTATATCTGTAACTATACGTAAAGACGGTCGTTAAACTCCGGATCTTTGAGAACTTGCCAAGCACCTGTGGAGTCTTGACACTACGCCTATAAAAAGAGGATTACTTCGTGAGAATAGCAAACTTTTCAAAAGCGGACAGAGAATGATTTGATTTGCAAGAGATTAAGGATTTGCAGTTACAAGGTAGTAGCATTCTTTCGTCGACGAAAATCGATACGTATCACCTGCGATCAATTTTCTTTTTCTTTCTTTTCTTCTTTTAATCGTAATTCAGTCGACTTTATATATATATATATATATATATATATATATATATATATATACAATTTTGAAATTACGATAATCTTAAACTAAGAATTAAATTGTCCTCTTGAATTTATATTTAAATTCTTGTAATATCTCAAATTTATTTTCCAAAAAGATCGCATATTTCTCTCATCTCTTCTTCGTTATAATCGTACGACGAGATATCCAAAAGATCTTTATTATCGTGTAGAAGTAAAGGATGGTTGGAGAATGCGGAAGTAGTTGTTAATCGTTTTCGAAGACAATCTTGTGAAGTGAGGTAGGTGCCCGAAATGAATCATGAAAGAGGCTAAACGTCGTTATACACCATTTTCGTTGATCCATGTCTCTCGAAGGGTCGAAGGGTAGCAAATTGTCTAGATGATAGGTATCTTATATCTGTACTTGTTATTACCAGAGAGAAATATTTGTCATATATCATATGTGTAAGCTAACCTCCTATATATCCCTTAATGGTTTACGTAGAAATTCGATTACTATCTCCTTGATAAATCGGTGACAAGCATGTACATCAGAGCTAGCACGGACCGATGGTGATTCGATCTATACACACACACACACACACATACATATATATATATATATATATATATATATATTACACGTATATATGTATAGCTTAGCGTACAGAGTTTATCGTGTACCGTTTAAGGGTCAAGTCAAATTGATTTCAAAGCTCGGCTTATCGTACTGCACCTACTCGTACAGGAGGTTACGTTTCCCTTTTCGAATTTCCTGCCGTTAAGAATCGTGTATCGTATAGAACGATTTCGATATTCGTATTATCAATGCTTTTGCCAATAGGAAGGACATAGGAACCGTTCTGTCTACCACGCTAAAGAAAAACTCCAAGATTTATATACGGACTATTTCACGCTTCGTGCAGCCCCGGTCCATCCTTTACAAGAGTTTTCGGCATTTTCTACGGCGGGAAACGTAGGGGGACTGTTAATGGATCGACTGGAGTTAGGAGGATCGTGTACGTTCGTTTTTCATTCGGTATATAGATAAAGAAAGAATAATAGATAAAGAAAGGAAAGTAAAAGTTACTTCGTTTCTTTCTTTTTATTTTCTCTTTTCTTTTTTCTTCCCCCTTCGATTTTGATGACTCAAGAAGAGGAAGAAAAAGATAAATGGAGGGAAACGAAAAGAACAAAAAAATAAAGCAAAGGAAAAACGAAAAAAAAGAAAGAAAAAAGTCGAAAGGTTGAAGTTTTCGAAGAGGACAAAGCAAAGTGATTGAAGAGACGGATTAATAAAATCGTTTTGTCTTGAGGTATTTGATGTCTAAACCTATATGGTGTCCACAGTAAACGGGTGGAGCCATTAACTAACTTGTAATTGAATTCTCTCAACGAATTCATCTATCTAGATTACGTGACCTCCTACCGTATCGGCATTTATATAGAGCTTTTGGATGTTACAACGTGAATTAGGCTTTTCAAGCGAACATGCTATTCCCTGCATAAACTTCGTTACGTTAACGTTAAATAATTATTTCGGCAAATAGGTACCTCCTTTTCCTGATAGATAATAATAGTAACCAACATGGAAGATACGTTTGAGTTGATTGAATTAAAAGCATTTCGATTATTCGATCGAGAAATAATTAGAATCGTGATATATCGTTTTATATCGAAAATAGAAAAAATTTCTTTTCCTTGAAAACGTACGTTGAAAAATAGAAAAATCATATCGTCGAAATTTATGACATAACTCATGACTAGTCTGTCTGGCCTAAGCGAGGCGAGGAGACTTTGTCCTTGAAAGAAGACTATTCGATGAAGAAGGGGTGAGACGAGGGAAGGGGTAGGAAGGGGCTAATCCGTATTTGGGCGCATAAATTTCGACCAACGAGGAAATGAATCAAACGAGAGGGCGCTTTGTTCATGGCATGCTATTTTTCAAAGGTATTTTTTGAAACCCGCATCGGCATCGATCAAGAGATGCCTGTGCATCCCTCGACATAATAAATAAAAAAAAATCTATATGGATATATATATATTTTTATACACACGTATATGTAAGTATATAAATCCTTCTTGGATTTGTGGACACTAACGATGGCGTCGGATTGAATAGCCAACGTTATCCGTTTTTCTTTCTCCTTTTTTTTTCATTCTTTTCATGTTTTTCTTCATTTTTCTCTTATCCAATCACACCCCTCTCCCTCCCCTATTTTTTCGATGATCACGAATGCCGACCCCAATTTTTTGTTCCCTTATTTTACTTTTCCTTTCCTCGTGCTATTATATTCTCGAAGGAATAATAAAATAAATGACAGGCTGCTAGCGATAAAAAAATCGTGCCTATTAACGCGTTGCCGAGTTCGACGAAGTAACGACCAGAACCGAGAATTCGATAGATAATATGAAATTAAACGTCGACGTTGTGGCACGTGATTTATCGACTCTTCGATTGATCTGATACGCTGGCGCAATGTGCAATGTTAAACCCTATTTTTCCTTTTTTCGCAGCCATGTTGCCTTGATATTTTTTTCTTTTTTTCTCGACTAAGAGGGAGAGGGCAAACGCGTGAAATAGGGACGGCCTGGGGCCTGCGACGGATTTGGGGTGAAAAAAAAATCGGATAAATTCAATTGGAAGTGTAGTTGAGAAAAAATAATTATTCATCCCTTATAGTTTCTCTCTTTCTCTTTCTCTCTCCTTTTTTGTTCTCTTAGAAGATTGTCCCGTCGAATATTTCCCTTTCTCGATTTGTTTAATCTCCTGAAAATCGTATACCCTTCGAAACTGGAGAGTGCCTTATCTCTTTTTGCTCGTTTTTAGTTTGGCGTAAATAAAACGCATTTGGCTGAACGAAGCAGAATATTAAATATACACACACACACGTACACTTTCTCTCTTTCTATAAATTTGAGCATTATCGCTCGATATTACACGCATCATCTTTGAGAGCATATCTTCATTGTTATTGTACACGGAACCATACTATGACAATCTTTATGCTAAATCTCTCTTATATTATACTTCATATTTGCTCAATATATTATACTTATCATTATACTTAATATAATCTCTCTTATATTTACTTAATATATTATATTTATCATTACACTTAATACGGATTATCAAGGCAAAATAGGGACTTTATTTGTATTTGTTTTATGGATGATGTCTATGTATTAGAAATGTAGACTCGATTATATACGAATGTGTATATCCGAATTCTCTTTTTGTTTTGTTTCGTTTTGTTTTTTTTTTCCTTCTTAACACGAGAAATCGAAACTTTATCCGAGTTATTCGGTACCGTCTGGTGTTCAACCGAGAACAGGGTACTTGGCACCCTTTCCCTTGGCACTCCTATCGGAGAAAATCGACAAAGGCAACTCTTAGGGATTCCATTAAAGTCGAAAGTTGAGATACCGTTCGTTCGAACGTGGGCGTGTTCAATGGAAATGGATTCCCTATTCGAGTCCAAGAAGGGCGGTCGTTTCTTTATCCCTAGACGGGGAATAATCGAAATTCGTTTGAGAAATCTTAAAAGGACTTTTCTTCGATACGTTACTTATATTCTTCAAGTGCGAACGAAAGGAACGTTCGTTATCGGTGTGAACACATTTCACTTTCTCTCTCTCTCTCTCTCGCTCTCTGTACCTCTTTCTCTGTCAACGATCTTCGAATTATCGATTTTCAAGTTCGATGAACATATAGATTTCATATTCATCTTGCTAATTTTATCGTTATCGTGGAAAAAGGTATTCTCTGTCGACCTAAAAAAAATGTAATCTCTGGAAAAGCGTTAATCCTTCTCTCTCTCTCTTCCTTTCTCTCTCCTTCTCTCTTATTCTCCCTCTCTTTATCTCTCTCTTTCTCTAGTAAGACAGACAGACAGTAGAAAAAACATTAACTGGAGCACACATATGGTTGCACACATGACGCGTATAAGCAGTCGTCTTTTTGGAACGAACACGTGGTAATTAATGCACAGGAGGATGGATCACGGACAAAGGGTCGACGGAGTTGCGATGAAAAGGGCCTGTGTCGTGGCTGTCACTGCGAGGAAAAGCGACTTGCTTTTTTTATTCGTTTTCGCTCTTCTTTCTTCTCTCTCTCTCTCTTTCTCTCTCTCTCTCTGTTTTTTTCCTTTTTTTATTTTCTTTTTTTTTCCTTCATTTTTTTTTCTTTTGGCGAAAGTATTGCTGATAAAATATACCTACCTTGTGGTGTACGCGTACGTATATATGCGTGCACGAGCGCATATATATATGCATATGTATAGATAGATATATATGCGTCGACGTTGAACGCTCGATGCTGAAACGTTGCTGAGAAGAGTGGGAGTGGGTGGCAGCGAGGTAGAGAGGGTGAGGAGGGAAGGGGAAAGGAAATTCCATGCTCTGAAATTCTCCACGGCAAATGCATTAAAGCCGACGTTATATTCTACCGTCGCGGTGCCAACGACGCGGACGCTTCGTTCGAATTAAATTTGCGGAAAGAGAAGTGTGGGAGAGTCTCTCTCGTAAAAGTTTACGAACAGCGAAAGAAGAAACGGAAGAAACGGAGACGTTCGAAGATTTTTACTTTCCACTGCGTGAAGTTGAAAGTGTTCGTGAATAACACGTAGAACGTAGAACGAAGAACGTAGACACGTAAGGGATGAAATTTATTTACACGGGGAAAAAAAGGGAAAAAGAAATAAAGGGGGATGAAAATAAGTGGATATGCACTGAAAGTAAACGAACTGTTAGTAGTTTGTCATTACACGTAATTTTATTTATTATATATTCTTATATTATACAGATTGTTTTGTAAATAATTGATATTCGTTGTTCACATAAACGAGTTGTTTTTAATGAAAATATCAATATGTATATATTGTTACAGGCGAGTTAGTTTTAACAAATTATTTATAAAAATTAGATTAAAAAAAATATTTATATACGTACGTATAAAAAGAGTAACACACAAAGAAAAAAGTGTGCATCCCCGTCGAAACATATTAGATATGATATTACAGTGCCTATGCCACTGGAAATTATTATCGCACCCCCGACGTTATGCTCGCTCGTTGTCGATCTTTCATAGACGATATTCAAGGGACGTTTAGTCGTGCACCTTTACTACTTGCGCTTGGTCGAGTTAGACGCTAAGGGGCTATACGGAAATACGCTTCTACTCGTATATTTTCCGTATCATCATACGTATCTTAAAATTCAACATCAACGTTTTATCATATATATATATATACATATGGTGTAGTATTATCGCTACGGATATACCTTGTAAGATTATTTGGAAGCCTACTTTTACCTTTATTATATTTTTTCCTCTTTCCTTCCTTCATTTTTTTCTCTATTTTTTCTTTCTAATATTAGTTATTTTCCTTTTTTATCTATTCACGTATGTTGGAATTATTTATATATATATATATATATATATATATATATATATATATATATATATCATAAGGTCCATTAATTCGTATGAATGATCTAACCTCATTGGTTAGAACTTTCATAATAGGAAGGATTAAAGGAAATGGACAAGAGAATAGAACATTGTGATTGAGTCGTTCAGGCGAATTGAATCCTTTTTTCTTTCTTTTTTATTCTTTTTTTTTATTTCAAATTGATCCGACCATACCATTACCGGTAGATTCATTTGTCAGTCCTGTTCGCGAATGATTTCCCAGCCGATTTACGAAGTGCCCATGGAAAGAGTGAGTAATTTCCCCGAGAATTTCTTCATCGCACTTAAGGCCGCATTTGTTCGTTCCGCAGGACGAACAATCACGAGAGGCACTACGTCGAAAGCATTATTCTCTTCTCTTTTCTAATAACAAACTTTGATTTATTCTACTTTTTTTATCTTCTTAGACGAGATTTTTCTATCCTCCAAGAATATTTTTGGAAAAGTTTCTATTAAAAAAAAAAATAGAAAAAAAATTAGGGAAGCAGAAAAAGAATGATATATACAAATATCACACGTGTTTTTTAAAATTTCAATATATATATATATATATGTGTGTGTGTGTGTGTGTGTATTCTCATTTAAAATATACATCAACATAAATAATATTTTCATTATTCTCTCGAAATTTTACGCAAAGTCTCAATTTACGAGACATTATTGATCCATTCGATAACCGGGTGCAATGAAGCGAACTCGTTACACGCTGTGCGTATGGTTCGATAAAATATAATATAAAGGATATTAACTGATATATGCAACGCAGACCGTATCGAAATGTTGGCTGAAATTAATAGATATAAAAAGATTCATCTTATAATTAATTATCAGGTCGATATAATAAATCGATTCAAAATCAAGAGAATATTTTAAATTGAACGATATGTTTCGGACGAGCTGCTCAATCACTTTTCTCTTTTTATATATATGTATATATATACATTTTTTTATATAACAGAATGACAGGATACGTTACGTAGGATAAGGTTCCTGTAAATTTAAACGACCGACATAGCGCATTGGATTTTCTCTCAATGCGGCAAAAAGCGAGAGACGTGGAAAGTGGTTCTTGCGCGATGAAATAGTAGAGTAGATCTAAGAGGGAAGAGTTCACGCATGAGATGTTCAATCTACAGGAAGACTCAGCGAGAACTCATTAGATCTATCACTTTCACGCTCCAACCGGTTGGTTTCTTCTAGCTAGAGATGAGGAACTAAAGCGAGAGAATACGTCTATCTACGTATAATAGACATCTATCTCTATCTCTATCTCTCTCTCCCCTTCTCTCTTTCTCTCCCTCTCTCTCGGTCTCGGTCTCATCTAGCGTGTTATGCGAGTACGATAAGCATATACGCCACATACTGATGATGATTTAGTGGTGGTAGTAGTAAAGTGTGGTAGTCATTAACGACGGATAATCGTGTCGTCGACGATGATGAGTATAGTAGTAGCTACGGTGACGAGCAGACCGACGCGTAATTACTCTTTAACTCGCTAATTGCAACATGGCGACCAGAATGGCTCGTTTGCGTGTTAACCCGTTGATTCTCGTCGATAGAAACTTTCGTTTGAATTTTTTTTCTTCCCCCTTTTTTCTCTTTTCCTTTTTCTTCTTTTCTCTCTTTTTTTTTCCTTTCATTTTTCTCTTTTATCCTATCTATTGCCGACACTTCCATCGTACGGTCTCACTTTATTTCCATCTTATTACGTTTCATCGCTACGGTGTTATCGATTTCACGCGATTACTATCGATTAATATAACCAACGACGTAAAACTCGTCAATTTTTCCTTTGATGATCTATACGCTCTTTTCATATAGAGCCGTAATTTAGAGTATCGATTGCATATGAGGCTGTTAACAGCTTCGAGAGCTTTTAATCATTTCACGTATCAAAAAAACTGTATCAATTGGATATAAGTTTTTATATCCTTCGTTGTTCTTTTCTTTTCTTTTTTTTTCTATTTCTTTCTTTCTTTTTCGTCGAACGTTCGCATCACGAAGGATCTCTATTTAAAAGAACGATGCGTACGTGACGACTCGAAACTTGTTTTTTCGCGAGAATTTTGTATTTGGTTAAGAAATAAATTATAGTTTGACATTAATGATTATTAACTGAATTATTTTGACATTTGAAATGTTCATATAATTTCTAAAGAATGACATAACGTATAAATAAGTTTTATAGTTACCCGTATAGTATCGTGATATCGTTTATATAAATCACACCGTTCGTGGAGACATCCTTTGTAGTAAATCTTCGAGCTTAGCATTAACGAGGTCGTTTCATTCGTGGCTATCAATTATTTTCAAGCAGCGATACTTACAACGGAAGATCCTATGTCGTTCTCATGAATCATAAAATCAAATAGCCACGCGTTTAACGTTAAATACGCGTCATTTAAAATAGCTTTTGACGTTCGGTCTAACCGCGAAAAGATATTTTCGTAGTTCGACCATTCTTTTCGATGGCTAATTAGGTCAACGAGTTAATACGATCGATTATTATTATTATTATTATTATTATTATTATTATTATTATTATTATTATTATTATTATTATTATTATTATTATCTGTTATAATAAAAAAAAATAAAGTAAGTGTCTCATAAAAGAAAAAAACTTGAATCTATTTTCAAAAAGAGCTGATCAATATTCCGAAATCATAAATGTCTCGTTGTTTTTCTCTATAGATGTATGTAGTTAGGTATTCTTAATTATTTATTTTCCGAGTACAAGAAACACATTAAACTACAGAGAAAGAGAGAGAGAGAGAGAGAGAGAAAGAGAGAAAGTCTCGTAGTCGGAAGCATAACATAGAGAAAGGTTTCGGAGTTTCTCCAAACTGGAATAGCAACAATGAGCTTTGGCGGTGTGATACTATAGGAAAACCACAATGCGTTAAGGGCGAAAGCTACTTAAAGGTTGGAACTAGATTTACCGTAATGCGAGTAGATATATTCGCGTGCTAATTGGTCGTTATACTATTTCCAGTTGAATTCGCAACGGTGAAAGAAGAAATTTTCATGTATATTTTCGAGCGCGTGTGTATGTGTGTGGGGAGGGGGAAGAAATAAGTACGAAATGTTTTGACAAAAAAAGAAAAAAAATTATTTTCCGGAAGAAAATTAGGAAGAAAATATAAAAGAATTTTTTTAATAAGTCTTCTGTATTTTCTTGTTACTTTGAAACAACAAACAGGTAAAAAAGAAAGCGGCAAAGTACGTTTTCGCGATTGTTTGCGAACGATGAAAAGTTAGAAATAGGAAGGTACATTGTATCTTCACTTTTGCCAAGGTAAAAGTTTTTCTTGGCAAAAAAGATTAAAGGGAAATCTTTAAAAAGGCCTTAGGGAAGTTTTCGTGAAAATTATTGATATGCCTTATACATATATGGCGTTTGTGACTCGAACGTTATTGGATCGGTCGTCGAACGTAGGGTAGGTACGTACACATATACATATATGGGTAGACCGAGGGTAGGTAGAGTTTTCTCTTCGGAATATTTTCGAGGGAAGGTGAACGTGATAGCACGTGGATGTCGTCGATCAATGCGCGTCTAATTTTACAAAATATTCTTGCGCTATCGAGCACACGTAGTGTTGCTCGTTCGCTACATATTTATATATATACATATATATATATATATATATATATATATATATATATATATATTACACATACTCAAACACACATACGTATATGTGTACGTACGTATGAACATATATATATATACACGTATACTTATTTGTAGAATGACACAGTACACCTAGACGGCTCGACTTGGCTAATACTTTATGGTAGAATAAATATTTTAGCATAATCGCGTAAGCTTTAACGGCATAGACCTTTCGCATCTCGCCTCTTACAAAACACCCTTTGTATCTCTATTTCACGCTCGCGTTACTCACGTCTACCGTCCTGCCCTCCACCAATTACCCTAGGATAAGGCTATAACATAAGAACAAAAGCAAAGACGATCTTTATTATATTTATGGGAATGAGACGAAAAACTGGTGGGAGAACGAACTGAATATATGTACATATCTATATATATATATATGTATATATATTGTATATATACTAATTATGATCTTTTATGATGTTTATTCTCTACTTCCTTTTTTTTTTCTTCTTTTTTTTTCTTCTCCTCTTTTGTTTCCTTCTTGTCTCTTGTATTCCTTCTTTCTTCTTTTTTTATTTTTTCTTTTTTTTTATTTTAAGGCGGAGGGAAAAATACATCGACCCAGTTTCGAAACAACTACGACGAACCAGAGGACAACCCTTCTCATTATCGTGGCTTTTATGTTGGAACAAAGCCAAAGTAGCACTCGGAATGTACGAACGTTCAAATCGAAACTTTCTGCATTATCTTGTTTGGGTTTCTGAAAGCTAAAGGTTTTTTACCAGAGAAAGAAGAAATCATCGTTAATAACGTTTTCTCGAGATCTTACGACCTTGATAAAATTCTTATTTCACGAAGTAGTCTATAATCTAGTTTGACCAAAAGACCGTAACATTAACTTTCGGATAAAAATTCGAAACTGCTCGCTCGGTGATTCTTTTCCCATTGGAAATGTGTCCACTTCGCTTCTTGACCCTTAGCATTTGTCTTTTTTCTTATTTTTTCTATTTCTTTTTTCTCTTTTTTTCTTCTCTCTCTCTCTTCTTCTTCTTTCACATCAGTCTATTCCTTTTTCTCTCGACCAACGATGTCCAACAGACCATTTCGGTTTTGTTTTTCACTTTTGTTGGGGGATAGACGAGTGGTAATCGTGAAACTTGTTAGATTTACTGTCTCAATTCGCTACGGTCTTAGTTGCTTTCGACTCCTAACTATATAGCTTTCGAATTCCATTTGTCTGAACTCGTGAGAGCAAGTTAAGTCTTTTGTTTTCAGTCTAAAAGTAGAAATAATTGCATTTTATTTACGAAATAAAATATATGTATACCTTTTTTTTTAAATGATAATGTATAAATATATATATGTGTGTGTTATCGGAAAAAAATAATAATAATAGTTAAGTAAAATTAATGAGAAAAATTCATAAGAAAAAAGAAGAAAGTAAAATGACTGCACCACAGTAAGAAATGTAAACGTTCATTATACTTTCTCGTGCATTTTTGCTGATAACGCTTTTCGTATGATGAATGAGTCACCAAATAGCTTTCCTACGGTAAGAAGTACTTGGTAAACTTTGACCTCTGATGGATGGAAAAACATTTTACGAAAACTCTCAGATACGTTCTAGTATATACACCTCAGTAAAACTCGCTAGACTTCGACCGATCGACTAATTAAATCTCGATAATCGAACGGTCCTATCTTATCGTGAAATTTAATATTCTGGTCTAGACTTAGAAGAGAAAAGAACAAAGGAAAAAAAAAAGATTAAGAATATATTATAAGTTAATGACAGTTTGATGTGTTTCGGAAAGAAAAAAAAGAAGAAAAGAAGAGAGAAAAGATTCGAGATTATAAAAGAATATCGTGATATAAAACGTGATGATCGAAAAACATAGTTATTTATGAGACTTGTGTGGTCAGTTACGAATAAGAAAAAAAAAGAAAATTATTTGGATCGATCTAATCGCGAACCTTTTGTCACGGGATACGCCCTCACGAAGGGTACTACTGACTTATCGAGTTTTACTGCTTTCGCTCTCCAGGGATATAAATCGTCGTTTATTTACGAGACCCTTCGACTTCGAGGACAGGAAATAATTTGGTTTCGAGCTTCGAGCTTCACGCGGCGAATGAAGTTTCTTGAATGTAGATTCTGAACGAAGTTAAAAAAAAAAAAAAGAGAGATGAAAGGAAAAAAAAATGTACGTCCATCGTTATAATCGAAACTTGGTTTCCATCATAAAAATCGATTGATCTGATTTATCGAATATTTTGAAACATTTATTTATTTAATTATCGATGACAATAGGAAAACGTCATTAATAATTATTTTTATCTCTTTCATTCGTAAAGTAATTTTGAATTAATAATTATAATCATTATTATGATCAATATATGTGAATGATGACTAATAATTATACTAATTTGATCATATATTATAACATATTATGGCATATATTATAACAAAATATTATATTATAATAAAATATTATAATTATTAATCATAATTCGATCATATATATTTACTAAGCAATAGATTATATATTTATCGTAAAATTTTATTATAATGCATTGATCAATAAGAACGATCAATAAATATTATCAAGAAATTCATATCAATATATTCAAGGTATGTAGATATTCAGTTCTCATTATAAAAGTAATGCTATTCCTGAGGGAAAAGAAAAAAAAAGAGATAAAGATAAAACATACGAAGTATGAATACCTCGGAAAGATATAGATAGGTTTGGTCTTCGGTAAATTAATAAGATTAAACAAACATTATCCCGATGAGGGTCCATTGTTTTTTTTCCAGGATGAACGACGATAAAAATAACTTGACACGTCCAAGTTATTTTATCTAAACACTTGACCATATATACATACATACTAATAAAATTTTTTTTATATAATACATAGATCGATAATTATCATTAATAAAAAGCCTATAATTGGTACTTGAATCATTATAAAAATATGGTAAAACCCTAAGGGAAAAGGAAAAAAATGGAAAAAAATGAATACCTTGGTGGGGTATAGATAGGTTTGGTCTTCGGTAAATTGGTAAGATGACACATACATTATCTCGATAAGGGTCCATTGTTATTTTCCAGGATGATGATAAAAATAACTTGACACGTCGAAGTTTGCCTATTCAACGGGTCGTCCCTTACCGACTTCTTCGTTATATACAACGTGTAGCTGTGTTGAGAGAGAGTGTCTCGCTCACCTGTTGATGGTAGAGTTCCGCCTACGGGATCAAAGAGATTCCGAGCCGATGTCAAAAGGGCTCCCACGGGAAGTGTTCGCAACTACCGAAGAAAAAAGGAAGCCTTGTGCTCGCACACGTCCTCTTCCCTTTCAAAGGACATCTTCTCTTTATCATAGGTCCTTGGCGAAGGACGCGAGAAGACTTTATCCTTTTTTTTTCCCATTACCTACTCATTTTACATAGAAAATTGGTTCGTTGGACCTATCATAACATCTATCTCTATTACATAGAGTATTTTCAACGTTTTTATACAGGAATTTCTTAATGAAATCTTTATCGAAGATTATCAGATGGAATAGTAACGTTTTATCTTGATTTTTTTTCTTTTCTTCTTTCTTGGTTTTTCTTTTCTTTTTTTTTTTTTTTATAACGCATGTGCCTTGGTCTCGTTTTAAAAAAATATGTGAAATATTGAAATCCTTTTAGTTAGTTTGTAGCGTTTTTTATTTTTATTTTTATATTCTTAATAACGGAGTGTTAATCTCATTAAATACGTGTGATAGAAAAGTTTTTTGCCCGAGCAAATCAATAGTACCGTTCAGATTAAATTCGTCGAATGTCCGAACATGTCGCACGAATGAAATGTGAACAGATATAGGGGTGAGGGGGAAAGAGAAAAAAAAGAAAAAAAAATACCCACATGCACATACGCACTCACGCACGCACATACGTACGTACGACCGGTGCAACGTGTAAAACCGTGAAAAACGAATATGAAAAAGCCGTCTCGTTTTGTTCGTGATCACTCGATAGAGCGAGTTTAAAAATTTGAAAAGTGAGAAAGTATCAGGTTGAAATTTGGCACGATGCTGTTGTAAACGTGATTAAAAATACGTGCCTGGATATGAAAGAGAAAAAAAAGGAGAAGTGAGGAAATTTGATAAAGGAATGATTTTAGATAAATCGACAGAAAGTATAATTCGATATGGCAAAAACGAGAAGGGCTTCTTTTTAATTCTTCTTTTTTTTTAATTTTCTTTTCTCTTTTTTATTTTCAATTTTCGCATTTGAAGTACTTTTGTCGATGAGGAAGACGAGAATGGGTTGAATTCGTAGGTGAACGTAGAGACAATCGCATTATCATTTTCGCGTAAACTGCTGAAAAACTTTTTAATGGGAATGTTAGAGGTAGAGAATAGAGTTTTAAGACACTTGGACATCGTAAGATCCTTAAGAACATTTTTACGCTGACGCTTCTCGATATGCTTCTTGCCGAGCCTTCAAAAAACTTTTTCGATGTTATTCCTTAAACCTCTTTTCAGAAAAATGATGAAAATGAAATCGAATCGTACGTACGTTGTGTATGATACAAATAATCTTTATGAAAGATCGTATCTTTTACGTTAATTAAATGTGATTCGTGCGTGGTGAGAAAAAAAAAAAAGAAAAAAAGAGGAAGAGAGAGAAAAAAATTCACTCTTTTATTAATCCTGTACAATGTCATGTTATTCAGAAGTGACACATTTATATTTCTGTATTTGATCAATTTTATATATTTTTTTTTTCATTTCTTTTTTTGTCGCAAAATATTTTTCGTTTCATAATTGTTACTTGATATCTTTGAAAATATATCTATAAAAGGTATATAAACAGTATAAAATATACTAAATAGTAATAATATAAGTAGTACAACAGTATAGTGTATTATTTATAAGTATGCTATACTGTACTATGCATTTTCATTCACAAAGTATATCAATATAAATTATAAATCTATATCAGTAGATGTATACAAATTATTTGATATATAAAAAATAATCTATATATTTGAGTATAAGTAATAAAATAATTTTTACTTTACTAATAATAAGATAATTTTGAGTAATTGTGTTGAAGACATGGAAAAAAAAATATTAAATCGCAGGGATTTAACGAAGCTTTTATTGTGAAAAAGAAAAGTATATGTATATATGTATATATATATTTCGGTCTGCGTAACAAAGTAATTAACATTTTGAGGAGATTTTTAACAAAGTATCTACGATGTTTTCACCTCGTTAGAGATTCCCAACGTGCACCTTTTTCATGGACTTCTCTGAAAGCGGATTCAAGAGAGCCGTGATTCATCCGTCACGGATTAAACCAACCCGATCTCTAATGCCACCTAATGCCATTCCAGAGAAGTTCAACAACGTGACCGTATCTCTTGTGGTTTCCGTTACGTTTCAGGAATGCCCAAGAAACATAGTGATCGTCATTTTCCATATTCCTACTTTATAAAGCATGCAAAAATCAAACCTGTGTTAGCTGTCATATACATGTATGTATATATATACAGATATATCTAACTATTTTATGATTATAACTCCACTTACGTATCTATATATTATAGAAACGAAAAAGCATGTAGCATAAAAGTATGAGAGTTAAATATAATCCAAATCGATTGGATTTAACGTATACGTTATTAGAAAGCCAATGACGTCGCGATTCCCTTTTGACGAAACTTTTAGTTGAACCCGACCACTTCGTTACAAGGTTCTCAGTACCAACGTTTTGCGGCTTTAGCGACATAGCTGTACACTTCGTTAGAAACTAAATACGTACACCATGTATACGATATACGATATCACGTTGGACTGTTCGTACATTTATCCGTTCACACAATTTTCTCATCTTCTTCTTGGTTTATAAATTTTTATTTAATATTCTTTTTCATCTTTGAATGAAATTGCTTTTTTAGTTTTACTTTTTTTCTACGGGTTTTTTTAATCTTTTTATTCTTTTTATCCCTTTTTTTTGGATAGTTTGTTATTTCGTATAAAAGATATATTTCGTTTAAACGTGAAATAATAAAAATTCTAATTGTCGAATGAAATTTATTACAATAATTATTATAAATATTATAGTTAAAGATTATCGTTTGATCGCACGACGATATCGTTAGATTTTTAGATTATATACTTTTTATAAATATCGTTCTATCGCACAAACGTGTGACCGTTTAAAATAATACAAATTCTTTTAAATATTATAATCATATCGGAATAATTATTAAAAGTATTATTCTTGAAAATTATTCTTTGTCCAGAAAATGGGAATTTGTTAGATCGCCATTTTCTAATCATTATGGGGAATTTCGTTGAAAAACGAATCACAGTTATTTTGTGGGAAACAGAAAGAAAAAGGGGTAGAAAGATTTTCTGTACTTTCAAAATGTAAAATACTTTCTTTTCCTTTCTCTTTTTTTTCTTTTTTTCTTCATATTTATCTTTTCCTTCATCCAGATATTTTTCTTCTCAGCACGAATTCGAAACGCTTCCACGAGAACATCCTTTGGGTTGAGGAGGCTACGACTTTTTGCGAAATACGTGAATTCAAAGGGTTCACAAATATAAACGAAGGACTTGCAGGTTTGGTTGTGCGCGCATGCATAATTTGATGCTACGACGAAATACTTCCATGTGTATATATATGTGTGTATATATACATATATATATATATATATACATACATGAATATGTATATATATTACATGCACATGCATGAGGAATTCTTACACCGCAAAAATAGTTTATGAAATCAAACAAAAATTTAATTAAAAAAATTGATTTGATACAGTTCCCAAAAGAAAAATTCAAATTTAAATATTGAGTTAAGTTAATTAATAAATAAATTGAAAATTAATTGAATTAATTATTATTAAATTAAAATTTTAATATTAAAATAGATCTTTATTATAAATCTTTTGTAAAAATAATAGATATAATTGGGACATGTCTCAACGTTTAACGTTTTTCGATGTTCCTCTCTTTCAAACGATTTTATATTTTTATTTGAGAAAAAAAGAGAGGAAAAAAGAAGGCGAAAAAAAGAAAAGAAAAAAAGAATCGATGAAATTATGCAAAAATTATTTCGTTGGAGAGGACACGATCGAGATATTTACTTGGTTTTCGTTTTTTAAATCACAAAGCTTTATGCTTTATGACGTGTTGGCTTCTCGTCATTTTTTGCGAACCACTTGGGAACGTTTCTTAACGGCGAGCATTCTTCGTCATTCGACAGAATGACGTAACGACGTGCTGTCGAGCGACATAAATTTATCGAAGTGCGAAGAAAGAAAATTTTTCGTATTTTTCTCTACCTCGATATCCTTCTACCTCTTTAGCATCACTCTCCGTGACTTGCTTTTTATATATTGAATATTTCGAGAGACATTTTGGGAAAGAAACTTTAATACACGACCGAAAGTAAATGATACGAGAGAAACGTAAAAACTGATATGAGATATTTTTGTACAGTTGAATGACGACTTAAATGCGAATATAAGAAGCAAAAAAGAACATATTTCTCTCGACATTTCTCGAAATTAATTTCAAAGACGATTTACATGGGACAGATACTTTTTACAATTAACTATATATTGTCTGAATTTACAATGATACTTATTTTCAATTTATCGTGAATTAAATATCAAACGCGTTCCTAGAACTAACAGAAGTATCGTCGATACTTTTCGATAATGACATTCCTTTTTAAGTATTTCGTATCGAAAGCATCATGTAATTGCGATTTCTCTTTTTAACAGCTTTTTCACATTTACTGCGAAAGAAACAGGTACTTGTTTTATCTTTTCTCTTTGCCGTTTTTTATTTCCTTATTTCTTCTCTTATCGTTTTCCAACTCTTTCCCTTGACTTTTTCCTTTTCTTTCTTTCTCTCTACCTCGTTTTTCCTCTTTGTACATCCATTCGTTTTCCATTCCATTGTAACTTCAGGTAGAAACGATAGAATTTGTGGTACACTTTGTGTGTAACTACTTGTACCATGTACGGTTCATTCGATAAAACAAATTTTCTCATTGTTCACTAGCTTTCCAACTGAAAATACGATCTTCGAAAAGAAACGAATTGAAGAAAAGCAAAGTCGTGTACGAGGACTACAAAGCTGAAAGAAAAAAGAAAAAATAAAGAAATAGAAATAATCCTCGTGATAGGAGACAAATTACGAAGTACAATTCGAATAACTACGATTGAATAACTTTTTCGAGAATTAACATGGCGAAGTTTATGTCGAGGGAAATTTAATTAAAAACTTTTATAGCTAGTAAGATTGTGAAAGAAAGATTCAGAATCTTTAGAATCAACAAGAGACAAAGAATTAATAAAACGTAATAGATATGTATTTCTTTAAAGGACATTATACATCTATATAATACCTTACATTTTAACTAGATTATTTATTTCTATTAAAAGTAATAAAGAAAAGAAAAGACAGAAATTATCATATTCAATTTAAATATAAATATTTATATTTAATACATAAATATATTTATTTTTTTATTCTAATAAAAATGTATCCACATATATAGATATATATTTTTTTAAATTAAGATTGATACCGTGATTCAATTATACGATGCAAAAAAGAATTTTTATAATTTAGAACAGAGTTACGAAACGTTCTATCTGATGGTATCGAATTAATTTCTATGTCTAAAATAATTATAAAAGTGATTTAAGTTATTCGAGATATTAAAAGATATATTTTGTCTTTTTCTATACTTTTTAAAATGATATAACAAAATTGTTTTTCAAGATTAAATATATTCATTTATCTTTCCTCTCAGTCGATTACAAAGAAATTATTTTTATATAATTTCTATCCAAGTCTTTGAAAGAAAAAATTTGTACGTCTTAGATAACGTTCATAACAATCACTGAGTCATGTAAAGGTTAATGAGTAAATGTAAATATATAGATATCGATTTTGACCTTGTTTACTTTGTTCGTGTATTTACGTAGAACTTTATTCTCATATATATACATTTACAAAGAGTATTAAATACAATCTTAGTACGTCCTTCGAATTTAGTTCAACGGGAACAACCAAAGAGGAAGGATCTCCCGACAGAAGAGAAGTTCATTTACATTTGTGAGTAGAAAAATTCCAAGATATAAATTCAGGTAATATTACATTCAATTTCTATATATATATATATATATATATATATATATATATATATATATACTGCGTATTAATAAGCGTACGAGAATTCACGTTCAGTTTAGTCCAATATTAGCAAAGCGTTTCAACTATAACAATACAAAGTTTCACGTCGATATATATCTAATTATGCTGAATGAAGAGAAAACGATAATCCGTGTAGTCAATGTCTGCAACTGCAATATTAGTTTCGTTGTAATAGGACGTTTATAATGGCGAATGAATATAGAAAATCGTCGATCGTTCATCAATTCTCCTAGTTTAATCTATCGTCCTTGAAGTTAGAATTAATGTAAGTTTAGGAAATTGTAGGAAACGATTTAGTGAAACAGACGGTCATCAAGGAGTTTCTAAATGTTTACAAAAGTAACCTTGTAGTATAAAGACAAAGAGATGTGCGACGCTCGATTAATAGATTCATTTTTATAATTTTCATTACTCTTCAAGGACAAAGAAGAAAGAAAATATATCTATATATATAGACGATCATCGAGGAGTTTCTAAATGTTTACAAAAGTAACCTTGTAGTATAAAGACAAAGAGATATGCGACGCTGAATTAATAGATTTATTTTTATGATTTTCGTTACTCTCGAAGAAAAAAGAAAAAAAATATATATATACATAGTACGTACTTAATAATTTTGTTATATGAATGAAAATAGAACGTAATTAATTTTTACACCGATACTTTCTTTTCGTGGTTTATGAGTGTTCGAAAGAAGTCGGCAAAAATAAGAGAAACAGACAAAGGAAAAATCCCTGAAGAAATCGTAAGACGTAAGGCAGCTGGTATTTGGCGATAGTAGATAAGTTGGATCTCTCACGAATAAACGTTTGTACGGTCGGTCCCCTTACGCTTTCATCATAACTCCCATGAGAGAATATCGAATATCATAGAGTCGGCAAACACACGAGATTGTCAGAAAACACGGGCCAAGAAGTCTAAGACATTTTGGTTGATTCTTCGGTTGGAGAAACGAGATGGAAGAGATAAAAAAAAAAAAGAGAAAAAGAAGAGGAAAGAAAAAAATAGATAAATCAAACGTTGAAAATGTTTTCCCGTAAGATAGATTCACTTTTCAAAATCAAAATCTCGACTAGGCAGGAAAAAAATTTTATTTTCGCTTAAGGAAATAAACAATTTTTATTTTTTCAAGCGAGATACCTCTTTAAAACATTTATTCTTTTATCATTTTATTTCCATAGTATATATATGTAGTATATATATATATATATATATATATATATATATATATATATATATATATGTAGATATATATATATGTGTAGATATATATGAAATACACGTTAATTTCGTTATCGTTAATTTTATTACAATGATACTGAAAAAATAAAAGCATACACGAAAGCATTTATTATCTCATAAAATAATTCCGTATATTTTTGTTTACAATTGCAGCAAGTAATTTCGAGATTTGTGAACGATATTATATCTACGATTAAAAAAAAAAAAAAAAAAACAAGTATATACATATATATATATATATAATATTATACGACGCGTTAATTTTTTTACTTTTTGATAAGTTTATGAGGTATCATATAGAAAGAAGTACAAGAAAAAAAAAGGAAAAAGAAAAAGGAAAAATTCATTTTATTATTCGTTAAATTTTCACCTTTATCGTCATCTTTGTTATTTATGTTCTCGTGCATTTGCTCGACATAGAAAAGGAAATTGACGTCGACTCGCTTATCACGTGTATTAGATTATATTCACACGCATCGTTTAACTATCGTAAAACTCGCGAGGCGTTCGCGTTTATGAGAGTTTTAATTGCATAATCAAGTTATACGACTTCTTCGAACGTTCGATGTAGTTGCAGACTGACACGACATATATTTAATACGGTGTGACATGTACAAAGAAATATATATAATTGTTAAGTATTAGAAAATTCAATAGGACGAAAAAATTTATTTTTTTTTCTTTTCATATAGGATGACCCATAAGGTTTTGAGACATGGTATTTTTATATATTTTTATTTTTCTTAGTCATAAAAAAAAGAAGAATTATTTTAAATTAAAAGTCAATGTATATGGTTCGCGATAAAAAAATCAATGGGACAAGTTGTAGTATCGAAAGGATATGTAAATAAAATCCAGATTTTGAGGGACGGCCGAGCAATTACATCTCCGGTTAACGAACGAACACTTTGATCGATTCAGAGAATTCCTCGCGCTTTTGGTGCCGTTGAAAATGACCAAGTGACCGAAATGTTCATTCAATCGTGAAACATATATACAAGCGCGACGAAACGTTCCGATGACGAATATTCATCGTCGACCAACTCGCAACCCTATGACCGCGCATTTATCAAACTACGACATTTTTTTCCAGATTAACGGTATCTCCCTGCCTCACTCTCTCTCTCTCTCTCTCTCTCTCTCTCTCTCTCTCTTCTCCATTCTCTTTCTCTGCTCGTATGTCAAGGAATTATAAACCAATAGCAAATAAATATTTTTTCTTCTACGATATAAATGAATGAACAATTTTTAAACTATAAACTGTTATTAATCAAGTCGATTTCGAATCATTTTTAAATCGACGCGATATTTTATATAGGAAATATTTTCAAATTGTGTATGACGATTAATTAATACTAGACTAGATCGATTTTAGATCCGTATCGAACCATTTTTAAATTGATTTTTATGACGACTCGTTTCGAATGTCACAAAGTAGAAATATAATACTACGAGGGTGCTTCTTGAGCCGACCTGATTACGCGCTTGTTAGCACAGATATCGTGCCAATTTGCGCCATTCTTGGATCCCCCGTCTCAACTTTCAGTCCTGCGCGACAGGAGCCATGAACGAAAGGAATGCGAGGAGGAGTGAAGGCAGCTTGAGAAAGCTTTGTAAAAGCCATACTTCGGACCCTTACTGACACACCCTCGGCGATTGTAGCTCAGCACCTTCAGCGATTCTTGCAATTTAGCAGAACCTTAACGATTATCATTTTAGGGAGCAAGAAATAGGAAGTTTGTCTCTTATTTTTTTACGATAGAAAAAAAAGAAATCATAACTTTTTTTTCGTCTAATATTACTTTTGTATATCTTCCAGAGAATAGAGAGAAGATTTAGATGTACGCGAAAAGTATTATACCTTAAGATCGATCTATTCTTTTTTTATTTATTCGTCATTTTTTATTTAATTTTACTATAATAAATAAACATTTCTTTTTGACGAATCTTAAAATTTGTCGTTTCATATGGTTCGATAGTTTTAATATAAAGTTTTGATCTTTATTTTTCTCTTGTTAAAATTTCTATTCAATCCTCGGTAAAGAGAATTCGTTAAGAAAACAACGTTTTAGCGTAATGAAACCGCTGATTTTCCAAAGAAGTCTCTCAAGCAAACGGTATTTCAAAGACACTTCGCAAACGAAATACCCTCATTTTTTATTCGAAACGAGCAAAAGGGAGGGCTACTTCAGCTACTAGTGCAGCAGCCACGAGAGCAACCACTCGTAACCGCTTTGCCAGAGCGAAAGGCCGTCTCCGCCACCTCCGACGTTACACTTGTTGCGCTTTTAAGTCTAGACACCGCGATTCGATATATCCGTTAGTTAGAATTGCCTATTACATACTTGAATTAATTGTAATTACTGAGGTTAAAGTTATAACTTTTAAAGATTTGAAGTTGTACGAATACGTCAAAGTTAATATGCCTCAGACACGTTCTACGTTTATCATCTACGTTTATCAAAGAATCTTTATTTCAGAGAGAAACTTTATTTCCAAGTATTCGATTATCAGATCACACTGATTACTTCCTATCTAAAGTTTATAAGTTAAAATTATATTTAATATAATATAATGAATATTAGAATATAATCAAATATTAATATAAATAATACCATAATTTTTCTGGAAAAGGGTTTAATTAATTTGACGTACAATTATTTCTAACGTTTCAACTAATAATATTTCTCATAGCTCTTTCTCATAATAGCAAAGAGAAATAGAGAGAAAGAGAGAAAGAAGGAGAGAGCGTATCTGATTATATAATTTTAACTATTAAGAATAATTTAATTAACAAAGAAAGCATTATATCTTCTTTACCAGAGAAGTAATAGAATTTCGTTAGAAATTTACATAGTTACATACGTGAAGATGTTATTCGCTCGATTAACCAGACAACTAACGACTGGATAAACGCGTACGCTCCACCGAGACCACGAAAACGGAGAATCCGAGAACGAATTCACGAATTCGTTGGTGTTCCATACGATAACATATATGAACAAAGAGGAGATGTCGAGTAAACTGGCACGTGGCTCGATACTTGTTGAATTCTCTGCATTGTTGAACCGAAACTCTCGTACGTCAGGTAAAACTACATATAACGTTATCGCGGTTGACGCGTACGACGTTAACGATACTCTTGAACTATTATAAATATGTTATTTATAATAGTTCGAGTACGAGCAAACGAAAACGTATTTTCTTGTATTTCACAGTTTTACCGTCTGATCGTTTATTTTATCGTAATTAATAACACAGTGGATACAATAAGTAGATATGTATTAGAGACGTTACATACATTCGTTTTTATATAAGTTTTAAACGATGTATTTTATAAAAAAAAATAAATAAATTCCTCTATACGGAAGTTGCGTATTATATTGTAGATGTATGTAGATGAAAGAGTATCGGAGTTTCGAAAAATTTATTGCGGCTTAACGAATTCCAAGTGAAAATGTTTATTAAATTTTATTGATTTAAAACGTAATTGGCGACGAAATGTTTCACTTAGTTTCGCAAAAGTTGGCTTTATCTTTTTTTTTCTCTCTTGTTTTTTTCAATCTTCTTTTTTTGGCTTTTTTTTCATTTGTTCGCCAGCAACAAAATGATTAATTTTGTTCACGAAATATGGTACATACTCGTTATTAGTTATATATATATATATATATATATATATATATATATATATATAGTGTATTATAATTAGCATTATAATTAAAAAATTATATTGAAAACGTCAAGACAAATTCAGAGAAATTTCGTTTCAAGTATGTGAATTGAATATCGCTTGAAAATTTCAATAAGTCAGGGTAACATTAATACGAAATTATCTTTCATATAACGAATGAGTTAGAAATCATTGATAATACTCGGATGAAATATAACTCACGTTTAATATGAACCTAACTCGAACTTGATAATCTTCTAAAAAGGGTAATAAAACGTAATCGTTACGATGGGGGATTAACGGTCGAGGTCAATCGCAACCATTCTCGACAACTTCTGCTAATATTACCGAGAGTTTGCTGTCTCCACAAAATCGAATTCAATTTACATAACGTTCGGTTAGATTATAGTTTGTCGTTCGAACGAGGAACGAGACGTACATAAACCTTGTTGATTTATTCGAATTAAATGAAATCATTCTTTATTGTATGGTATCAAAAAGGAAAAAGAAAAAAAAAGAAAAAGAAAAATGAAAGAAGAAGAAGAAAAAGAAGAAAAAATAAAACGAAATAAAATAAAACTCGTCGATCGAATAAAATCACGTTTTCGGACACGCCTTTGCTAGATCGTCGAAGAAGATTTCTTCTTTCTTTGATCCTTTCATTCCTTAGCACCGTCATAAAGCATTTCGAAGCGATTTACTCTCTGCGCAACGTGCAGCCCACGGGCAGTTTAACAATCCCCCAACAATCCCTATTTCGACCCCTCTTTTTTTTTTTATCCAGAGAACCAAGCTTTTTCTCTTTCCAACTGAGTTTATTTCTTCCTATCGTGGTTCTGAAAAGATAACTACAATCGATACGTAAAAGAAAAAAAAAAGAGATTCATTCTGTAAAATTGTCGATGAAAAAAGACAGTAGTAAAATGTTAGAATTATTCGGAAAACGATATCCATTAATCTTAATTTAAAATAATCATTTTATCGATCTTATTTGATCGGAACTTAAACTATATTGAAACGTTTTCATGTTAGAAAATGTTTCAATCGTAAAGAAAATGGAATAATAAAATAAAATCTTTATATAATTCTTATAACGCGACCATAGAAATCTTATCGAGCGCCGATCGACCCATAAAACGATTGATATATCTATAGATATAGACACCTAAATACCATGGAATTCAACACGAGAGAGGCATTTTCGATAAAGCATCGTACTCGCACGTGATGTAATCCGATTTCAATCGGTCGACAGTTCGATGACGTAATCCTTCGGGATTAACCCTCTCCCTGTTTCCCCAAGTATTCCCCTTTTATGGGACATGCGACGATCATGCTTCGTTGGTTAGATAGGAAAACATGAAAAATCTGTCGAATGATTGACAATTCGACCAGAAAAACGAAAGGAAATATAATCAACGTGGTAAACCTGAACGAAACTACAATACTAACAGTAAGTCGATAAGGTTGGATCATCGGGCAAATCTTTCCAATGCGATTGTGATCTTTCGTGAATTTCTCTCTTTCTCTCTTTCTTTCTCTTTTTTTTTGGATATATCTTTCCGTTCTTTTAAAATTTTCTTTAATGCAACAACAAGACACTCGAGAATAAATATTAAATATTCCAAATAGAAAAATTCAAAGTGCAGAATGTATATTTTTATTGTGCTTGAGATAAAGAAGCTAAATTAGAGAAAAAAGGGGAGAAAGATGATTGTACTAAAAAGGTGGGAAGCCGAATTGCACGACATACCGACCGAAAAAGTGTATTCGAAAAAGGGAATTGCAAAGAGCCGACACATACGGCAAGAGAGAGGGGGAGAGACAGAAAGAGAGATGGAAAAGGATAGACAGAGAGATAGAGGAGACAGAAAACTCACTCGGTCGTAGAACGAGAGGAGAAATTGAGTTCGCTGAATTTTACATAGAGAGGAGTTTCGTTCGAAGGCGTGTGCGCGTGGTTTCATCCAGAGAATCGTAGCGCTATGTTCGTTTACACAAGAATTGTTCACCTATACCTTTGTTTCGCTTTAACAAAAAATGCTACCAACGTCCAGTAGTAGTAGCCAAACGACCGCATATTTTTCTCAAGCCCCATACTCCATTTCTTTTATTCTGAATTTCATTTTTATTTTTCTCTCTTAGATTTTTTTCCTTTTTCTTTTTCTTTCTTCTTCTTCTCTTTTCTTCATTTTTTCCCTTGTGTTGTGTGTGTGTTTTTTTTCCTTTTTTTTTTAATTGTTTTCACACGTTCGTCCTTTCAACGTGAATTTAAAAACGATTTACAAAAACATATTTGCATTTATTTTACGTTTCATTGTTCCTTTTTAAAACTTCATTCATCTTCTCTCATATAATTAACAATTCGTAAGATTTTATAAGACGTGTGTTGAATATAAAAAATAAAGTAACGAAGCTGGATCGTATGATTTAATATACGTTTTTAATATTTTATTATTCGTCTTATTTCGTACGATTAAAAATTTATAAAGTTTGAAAATATGAGTGCAATATATAAATAGAAAATTTTTGATAACAGTATTGGAAATGAAACGATATCCTTCGATCTTTATTAATTAAATCTTTTATATTTTATTATACTTTAGGAGCCGTCTGTCTTCCCGTACAATTAATAATCTTTAAGATAAGAAAGAAAAATGATATTACGTTTCGAAATTTCCATACAGAAGTATCGGAGATAAAATAATATTAATAATAACATGTTGAATCTATAATGTAATATACATACATTTTACACGTTTTATGATCTTTTTCTCTTCTCCTTTTTTTTTATATATAAAATACTATCATTTTTCGTAGGATCAAAAGTCTAAGTAAGATTTGAGACGAAGGACGTGGTTATTTGAAAAGTTATAAATAAGAAGACAGCTCGTTAGGTCAGGAAAAATCGTTGGTTTTCGTAGCGTTTCTGTTGAGAACAATAAACGTTCTCGTTGAATAAGAATCACCGAGATATTGCGGTATATGAAAGTAAAAAGTAAAAAGAAAAAAAAGTTTGAAAAAAGAAAAGAAAAGAAAAGGAAAAAAAATAAACGCTAGATACGTCTTTCTCGTTGACTTTCTACTTCCCCTATTTCAGTGCGAGTTCAGCGAAATCGTATCACCAGGCTGTCGTCATGGGTGCCATAGTTCGAAACGACATGTTGCGTGAAATACCGTAAAACTGTATTCCACCATGTGTTGTACATTCAGGGGTATGTTGCGCGCGTTTAATATTTCCCGGTAGTTTTATTATCCGAATTCAAAGAAATGATATACGCTTCAAAGATCACCGTGTACACTACCGACATATGAACAAATTTTCGTTCACCGAGTGCTTTGTCACATTTCATTTTAAACGATGAATTTTTTAGAGAGTAGAAGGTATCTCCTTCTTTGAAATTTCAATAAGCTGTCAAATGAAATTAAACGTTTCTTTGTGTTTGTTTCTTTTTCCTTTTCTTTTATTCTTTTTCTCTTAAACATTTTCTAGATTTCTCCTTTGGTATCACAGGACACACCGAGAATTCTTTCATTCCATTACGTTATTTCCTTCTCGAGAGTTTTTTCTCCTTTTTTCATTTTATTTACTTCGTACAAAGTTAACGTGAAAACGAAAAGAAATTTGCATTTTCACTGTTACGCAAGGGTGATTTAATAAAACGGAATGATTTCCAGAGGCAGCTCGATCGCGATGCCTTTCTCGTTAAATAGATTCGTTTGATTCTTCTCTACGTATTTTTGTCGAGCTATATACGTGTGTATATATATATATATATATATATACACACACTCACACACACACACATACACATTATATACACACATATGTATGTGTGTATAGAGGATATTCCATTGTACGAGCGATACAATAGAGCTATGCGAATTCTTCTCTCTCTCTCCCTCTCTCTTTTTTTCTCTTTTTTTATTTCTCTCTCTCGCTCACGTTGAACTTCTGTTGCGAAAAGATTCACCATCGAGCTATCGAACTCGATTATCAGTATTATTTCTACGTCGAGCACAGTGGAGAGAATTTTTTTTTCCTTTTTTTTCTCTTTCTCTCTCTCTGTCTGTCTCTCTCGTTGTTCCCTTGCTTTCTTTCTTTCTTTAGATGGATATATATATATATATATATATATATATATATATATATATAGAGAGAGAGAGAGAGAGAGAGAGAGAGAGAAAGAGAAAAAATTCCATTCGTCGATCTCACCGTAAATGTTAACGTTCAGCATGTGGAAAAGTTGATATGTTTTGTGAAATAGAAGAAAACAAGAGAATTTCGCAAAGTGTTTTCGGTGGATTTCAAACCTTCAAGGTTTCCTTATCGAAGCCACAAAGGCAGCAGCCGTTACTAAAACCTAGCCTCGCAGCTGCTCTCGGGATGATTAATGGCCGAATAAACGATGATAGCAGTTTGTTCGAGCGGCCTAACAAACGAGCCGAGCGTACCACCAAACGCGAAATCGTTTTATCAAAACGATGCATTCGGAGAAAACGCACGCGTAATCGTGTTTGTATCATTTTTCTTTTTTTCTCGTTTTGTTTTTATTTATTTTCTTCTTCTTTTATTTCTTTTTTTTTTGTACACGCACACACCTACACACACACGCATATATATATATATATGTACATATATCTGCATTTTGTTTTTTCATAATAATTCTGTGAAATTTTTGTTAATTTTTTTATTCTTTCTTCCTCTATATTTCTTTATATCTCTAGCTTCGTTTACTGACTGTTGCACAATTCTTTTTAATATTGAACTGGTTCTAGATTTATTACATTCCTACGGCGATATTTGATTATATCGTTTGAATACTTTTCTATTCTTCTTTGTTCTTTTTTTTTGTTTAATATACATATGCACACACTCACACACACACACACACATATATATGAAAAAGATCAAATCAAAAGATATTATCGAAGAAATATATTTTTATCACGTTGGTTGCGTTAATGGCATCTACTCTCTTCCTCTCGAGTTTTATATATTCTTCTATTTTATACGAACCCGATAAGTTGCTTTACTGAACTATTATTATAGATGGGAATTGCACATTTCGAATTTACTGCTAAGACGATTAGAAGTTCTTTGAAGGGGCGTCGCGTGTCGCGATTTCATTGGATGGTAACTCCTCCGAAGTATCTCACTTCCCTCGAGTGTTCTTACTTTCTCGTTGCAATTAGTACAAAGTAAGCTACTAGCCGAGTAACTGAAACGGTTCGGCGAGGCAGAATGTTACGGTCGAACAAATCGATTCTCGAAAGTAACGAGTTTTCCAATAAAATTTTCTTGTGGAATTTAACGTGACTCCTTGTAATCTTGGTTTTTTTCTTTTCTTTTTTTTTCTTCGATCAATTTTTAACATTACATGACCAATAATAATTCGGATGTGCATTTGTGTTTAAGATTAAAAAAAGAAATTACTATAATAATTATAACGTATTAATAATATTGTATATTGTCTACAATAATTATAATTTATTTAATTATTGTAATTATTAGAAATAAAATCGTATATTTTGATATTAAGATTATGAATAATAGATCGATCGCTTAGCAGTAAGAATTGTTATGACAATAATTATAGTGATAATAATAGTAATAGTGTATGTGAAGGTGATGGAGTGGAACATAACAAGCACCTGATACAGTTGAACGCGCATTTCCAAGCGGTCGCATCTTCGACATTCACGGAAGCATTAAGGGAAAGATACGGTCGGACGAATTTACTCAAACAATAGATTTTACCAAAGGAAAGAAAAGAGGGCGCGCGTCTCTACATTTTGGGCCTTTTTTCCACCATATACCTTCTGTCTCTTTTTTCTCTATATCTCGTTTCTTATCGAACGTCGTCGTTTCGAAAAATAATTTCTTTCACTTTCTCTCTCTCTCTCTCTCTCTCTCTCTCTATCTCTCTCTCTCTCTCTCTGTATAAGTCGTTCGTATTTTTATCTATCTTTCATATCGTCAAACATAAAATGCATTTTGCGAAGGGAAACATAGATCTAAGTAAAGTGCATGACACAAGCGTTTGATATTTCTTACGTCGATAAGATATAGCCTCGAGGATAGTTTTCCAGAATATATTTCAGTCTAGATCTCCAGAATCTACTAGAACCTAAGCGATTCCCTTTTACTTTGGCCTTCAATAACAGTAAACGTATCTCAAGGAAAGATCTAGTTCAAAGCGATCTATCCTAGTATGTGCTACGAACGTTTAGGTGAGTTCATTATACGAGTATAATGCACCATAGTACGCTTTGTTGGATCCATGTGCTCTCGTAGAAAGGAAATGTTTGAATAGATTTTGTAAGCTTGTTTGTTAAATTTTCCTTTTGATAAATTAAATATTTATTAGCGAAAATTACACCAAGTGTTTTGTTAATAATAATAAAGTAGTAGATATTTATCTTTGTTGTTTTTTGATTGATTTATTTATTTTTTCTCGTTTTTATTGAACGTAGTTTTTCGATTGAGTGCTCGTAAAAATGTTGTTTGTCGAGAATAAAGTATATAAATACATATGTGTGTGTGTGTGTATTTCTAAAGGTCGAAGACACGTAATGAAAAAAGTCATGTGTCGTCTCGTCGTACGAGAGAAAAGGGCAATAGCGTCAACAAAGTCGAAAGAAGGGTGTGTTCTCATGACAAGAACGAGTAAAGACATGAGACATGCGAGCTTTCACGTTTACGTCTCTGTTGAAGAGCTCGTGAAAGTTCGACTTGCGGCAGCTTTTCTATCTCGTCGATATTCGACGACATCTTGTTTATTTCTTTTTCGAGAACTATTCCACACTACACAGATGTGTGTGTATATATATATATACACGTATCCAGAGATACAAAAATATTTCGGAATTTTCTTCGAAAGAAATTTCTTATTAAACGTTTAATATATCGTTTCTGTATATTCTCCATGCGCTTACACGTCTATTTGTGTTATTTTGTGTGTATATTAGAAATGTTGTTTCAATACTCATCCAACATGAAACATTGCCCGCCATACTTTCGGGTCAACGCACATATGTATCTGTAATAATTAACGTAGAAATATCGAACTGCATTTGTCGAATGCGGTTTCCAAATAAATTTTCACCGCAATTTGAGAATGTTTGGAAACGTTTGTGAAATCGAGATCGTACATATTTTGAATTTTCGTGGTTACGTTATATTCCTTTTACATGGTCGAATACAAGCGGATTTTTTGACGTTGCTAAAAATGACCCGATGCGTAATATTTATACAATTTTTAATGGAATACCGTTCGTAAAACTTCAAAGAAACAATTTTCTGTGAACGCGAACATTTCTTGTTATTGCGAAACGATCTAAGAAAGATTTTGTCAGATCGTATCGATTGTTAAGTCGTTAATTCGAATTGATTCTTTATTTATCGTAATTAAATATTAATTTAGAGATAATATTCAGTATATACTTCGTAAATAAAGTTTACTTTAAATATCGTGAATTCAAAGACGAACAAAGAGAGAGAAAAAGAGAGAGAAAGAGAGATAAACAGACAGAAAGAGAGACAGAAAGAGAGATCGATGTTTCGGAACGACCGAATTGAAGGGTACAAAGAGCATAGCGAACTTCATTCTAGTTGGATGGTTCCGCTGGGTGAAAGAAGAAATCAAACGGACTTATCTCAAAATCCGATTACATCGAGCTCGTCGATCTCCTTTCTCAAACGTTTTCTACCTTCTATGGTTGGATCACGTACAGAAACGCTGCACCTTTTTCTCAAGAAAATCGTATTCGATGGCGAAGCTAACGCGTGAAATCGAGAGAGGACGTTTGTGGTCGAACAGAATTCTGGCGTGTCTTTGAAATTCCTGCGGGCGTTTTAGGGAGAGGAACCTTTTTTGAGATAGGATTTATCAAGAATATTTACTACTACTACGTTTCGTTCATCTTCTTTCATTATCAGAATGAAAGAGAAAAGAAGATCAGATTTCGATAGTAACTCAAATGAATTTAATTATTATCATTCCAATCGTCATTAATATCATTAATATCATTCTTTTTTTTATATATGTATTAATTAATAAGTATTTCTAAAAAATAAGTATTTATAAAAAAAATTTTCCATCGAACAATTTCGTAACATAAAAACATTTTAACGTTTTTCCCTCGACGCGTTATAATTCGGAAATTTTTTTTTCAGTAACACCTATCGTAAAGAAAAAAAAGGTATCGCTTTTGGATTTCTATCGAATTAGGTATTGGAAATATGTTTGACATAATTGTAATTATTACTTATTCATCTCATAAATTTCTCGAAGGATCTCGAAACCTTTTTCTCGTTTTCATTATTGAACATAGAAAAATAGTATAATTGTTTAGGTTTACATTGATCTGGGGGATTAGTTTCAGAAAGATTTCCCTCGAGAACGATAGGTACAGTGTATACCTAGGAGAGTGAGAAACGACCACGGGTTTCTTTTATTCTTTACCCTTCTTTTCTCAATTCAACCATTTGCATATATTTTATTGTCGTTTCTATCTTATTCTCTCATAATATATGATACGTAACATTAAATTGAAATAGGCAAAATATTTCTATTCGATGTGTAATATACCTACATTTATTTTCTTAAACATTGAGAATAGCACTTAACAGATGCCTAGTTCTTAGTAATACCAGCTAAAGACAAAGTGAACAAAGACCGATAGTAATATTTCTCTTTTGTGCGATATAACTCAGAGTTAACAAAACCATAGGACATTCTGCATACTCTCTCTAGTCTAGACATATATTAACGACTTAATGCGACACGTTATAAGATTCCACAAGGTAATTTCTCACAGTAATATATATATATATATATATATATATATATATATATATATACTGTACAATCTCTCTTATATATCAAAGATCTCAATAGAAAAAGATTTAGAAAGACGAAGGTATTTTACGATTAGAAGAAAAGTCATTTATTTTATTCCAGTGACATATTCAAGATTTAAAATCGATATCACATTATTATTATCTACTGTGATATAATGGAAGATTGTAGGAAGAGTAGGGGTGAGATAGGGGTGAGTAGGGGGAGAGGTGAGTTAAGTTCGAAAATAGAAGTTAAAGAGAGTATTCTCGGTTTCCTTGAGAAAAGATAAAATTTATTTGAGAAAGTGAGAGAAGATCGAAATCGTGGAATAATAGCTTGTAATTGAGTTCTAATCAGTGTTCCTTAGAGGGGGTAACGACTGTAGCCATTAATCTTACTTGCTGTTGTTAGACGAAGTCTTCCGATCTTTCAAGCTCTTTCTATCCTTCGTCGTGGTTAACAAGAATGGCAGAGTGTCGACATACGAATCCTTCGAAAATTAATCCTTCGAGGTATAACGTTAGCCTAGGTATGGATTAAAGTACAAGAGTAACTATTCAATTTATCCTTTGTAATTATCACCTTAGAAACCACTATATTTGGATAGTAGTAGCATTTAAAAGTTCCAGTTAATTTTCGATTTTACGAGTTACTAAGGCTTCAGTTACGCGTTAACAGGAAAATACTTCTAACGAGAGTTTTTCCTCTGGTCTTTTTCTAACGAAACGTAATTAGCTATACGTTATCATAAATTTTCTTTGATCGTTGTTGTTTCCGAACGATTCGAAATGAACTTTCGTTGAACTATTTCGGGCATATAGTGACAAACGTATAAAAGATCTCATCTGTTTCACTCTGGTATTTTCTATGGACCGTGTGAAAATTCATAGCTCTTCGATATGCAATCAAAATGGTGTATATACACCTGCATACATAGATACATATGTATGCATATATGTATGCATGTGGATACATGTAAAATGGAATTCAGTCAGTCGATACGCACAAACTCGTTGCAGAAAGCAATCGATAAAACGTCGAAACCCGGTGCACAAGGTTTTCGATTAATAATCCTTTACGTAGTTTCGACATAATCGAAAATACCTTTTGAAATGTGCTAGATATCGGCTGATGAAAAGTTATTTGTAAAGTAATTACGATGGAAGGGGCTTTTCTCTCTGGGGAAGTCTTACGATTAACTTTCCGCGCGAAACTTTGTGCTTGTCGTTTCTACTTCACCGGTTAAAGTATCGAATTCATTTGCAAGACCCGTTTGATTTACGATCGGTATAAGGGGTTATATATATATATATATATATATATATATATATATATACACATATACATACACATACATATATATACAGGATACGTTTATTCAAGAAGAAAATTCTGCGCAAGAAGATCGGCATAAAGTAAATGCTGAGAATGGCAAATCCAAGAAGCATTTGGTTTGGCTGACAATTACATTTCAAATTACCTTCCAAATTGGTCCGCGTAATTGCCATCTCGAGATGTAATTAAACCGATAGCCGTTTTCGCGGGTCACCAGAAGAGCCACCGTTAGTTTCGCTCTAACGTCGAGTTGCTCTGACCCTCAACTTTGATCTCCTGCGCGTGAAGCGAGAAAGCGAGTGAGATGAAATGAGACTCACAAAGAGAGAGAGAGAGAGAGACAGAGAGAGAGAGGGGATGAGGGGGTTGAAGGAGATGAGCCAAGCCCAGCTGTTTCAGCTACAAGACCATTTCCATTTTGTTTTCGTGTCAAAAGGACGTGCAAACGTGAATCTCAGGAGAAAATTGGACAGGAAATAAAAGATTCGTTTCTTTTTTTTTCTTTTTTTTTTTTGAGATACGATAATAATAATAAAAAGGAAACAGAAGAGTTGTGTAAGATAGAGATTATGAGAAATGGAGTAAGACGGATGATGAAAGAGTTGTAAAAGTGGATATACCTATGATATTTCATGAAAAGAAATAAGAGAATGTAAAGGAAAGGATAAGTTGAAATATACGATTTTAATGAAATAGCAAAAAAACATATCGGAAATAAAATGGAAAAGAAAGAGAAAGAGAGAGAGAGAGAGAAAAGAGGAATAGGAAAGACTGAAAAATATGAAACTCTTGGAAAGTGCAAGCAGGTTTGAAAGATTTGCGTCTATGGCTTGGTTCTTTGTGATAAAAGAAGAAAATCTTTCACGCAGAAAGAAAACGAAGGGAAATTACGGGAAAGAGATCAAGATAAGCGAAACGAAACGCTTTATTGGAATTTGTGAAGAAAAATGGGAAAAAGAAAAGGAATATGCTGGATGGAGGATTACCTGGATATATAATGCTTTATGAATTCTGGACAGTTTACTTGGAACGTCGATAAAACAAAAAGCTTTAAAACGAAAGTTTATGAAATTATAGTAAAAAAAGAGAGAGAAAGAGAGAGGAAGAGTGGGAGAGAAACAAAAAGAAGATAAAAAGATAAAAAATCTTGAAGTAATTTATAATTTTTCTTAAACTCTGAATATTTCAATATTTGTCATTAAACAAATACGGTCATAATGTTATAGACGATTCTAATGGTATCGTAGATTTGAATTAGAATAGTTTTCTAATGGTATTTGAGATAATCACATAATAACGTGTCATTTGAACAGACTGAAAATGCATTTGTTTGTTTAAGAGACGTATACACACGAGCGTATCAATGCGACGATAAACATACTGAGAGTGAGTGTACGTGCATATACAATTTGAGCGATCTCGAACTGTCCATCGGTCGTTTACGTCTACGTAAAACATCCATTGATCTAATTCGATCATCGTTTTGGGAAATGTATTACGAATCATCGAATAATACATAGCGAAATGACGAAAGAGATTCGAACAATATGCTTATGGTTGGATTAAGGAACTATTGCTTTGTTTTCGATTACGAATATGATCAAGCAAACTGTATAATGTATGTCAAGTTATAAATTAGTATGACGTTAATCTGTCAGATTTGCATATTAATGAATATATTTCTTTGATTTTATCTGTATCGTTAGAGATATGAATGGAAATGTACGAATAATATTATTACATAAAATAAATTAGAAATATTTCTATTTTATATCAGATATGTTAAGTAGAAATATTTTTTGTACATGATAAAATTTTGAATGTTATATATCTATATACATATATTTACTATATAATAGCCTTTCTCGAAGTTTTCCTTTAGGTTAGATATAATTAGGTATAATTTAATCCAAGGTTCAGGAAAACGTATTCACGATCGATACTATTAAACGTGTAGAAGGATCGGTCTTTCAATGTGTTTTCGAAGGTTCTAACACATTCATTGGCTAAGTCATTGTAGCGTGTTAATGCTTGCTAAAGATAAACATGAGTTTTGATCCTCTATTACCGTATTAATCGTAATCCAAGCAAAAGGAACTACCTATGATTTCTCATGTACGATCATTGATACGTGTAAACGTTTGATCTCTGTATAGTAATATTATTGATACTCGTAGATATATTTTATTTAAAATGATATGTAATATCTTTTTGAATACATGTTTTATCGTAAATAAATGTAAATAAATTTTATGAAAGGGAAAATATTATAGACATATATAAACATTACATACATGTGTTCGAATGTGTAGATATGTGTATGTAAAGATCAAATAAACGCGTAGTTCGCACGAGTCACGTTGATTGCTGGTTTTCAGTTTCATATCTCACTGATATCGCACGCTTATGCGTGCCTGACTTAATCGACTCCAATTAGTGCATTAGTATTGCGTAGTACGAAGTCGCTTCTAGTTAGGCTCCTATTCATAACGACGAGCGTAGCTGATTCCAGCTTTTCATTCTGAAGCTTATTCGTTGTAGCAACAGTAGTAGTTCCCAGTTGTTACTTTTAACGTGTGTATGTGTGTATATATATATATATATATATATATATATATATATATATATATATAGAGAGAGAGAGAGAGAGAGAGAGAGAGAGAGAGAGATAAAAAAGAAAGAGGAAGACCGATTTTCACGATATCGAAACAAAAACTCGTATCACTTTATCTTTATTTTTTATTCTTTTTCTTTTTTTGTAGTTTTTCCTTTTTTACACCTAACACCTACGAAAATAGAAAATTCGAACAATGTTTCGGTTCAGCGCATTCATTTTTTTGGGTCTCCTATTGTTTCTCCTTTCTTTTTTCTCTTTTTTTTTGTTTCTTTATTTTTCTTTTTTGTTATATTCTAATTCCTTTGTCTGTTGCAACGACATTGACGAATCCAGATCACGTTAGTCGTGATGATAAAAACGAGAGAACTCTATTTTCATTCTCACATTTCATTCATTCTCATTCAATCTTTCTCTTTCTCTAATGATCGTCCAAGCGCGTAGACGTAATTGGAATATTAAAGCTCTATAATTGACGAAAGTCCATTGAGTATGCCTATCAGAAAATCGTACCGACGACGATTGGTGGGTGGAGATGGGACAATGCGAAGCGGCATGTGATGTCAATTTTAAATCCTGTCTCATGAATATCGCATTATGGAAATGGCCAAAAAAATACGATTTATAGTAGTAATGACGGTAGGTATACCTAACGATCGTTTACGTTAATACGTGAGATTATTTTGCGATGAACGCTGCCACTCAATTTCGATCCTGGACATGCTATATTCGTATGCCTATATATTGTATGTATGCATATATACATACATATATACATACATATATATATATACACACCTGTATAATGTCAGTCGAATTAACGTGAAAATTTTCGTTTTATTTTTTGTTTTGTTTTTTTTTTTGTTTTTTTTTTTTAAATCAACATCATTTTGTCGTGAAATCCCGTAATCACCGCGGTCACGTGCCACCGTCCATTCGTCCAAGATGAGGAGACTCCGCGTAAACAGGGCAGACGTGTCTCGTGAAAAATCTCGTTACTCAGCAGCTTTCTATCTCTTTTGGTTTCTCTTTTTCTCTCTCTTTCTCTGTCCCTTTTTCTTTTCCTTTCTCTTTCTCTTTCTCTTTCTCTTTCTCTTTCTCTTTCTCTTTATCACGTATACGAGCACACAGAAGATATATATGTACATACATATACCTACTCTAGGTATCGTACAGGATTGGCCGTACTTCGTTAGCAGTTTGTGAAATTGCGTTTCTCTAGATGATATATATGTGTATATGTGTGTGTACTACAGTGTTAGCTTTTCCTATCCATCGATTCGAATCGACTTGAACGTGAGAAGATAAAAATATCAAAAGAATCGACTTCCTCTTCAAAGAAAATTTATCGGACATAATCGATCTTGATACTTTAATAAAAAACCATTTATATGTAAATATATGTATATAATTTTTCTTTCTCTCTTTTTTCTCATTCATATATTTCAATTAGGATTTGAATCATTATGGAAAATTAATACTTCTGCGATAATAATTATGAAAGGTAATTAAACAAGTAGTAATTAATATGATCGTATAGAATATCGAAGAGGCCAATGTTCTTCTCTTCAATGAGATCGATGTTTTAATATATGTATATCACGATTTAATAGACAAGTAATATCATAGGGAACATGAATAGAATTTGAAAAATATTTATTTACGATTATTTAATGCAATTCGGTAATATATATGTATATATATATTTTTTATTATAAATTTACATTTCATTATATCGGCAAACAATACTTGATTGATTTTTGGGAAGAAATGTAATTGGATATAAATGAAACTTCTGAGTTTATATTGTATCAATGTGTACGCTAAAGGAAGATTCTGTTTCGTTAGAGAAAGCAGATAGAATAAAGAAAAGGAAAAGAGGATATATAGTTTAACTAACCGAGGGTGTACTCATATTATATCGGATCTTCGAAAATAAGAAATCGTTCGATTCTCTTGTAAAATTTTAATTGATTCTCGAAGGAAAATGAAAATCGATTCGTTTCATTTCGACGATCGAATTCTGATTTAATATTTGTAATTTTAAAATATTTAAATTTATCAATTTACAATTCTGAGAATCCAAACTAATTGTTTCTTTTAATTCATTGATTAATTGATTTTTTTCATATGCTATAAATTTCATTACTTTTTGTAAGAAGACGATTAAATTAAAAAAAAAAAGAATGTCATTATTTCATAAGATTTCCGAAGAAAATTAAGTTAAAATAAAGGAAGAAAGAATTTGCAAGATTTCGGAATGATTTTGGGAGGACAATAATCGTCGATAGTTTATCTATTAAATGTCATTTATATATAAATCTCTTTTTAAAATTATCCTTATACGTAATAACGTTTATAAGATAAGAGAAACTAAATAGATAGCCTCAGGCTCGAACGTTTCAACCACGTTTTTCTTTAACGACTGAAATGTCTTCTGAAAAGCGCATACATTCTCTGTGTTCACTTTCTTCGTGTTCTTTAACGATGCGAAATTCATCTTAAAAGGAGACAGTTCTTTCTCTGTAGTCTTGCTCGTGCGTAAACATGTATGTGTATCTGTATGTGTGAGTATAGGTGTATGTGAGCGCATTTCCGCGTCTGTCTTTTTCAATGTACACAGTCACGTAAAATCACTGCTTTGAAACTTCAATCGTTTTTCCAAGGAAAAGATTTTGGACGGATATTTTCATGAAACGGAAACAATAAAAACAATGAAATAACAGAAAAGTAGCAGTCAGCTGTTGGTGATTTCTACTTTATCGTATCGTCACTTCTCTCGTTCGATTCGTCAATAGCTCGAAAAAATGTCAAGTACATCATAAAGGAAATTTTATATTATAATATTTTTTATTTCTTTCTCTCTCTCTTTCTCTTTCAATAAAAGAACGTCGAGAAGAAAAATTTCCGCGAATAAAGATATTAAAAAAGATAATTTTGGTCGACTTGAATGTACTTTAGAATTTTTTTTTTTTTAATGATCTACGCGCATCGCGTAATTTAATTCCAAATAATTCATTCATAACATTATGGAACGAGTACATTAACCGTGGTTATTTTCAAGAATTCAAAAGAACTGGAACATCAGACAGACAGACAGAGAGACAGAGAGAGAGAGTAAAGTATACAGACATTCGTGTTGTGAACATAAAAAACGTATGTCTCGGACGAGAATAAAATATTAGATTTGTGAAACGAGTTCAAAACGTGTAATGTGCCAAACGAAATAACGTAGAGGGGAAAAATATGAAGGATAAACTTAGTTAATTACGACGAATATTATTCGCGTTAGAAAATAGATATAAACGTAAAGTCTGTTATCTAACTAAATTTCGGTGAGATATTAAAGCACATTCTACGAAAGTTTATTTCGCAGTTGCGTTCGTCTGCGGGAACCTAAAGACTTCTATACATATATGTAAGATAAAATTCAGAGAATGAAATTGGCGAGAATGAGCAAAGAAAAAAGAAAAACAAAAAAAAGAGAAGGAAAAAGAGAAAGAAAGAAAGAAATAATGAAAACAGATGAACGAGTTTATCAACGACGAATTGTAGAAATTACTCTTACATAGGGATATATCGACAAAAGGAATGAAACAATTTATAGATCGATCGATACTCCATTTTGTATAATGGTTTCTTTTATTACAACGAAAATTGTATCAAGTTAGGAAATCATACATGAAACATTTATTGTCACAATTTTCTTTAGATGAAATATCTAACTTGCTCGAGATTTTCTTGCCTCGAAAGACGTCGGTGGTGGTCCAGCATTGTATTTGATTTATTGCCAAGGAACTGTGCCATCGTGCTGTGTGACAAAACCTATGTACGTCATACGTACATGTATATATATATATATGTGTGTGTATGTGTATACGAACGAAAAAATCTCTGAAGGTAGGTAGATAAGAAGAAGCTAATAACTCTTTGTTCTTTCTCGGATATTTTTCTCGATGTATCGAAATAAAAGAAAACGAAGAAGAGCTCGCGCCAAAGTAGCGGAAGTAGCAAAATCGTTCTCACGATCGGTTTTCTTATCATCTCTTGTTTGGAAAAAAAAGGAAAGGAAAAGTAAAAGAAAAAGAAAAAGACAAGGAAGAAGAACAAGAAAAACAGAAAGAAAGAGAGGCAAAGTTAAGATAGAGAAACTTTTCTTTGCCCGTCACCCGTAGCCCGTCGAAACCATAAATTACATGACGCTTACGGATTCTCCTCCTGTTATTTTCTTCCTACTCTCTAATGTTCTTTCTAGTTTCTTTTCCCGGCGTTCGCGCGAAACTACCTTTTCGTGCTATCATTTTCTTTCGAAACTGTTTCTACCAACTTCAAAGTATTCTTACTTCTCGAAATGGAGTCATTATATTTTCTACGATTTGACCTTATTTTTCTCTATTTCTTTCTCTCTCTCTCTCTCTCTTTTTTTCTCTGGCACACATATGTAGGCACATAAACGATGTATTATAAATTAAAAATATTTTTCTATATTTTTCTTCGATCCATTTAATATTTTATTCTTGTCGTTCTCTTTGAAAATAAGTAAGTCATCTTTCTTATAAACGATGAAATTCAAACTCGCATGTGATCAAATTTATTCAATTAATTTTTACATCATCCTTTTATCTCTTTACGATCGAACCTTTCGAACGGATTGAACATATCCTTGGAAAGTACTCTCAATCTTTCTCTTATGTTTAGTGTACGTGTGTTTACCCTAGATAGTGGTATAGTCGTAAAATTGGTTTTAGTCGTAAAGACAAGTATAAAAGAGATTCTCCTTTCGTCTTCCCTCGAGATATCGAGATATCGAATGATAGTTCGTAGTTGTTACTATGTCATAAAAATAGGGCTACGACAAATTTCTCCATATTCATAAGTATAAAAAAATTCATAATGAAAGAAATAGAGACAAAAAGATTAGTCGGTTGCATGGAGATAATATACGCGAACTGTTTAGTAATTCAATTACGTATTCGAAGTCATGAGACTATAATTTTATGCGGATCAGATTTAGTGCGTTTCAATGCTTGTAAATGATTGTAAATGATTTCTCTCTCTCTCTCTCTCTCTCTCTCTCTCTCTCTCTCTCTCTCTTCCTATCTCTATCTATCTTTATTTCCATCTCTATTTGGTTCACACACTTCTTGCGTGTGTGCGCATATATGTGTATACAATTAGAATCCTTTCAACGATACATTAATCGTTAAATGCATTTTTATTTCCTAACAATAATTGATAAAGATCTGTCCCTTGTTTTTCTTTTGGAATGTATTTGATTAATAGTTCATTATAAAATTATCTCACGGAATTATGAACTTTTTCGTACTAAATATGATCTTGGATCGTTCTGATGAAATCGGAAATTAGATGAGATAAAGCATAAATCGTGAACGTAGATAAAACCTTTTCAAGATTAACTCGGTATGTGAGTTGAGAGAGAGAGAGAGAGAGAGAAAGACAGAGAAAGAGGAATAATGGGAAAAAGAGAAAGAGAAAGAGAGAAGGAGAAAGAGAGAGAGAGAAATAGAGAAAGAAATTCTCCGGAGGGTCTCCAATCGAGATCCGAATGAATTCTCTTGTTCCATCTTCGATGGACACGAGAAACGAGCTTGAAATTCGTGTAAGATTCATGCGAATGGTGTAAAACAGGATGAAAAAAGTGGAAAGAAGGAAAAAAAAAGAAAAAAAGGAAGGAAGGAAAGAAAGGAGGGAGAAAGGAAGGAAGGAAGGAAGAAACTCGGTATCGAAAAATTGAAGGGTCGATTGGAACGTGGGACATGAACACGTGATATAAGAATAATAAGAAAAACGAAAGAAAAAAGAAAAGCAAGGAAAAAAAAAGAAGAAAAGAAAAGGAGAGGTGGGAAAAAAATGACGAAGAGATTAGACCGAGTGTGTCGTTTCACGTAGCAAAAGTGCCAGCTCGAAAACTCGATTATAGCACGTGTGAACGGAATAACGATGAATCCTGATTTTCGTGGAAAGGAAGTAAAATAAGGAGGTTAAAATAAAAGAGAGAGAGAGAGAGAGGGGGGGAGGAAAAGGGAGAGAGGAAAGAGAGAGAGAGAGAGGAAGAGGATGGAAAAAGAAGGATAGAAGAGTTTGACCGCGTATGCGCACGCACGCGTTTAAAGCTGTTTTAACTGCGCACGATCGAAAATATACATCGACGTCGAGGGTTGAAATCGATAATACGTTTTTAAGCATGATAACGTAGCATCTATGAAATTCGTCCTTTTCAAATTGATGCATGACACCTTTATTTTGAGTTAAGCGATGTACGAGAGCTTATAATTTCCTATTCGACGAGCACGCGTTCGAACGTAATATCCATTCTCAATGACGTTAATAGCTTATGGATTCGCAGAACTGTTACTTTATGACGTTCAAACGACCCACGGTGTGTAATTCGATGTTCATAAATAATAATAGTAATAAAAGGAAAAAAGAAAAACGTAGTATCGACGGACATTTATATATCTAGCTTCGAGCTTGCGATGATAAATTATGATCTAGAGAAAATGGATTTCATATTCGAATATACATATATATACATATATATATATATATATATATATATATATATTGTACTTGCTCACGAACATACATATGTATATATGTTTATATGTACATCTATATACATGTGCATATATATTGTAACCGAGTCGAAATGATCTATAGAAGAATCGATCGATCTTCCTCTATTCTCGTGATCGTAAGCAAGCATCGTTGGTCCATTCTATGTAAGAGCTGCGACCCCGCTGAGCGACGACGTTGCACTTTGCGGACTCGTTTCGTAACTAACACGCAAGCCGCATTAAACTGATTACAATTTACGAGTGCGCACCGCCTCTCTTGTTACGCCGTATTAAAGTGCGCCCGAGAGAAATTTATTATCTTCGCCGCCCTGTCTCAGTTGAATTCACGCCTTGGACGTTAGGTACCTGCCTGCATTATTTTTCTTTATATTGTCTCGAGCAGGCAGTCGAAAGAATATTCCCCTTTCTTCTCTACCTATGAAATATTTATTACAACTTTGTACATTTAATAAGAAAAATAGTCCATCCTTACTTGGATTATATTAGCGTAACAGTATCATTTTCATATTTCTTTGTTGCTTTCTTAACAATAAGAATATTTTTGTTTGCGAATGAACAATTTTTATATTTCCTTTTTCTTCTCCTCTCTTTTTTCTTTTTTATCTCTTTTCTACGATCAATTATAAGCATTAACATAATTGTGTATCATTAATTGATAAGAGAGAGAAATGGCAAGAAAGGAAAAAATATCTTTCCTAACGATCGTCCCTCCGAGGATTTCTTTTTTTTTCGTTCTTTCTTTTCACGTGTTCGCTTGCAAGGACGATTGCATAATTATTTATCGGACGGTTTGTTTCCGAGGAAATAATATGTCCGAGCGATTATCGATGCGGTTAAGCGGTTAATGCACAAGGCTTAAACAATGTTACAAGGTAACAAAACTCGACTGTGCTAGTAGTAAATGTAGCGGTTTGGTTAGACCAGCTGAAAGGCACGGAACGATAGGATGACATTGATGAAACTATAAAGCCCTTGTGACTGTATATCTATGTCCAATTATGGGTAATATATGTTGGCAGTGCGCGACGAAAATCATAAATAACAGGTAATATTTCTATATATGTGTGTAGGAGCAACGAAACTGTACAGATATTTAGGTATGATAAATAAGATATTGCATCGAGATAATGTTCTTCTAAATTAGTCGGCTAATGAACTGCATCGTAATTAACTGCTGAATAATGATACGTCCCAGGAGTAATCTGGATTTCTCCGAAACCGAAAGAAAATTCTTTAATAAGAGCTTGAAGCAGAGAGGACGATAATTACACTAACAAATCATTGACCGCGAATTCGAGTTCACAACGCAACTCGTATCGCGTAGTTGACACCAACAAACCTCCATAGCAAACCTCCAGTGCTATTCTCAAAGGGTAGCCTCGAAAGCTAGTTGGCACAATGCGTAGTCAGATATGTGACCGTATTTAACGTTGTTCAACGCGTTGTTGGTAGTATTGGATTTGGTTGTAACCACAGGGTAAATCCATTCCTGGTCTACGCTAATCGCTCATCCACTTATATCTAGCTAACGTGTGGGAATGATAAATGGCTATTGCTTTATGGGGTTAATACCGGTGATCTCCGGGAGAATTACATAACTACAGGTAAATCCTGTTATCGGACAGTAGTGCGCGTGTAGTTTAACTTCTTCGATAATCCTAAGAACCTTTAGTATATAAACTAAACCTTCTATATCTAACTCTTGCATCGATGTTACATTTGATCTTGAGAATAATTGAAATTTCGAAACTCGAACGCGAATACATGAGGGAGAAAGATCGATGGTAAACTTCGATCGTCTTGCGCTTAGAGTTCACGTACTTCGGCTACTGGATTGTCGAATATAATTCAGTTATGTCGAGCTCATACCAGGTCCGAGGCGTTGACGCGTCGTACTGTAACGTGAAGTTGACACATTCTCGATCAATCAAGCGTCAGATGCAGCTGCCTTTGGGTCGCTGTTAATTCTGTAGTACGAGCGAGCCAACCATCCCTTCCTCACTCCCTCCTCCTCGCCACGGCCGATACCGCCACCACCACCACCACTATCACCACCACCACCACCACCACCACCATCACCATCGCCATCACCATCACCATCACCACCACCGCCACCACCGGCTTCCCTACTCCCTCCTCCTTTTCACCCCTATTCCCATTTTCGTAGCACCGGTGTGCGTCGACTCTACGCGGGGGAATGGTAAGGACCAAGGGGGATCAAAAATAGCCACGATTATTGGCACGATTTGGTACGATTGGCGCCACATTGCTTGACATTTGGACCACGGTTCAGAACCGTCCTTTCCCCATAAAGCTACGTCCAAACTTTCGGATATGGGACACTTCCGAAAGATTTCCTCCGATCAAATATCACTCGAAATAAGGGAACAAAAAAGAAATGGAGAACGATCGAACGTGTATCACACGCGATGAGTAACGTTATTTATGTAAACGTACAACATAATATGTAATGATAATAATTTTAGATATTATCTGTAATAATATAAAATTATTGTGATAACCTATATACGTATATAGAAAGTTTTCAACTGGAGTATCGCAAATCTCATGGTTTATCTTCCAGTAAAGTAAATATAACCTACTCTAATATAACTATAGGTCGAAAAGTTTTAATAAATCTCTTTTTATCAAGAATAACTGTATATCTAAAAAGAAGTATGATAAATGTCTTGTCTATGTTTATTATTTTAAATCTCTATCAACGTCGATGATCGAAAACTTTCATGAGATCGTTCGTTTGAACGACTTGAGTTATGTGTATTTCAATCAACCAATCAATTCTGTAATAACGTAAAAAGATATCATTCTTTTTAACATTATTTCTAATAATATATTAAAACGACCAACCGTGTATAAACGAGAGTGAATAATTATAGGTCTAAATATCCTTTCTCGGGCACTTGCAACAACAAGGTCGTTATTATCGTATAGGATTTTTCATTGAATAACAAATGCATCTTATCATTCTTGTAATGCAAAAAGGAAGTATTACAGCGATAAGAAAACATAGAAAAGCGTACTTTCGTACTATGTTATTTTTCTTTTCTTCTTTCTCTCTGTCTCCCCTCTTTTTCTACCCATGTGATCGAAAAAGTAACAGATTAATATTACATGCGAAAAGAAAAGAGAAATATTTTCGTTGGTATTCGTTTTCTCTTCTTTTTTGTTATAAAAATAATAGTCTGTTCTTATTCTTTATACTTTCTTTATACTATTACCAGGTATCCGCGTTTCTTTTCGTGAGGATCAAAGAAAGGAAGAAAAAACGAAAGAGAGAAAAAAAGGGTGAAAAAAAAATATGAAAAAGAAAGAATGGATGTGGTAGAATAAGAAGAACAAGTAAAAGAAGAAGAAGAAGAAGAAGAAGAAGAAGAAGAAGAAGTAGAAGAAGAAGAAGAAGAAGTAGAAGTAGAAGTAGAAGTAGAAGTAGAAGAAGTAGAAGAAGGAGGAGAAGCGAGGACGCAGGATTGCTTTTATGACATAAGTTCGTCTATGAATAAAATATCAAGCGACTTTTGCTCGCCGGTCGTCCTACCAACAAACTTTATCTACTGGTAAAGCCTTCCAGGTTACTGTGCCAAGCACTACCAACCTATCTACCTACCTACCTACTTACTTACTTACCTGATGGCCATCCTTGAGAATCCCCTAAAGATTGCTGCATGCTTCTTTGCATGTTTCCTTTGCATCCTTCTACATGGTATGATCATTCTTTACCGCGTCCTCGAAACAACTTTTTCATAATACTTATCTTCGAAGTATATAAGTATATGACTTTCCTTATAACTTAAATAAATTCATGTGTCGATAATCGATAAGAATCATTTTTCCTTCTTTTTCTTTCTTTTTCTTTTTCTTTTCTTTTCTCTTCTTTTCTCTTCTTTTCTTTTTCTTGTTTTTGTCTTTTAAACGCCGACTTGAATATTTCATATACACGATATCAGGAAAAGTTATGTTACATCACATCCATTATCATTCATGTGCTCCAGATTTACGTGATAAGTACTTTTATTTTCTTCTCTCTCTCTCTCTCTCTCTCTCTCTTTCTCTCTCTTTCTCTTTCTTCTTTTTTTGCTTCGAGTTATAGAAAGAAAAGATAACGTCAATGAATTATTTATCCAGTAAAAATTTTACTAAATCCCTAAGGATTTCTAACTGAGATCTGCTAATTTGGTACTTCCTTCATAAAAATTATTCCCGTAGTATCTTCGAATGATCTTCTCTCGTTTTGTAATTAATTCGATTGTGTTATCTTTTGAATATATTTATTAATAAATATTTTTCAATGTTTATGATGATCAATGGTTATTATGATCGATAAGAACTGTCGATGTACAATGTTTGATTTTATCGATGGTCAATTTCTACCTTTAAAAAGCTTTCCGATGATATTGATGTTGCTGGCAGAATTACCATTAGAAATGGGAACCCATGATCGATGAAGCTTTTCCCTTATGAGAATAACAAGATACTTCGCCAAAAGTAAATCATATGTCTTAGAGTCGGTTACCTTTAAGCATCGATCCTCTTGAAGGAAGCATATCAAAGCATCGATACTAGATGAGAAATTTCATCTAATTAGTCCCTAAATTTGTCCTAATGTATGTACGTAATATGCGTGATACATTAAATCCTCTTTACGAAATTTCAACCAACTCGCAACTTCAAGTTTAATAGTTTTACGTGGTATGATATAATTATCCGACTATAATTATAAACATTTTTATAGTAAAATTTCTTCCACGTGTAATGAAAAAAATATTGAAATGAAATGTGTAATAACTATAACAAATGTCGCTTTATTACTTCGTTAATATAAAATTTTAATTTTTAATTGTCTATAATAATTTTATCGTTGATAGTAAAACTTTATTTTCGTTAGAACATTTATTACCTTATAAGATTTTATTATTTGATTATCACGCATCTCCTTTTTCTATAATTATATTTACCATTCGAGCAAATTTATTGTTAATGAGAATTTTCTGTTTGTTTCTCGGCACGGAAATCATTATTTTCGAGCCTCTAATTTACCCAGTAACTTCTCATCGTTCTGTAGTTTATTATAATTATGAACGGTTGCACAAAAGGATTTTAAAATTTTAATTTAAATTATAATTAAATAAATTCCGATTTTAAATAATAACATATAGAGATTTTATGTCGTCGAAAATGAAGGCAAAAAAAAAATAAACAAGAAAATAAACAAAAACACAATCATATAACATAACAATAACAATACATTTCGAGAAGTCATTTTAAATGATTTCATCATTATAGTATCTTCGTATACTATACAATCATCTGGTTATTTAACGTCGTCGTAAGGATGATCTCTACTTCTCGAGAAATTCAACCCTTATTCGCAAACTGAGATTAACGCATCCAGAACATACTCTTTAAACATAACGCATATTCTTGAAATAATTTATGGAGTAGAAGTTTATCTTGAAGTTATGCAAGAGTTCCTCGAAGAAAGATGAAGACCTTAGCTTCCTTGCCACCAAGGCGCGAAGAGTTACCGAAGAGATTTCTTTTCCATAAGAAGATTTAACCCTCCCATCGTCGATTACTTATACTTAAGGGATTGCTCGGCCAAGTGGAATCGTCCTAGTTGAAATGGATTCATCGATTTAATTAAAACGATAATCGAGGGCATATTTTTCAGACAAAGGTCGTTAATGATAATCCAAATCAATACTAACTTCTTCCATTTTCCTTTTATAAATCTCTAAGGTACGTAACGTACCAACTTATATAGAAACGAAGATAAAAACGAAAAGAAATTTTTTAAAAAGAAAATCTCGATACTTCACGACGATCGACGTTAAACGATTTTCCAACTTTGATAATGCTGATCGAAAAACTTGTTTTCTTCTTGGCTCATCGAAGTAAAAAAGAATAAATCCTTGACTTACGATGAAAAACTTATCGATTTAGAACACGCTGGCCTTTACTAAAGCGTACTCAAATTGTTTGCTACTAACATATTTTCTATTTCTTTTTTATCTTTTTCTTTTTTCTTTTTTGATAATATAAGATCGGTTATATAAGATTTGATTAATCAACAAATAATTGTAGTTACGAGTAAAAGCTTATCAATATTAACTGACGAATTCTAAGTGCAGTTATTACGAGTAAATATATATATATATAATATTATATTTACTTACAAAATTTTCATTATCACAAAAACAAAAATATATTACCCATGACTAAAAAGCTTTTTAAAATTAATTCATAAACTCGCGGACGTAATTATGCGTAAAAGTGCTTTTATTTCTTCCGATTTATTTATTAACCCAATAACTAACATTTATTACGACGAACAAAATATTTATTTATAAATCGATCTATTATTACGTCTATCTTAAATTTTAACATGTTAAATTTCATTCAATCGCGTTTCACATACATATATAAATATCTGTATATATGATATATTTTGAATAAAATTTCGATATTCATTCAATTTTCTGAAAATCATGACTTTGATGGTAAACTAACGGGTATTGAATTAAAGGAATTCGCTTGAAGCAAATTTCCGACACTTTTTTATTCATCTTGGCCTGTATCTCTCTCTCTCTCTCTTTTTCTCTCTCTGTAGCTGTCCTTCTTCGTTTAGTGGTTTTCCTCTGCCATGCTTGCAAACGACATTCGTCTCAATATCCGCGTTTCTAGGGCGATCTTCGACGCGGAGAAGCGGAAATTTACGGTACTCTTGTAAAGGACAGGGTGAGGAAAGGTGGGCAACTTGGAAAAAGGCAAACGTATATCGCTTCTCTTTGCCTTCGTCGTTTCTATCCAACGTCCGACGAAATCGCGGAAGCCGGACAGGAAATCTAATTTCGCGATAGATTCGTATGTATGTGGCTGCAAAGGTTGAAAAAGAATGATGCTGAATAGACGGAAAAAGGAAGAATTTACACATCTGTATGCATCTACACGTGTACTATATGTATGCACGTGTGTATGCATTCCCATGGCACTTGAAACAAATTTGAACGTATTAGAAATGTTCATCCTTATATTTTCTTTTCTTATTCGCAAACGAAACAAAGGAAGAAAGATAAGAATGAAAGAAAGAAATAAAGAAATAAAGAAAAAAATAAATAAAACTGATAAAGTAAAAGTGCATGTGCATATATCCCTTGTAATATAAATGATAAATAATTAAAAGAAAAAAATTCTTTTAATAATCCTTACACGTTGTTTATTCTTTTTTCTTTATTTTTTTTTTCAATGTAAAATGAGAAATAACTATCACTATCATCCTCTCTCTCTCTCTCTTTGTACCTTCCTTTATCTTTTGTCGGAATTCTTTGTTCGAGGAACACCCACGAGAAATAGCAGACCAATAGCTTTGTAGAAATCGGAGACATGGAATTTTTACAGCTTAATCTTGTACCCTCTTAACGCTGCTTGTAGAAATGTCGTAAAGAGAGCTCAAGCAACGTAAAGAAACGTCTTTGAATAAATAGCTTATCCTAAAAAAAAAAGGAAAAAAAAAGAGAGAAAAAAGATAGAAAAAGAAGAAGACGAAGTAGAGATTTTTTCCCATGAAGTTGTGCGCAAGTAAATGCAGATCCATGCGGTAACGCGTAGAATGTTTAAAAGGGGTCACGGGTAAAGGTTGAAGAGTTGGTGAGAGATAGCAAGGGAAAGGGGTTATTTGTAAACCTGACGACTTTGCAAGGCACTTGTTGTCGAGTAAGAGGCCCTGTTTATCTCTGGTATAACGAACGAACTTGGCAACGAACAAGTATGTTTGCGTCCTCGTACGAGACTATACGATATGGCGTAAACGAGAAAAAAAGGAGAGGGAAGAGGATATAAAAGGGAAAATCATGGAGAACGAGCAACCCTGCGGATCTTTGCACATAATTTGCGAAGTGGTTCGTGCGAGGATACACCGCGAAGTAGGTACTGTATTTATACAGAAAGAAAAAGAAAAAGAAAGAAAGGAAGAAAGAATAAGAGAGAAAGAGAGAGAGAGGGAAAGAGATATTTTCACTTGGGGATGTTCGGTACATCTCGTTTTTTCTTCTTGAGTACACGAGATTTCGTACTTTTTCTTCACCATTTCGATATATGTGTATATACGTATGTGTATATATATATATATATATATATATATATATATATATATATATATATATGTATATATGTAGGTATATACGTATCCGATCTCTCTAAGGCTAACTTTTCACTTTTTCTTTCATACTATTTTACGAACGTCTGATTTTCTTCCCTTCGGAGATGTAACTTATTATACATAGTTATATAAGGTAAGTGTATTTCTCCAGAAATTATTCGATCGAAGGAGAAGGGTCGTCGATAAGACGAAGGCTCTGAAAGGAGCTCGTAAAAAGTTCGAAGAGAAGCCGGTGCCACTAAAATAGCTGTCTCTTCTTCTCTCTCTCTCTCTCTCTCTCTCTCTCTCTCTCTCTCTCTCCTTTCTTTTTTCTTAAGGACGGAATCGTCGAGTGCGTGCCACTAGGCTTGGCTATTCCGACCAGACAAAATCCTCGTGAATTTTTATTGCTTTATCCTTGATAGACCAGACACAACCTTAGGGTACTTGTTCAAGTAATGGTAAAATAAACGATGTAGTACGTGTTGCTTTGAAAAAGAAGATGAAGAAAAAAACCTCTGCGAAAAAAGAAGAAGAAGAAACAAAAAGCACAAAAGATGATTCGATCATTTACCTCGTCTTTTTCGGTCCTTGACATTTTCCGAAGCCTTTTCTCCCTTCTTTTTTTTTTTTATTTTTTCATCTTCTTTCGTAAACGAGAAATCCGTAGATCGAAAGGTAGCCTGCGCTTGATCGCACGAGATCGGGATAATGATTCGATAGAATTCGAAAAGTTCAATTTGAAAGATTTATGAGAGTGAAGGCGTTACGTTAAAGACGTGCCCTTAATGTCTGAAAGTTCGTTCAAAGTGGTAGCTTATTTCCTGCAACGGTTTACGCATGCGTCGCGCATAAAATAGCTCCACCCTTCTCTCACGATTCCCATTTCGAACGGCTTTCGGTAGGAAAGAGGACGCAAACGAAGAGAAAGGAGGCTTAGATAAAGAGAGAGAAGGAAAGAGAGAGAGAGAGAGAGAGAGAAAAGGATGATCAGTAAAGGGGAAAGGAAGAAAAGTTAAATTTCGAGTCCGGTCACGTAAGGACCTTATCCTTTGACATCGAAACGGTCAAAAGTTCGACTTGAGAAGGGCACGAAAGGAGATGCGTTCGTGCGTGTCTCCTCTATCTAGTTCGAGAAAAGGGAAAGGTCCAATAAGGAGCAGAAGTCGAGTATTCAAATTCAAATTACATTATGAGAATTACATGGTAGGTTGATGGATAAAAAGTTAATGATACCTAGGTTCGAAAAGTTATATATTTTTTTTATTAAATCTAGCTTACATATTATGGGAAATTAAAAATGTTAGATATGGACAACAAGAACGTTTGATCGCTATGTATTAGATCTATTCTATGATTCGTTTCTTGGGTTTTTCTTTTACTTTTTTTTTTAACGAGATGTTTGTTGCAATCGAATCGATGTAGGAAAATAGTATAAGATTTCGTTTTGTATCATTTTTTATAATTTTTTTTTTTTTTTTTTTTAGAAATTGATATTAAGATTTTTTAATTGACACAACGTGTATATAAAGAATCTAAAGTTAATATAAGTTCGTATATCGAGCTGTCTTAAAACGATATATACTTAACATACTTTTGTTTAATTTCGATATTATTTATATATTTGATTGAATTTGACATATAAAATTCCAACAGAGAAAAAGTTTTCGAACAAGTTTTCGAGAACGAAATCGAGAGCGAGTACTATTCGATGGTATCCTTCGAGTGGTCTATAAAATCGAACTAAATGGATCGTAGAGATCGATCGAAGGACTTGGAAAGATCGAGCGATCGAATCAGAAGCGCTTCGCCGGACCAACATGATTCCGAAGCTTTTATCGAAAAGTGCTCGTGCGAAGCTAGTGTGTGAACGAGACACGTGAAAGCTGACCAGAGAAATCATATTGATCGTCCCAAAGGACTCTTCTATCTTTTGAAAAAAAAAGAAAATAAAAAATAAAAAATAAAAGGAAATAGAAGATACCTAGTATAGATCAAGGTAACGATCATACATACGTATATATATCTACGTTTGTAACGATTTAAAAAGAAAAATCTTTCTTTCATTTTCTTTCTAACGATGTAACAACGTTTATAATGAGAATCAATTACCTTTATATATTTTTTCGAAGTTTAATACCGAACGAATCATTATAAAACCTTTTGAATTCTAGACAACAACCGGATCAAAGTTTTTCTTCTTTATAGTACATAGTACTTTTTCGAAGATAATACGTAGTACTTGTAACCGATTACGCTCGTTAGAAAAGAGTAGGTAAAGGGAAAGAGAGATAGAGAGAAATGAAAAATTAAAACGAGATTCGTTCGTACGTTTCAACGCATATAACCTTTTTACGTGAAGTGAAATAAAATTAAAAGAAAAAAGGAAAGAAAAATGAAAAAGAAAAGAGGAAAAAAAGAAAGATGAAAAGAGTGAAAAAAAAAGGAAAAAGAAAGATATCTTATTTCCAATGGGTAAGAACTTAGCCACTTAGGTTCACGTCTTTACGTCATTGAGAAATTTTATTGCGTCCCAGTTGGCTTCTTTCCTGCGAGCTTAAGGGCTTCTCACCAAGCATTTGAACACGAAAATCGAATTAAAGTCATGACATCAACGATTCTTTCGTTCTTTTCTTTCATTTTATCTTTATAATTGTTGTTTCATATATATATATATGTGTGTGTGTGTGTGTGTGTGTGTGTGTGTGTGTGTGTATAAATATATATATATATGTATGATGTATGTATGTACATATATATGTAAATGTTAGAATAATAATTATTTTTATACTGATTTTCAATTAAGGTATGAAAAATACTGATTAATCGAAATAGTATAGAAGATTTAAATTATTTTAAACGTTTGATAACAAGAATAATATAGAAGGTACGTGATGATCTAATAGTGTTTACTTATCTCGTTTATCTTACTTAGTGTGACGCAGACAAGATCCACATATCTCTTTGTTTACTCGTGACCTTCTCGTATATGCGTACCTATCGTCCTAGCACAATCATTCCGTCTTCTGCTGTTGGTGCGTCAACTACGAATTCGATCTGTCTCGCTTCCTTCTTTTCGTAATTATGTAAGTAGAATAATGTGATTTTTAAAACGATTAACATTAATCCTATATAATGCTATATAATTTTTAGAATCATATATGTATATATTTATATGATTATATATATATATATGTGCGTATATATTTTATATTATGTATATATATGTGTGTGTGCGTTTATGTTAAAGTTTCTTTCCATTTTATCGATTAAAATTAAATTTCATTTCATTAATAGTTATCCTAACATTCTGAATGCACGTTTCTTCTTTTTTTTTTAAGTATATATAATATCATAACTTTTATATTACTGCGTAATTTACATAATTTCTGCGTAATACAAAATTCTGTTAGAGATTGTTAAATACTGAAAAAAAGTAAATATCGTTTTAATTTATTTATAATCTTCTCGAGTATAATCTCCATTCTCTCTATTTCTCTTTAGAATGTTGTTTGTCATATTTCGAAAAACACGACGTTTTAATTAATTTCACAACCAATACGGGTAACGAATAACAAAAAAAGAAAATAAAAGAAAAAAAAGAAAGAAACGAGCCGGTACGTGATAGTAAAATGATGTATCGTGAGCCAAAGCAAGGTAAAATTAATTTTTAAATTAAATTCGACAGAGAAACGCTTGTAGTTTCTACCATCGGTCTCTTTCAAAGGAGGAAAAGAAGAAAAAGAAGACAAAGTTAAAGTTTTGTTTCCTCTACGTTGCGTGTTATGACGACATTACTAATAGAAAATATTTACTACAGTTTATTGTGGTTATTATCCCTGAAAAATAACACGAGATGATACGAGCATATAAGAAATAATAATTTTCTACTTATATATATATATATATTTCTTTTTTTTAAATAGTTTAGCAGAGTGGAAACAAGAAACCTATTTTTTACGTCGTCCGTTTCAGTGGAGTTATGAAAAAAAGAAAAAAGAAGAAAACGAGTCTTTGTGAAACCCGAATAAAACCTAAGAGTTAAAGGACACTTATTTTAAAAAAATCTTAAGTATAGTTTTACAAAGGCATTTTAATTTAAGGATTTTAATATACCTGCGTTTCGTTTAGAATTACAATGATGAAGTAAAAGAATGATACTTTTTTTTTACTATTTTATAAGTTCTTTCATTATTTCTTTTTTTTTACAATACCGATCTAATTCATTCATCTTAAAATTTTTATTTCGATATTTATTTCGTATGCAAAATATTTGTTAAATTTTCTTCCTTATTATTTTCTAATTTAGATAAAGGATATAGCAAGAACGTTTACGAACAATTGACGAAAGCTTTTATGTAACATTTTCACAAAAATGAGAGAATGTGAGAGGACGTGATAAAGATTTCACGAATCCCTTTTGAAATTAATGAGGCGAACAAGAGAGCGATAGGAGCAGCTAGAATACGTTGAGATAAGAATATTCCAGGGTTGTCCTATATTACGATTGTATCGTATCTCTTTTTAAGATAGTTGGAACAAGTTATAAGCGATTCTGTACGTCAAAGAGTACCGAAAGAAATATTATATTTGTCAAATTTCATTGCAAATCGATTTACTAACAAATTTATTAAGAAAAATATTTTTTTTACCCTTTTAGAAACCTCGCAAATCAAGAAGAAAAAAGAACATTACGAATAATAGTAACAACAGAATTTTTTTAATATTTAAAGTTTTTATTTAAAAAAAATATTTTTTACTTTGACATTTTTTAATAATTTTTTTTGACAACAACTTTCAAATTAAAAATGTTTAAAGTGTACGAGGGTGTAGATTAAATTTTACCCTTTAAAACAATATTTGTTTCATGCTTTTAGGACTTCTCGTTCAGGAGATATTCGTATTTAAAGATGA